>NC_141772.1:23376433-23721933 GCF_051362555.1 Lingula anatina
TGTTGTTCTCCCAGTTACCCTTTTTTCAAAATTATGATATTATCTGCATGGATACACTATCTGCCTGTTTACTCTCTTACATCAACCTCCCCCCTCCCCTACCCCATATCTTCACTCTTCCTCGTTGGTATTTGAATTAAAATAAAAAAAACTGTCATTCTCAGGTTCCAGTATAAGCAGCAAGGTTTTTAAGCAACATATGTATTATGGTAAAAAAAATTTTCACTTAGAAATTAAATATTAGGTGTTTAGCTTTTCAAAATTATCAACAGGCTAATTTTCAAGTATGACCAAATTTTCAAAGTAAAAAAAATATATATGTCGAGAAAGAATGGTCTTCTGACAAAATTTTCATTACTAACTATATTTTCAAGTTTTTACTGTATGTAGTTAAACCATGAGTCAGACGGGTTGTACAGTATTCTCTGTAATAATGTTTACAACTACATAGTCTAAGTCAGGACCAAAACACACTACTTTTTATTGTATGCCCAGGCATGTCTGCATTATATCTGAATAAATTAAATGCCTGGCTGCCTGTAAAATTTAATACCTACATGTAAGGCTGAAAAAGCAACAAATAACTTTGCTTTTTTTGTACAGTACCTCTGCATTATATAATACTGGCACTAATCTAATAGGATTATTTCTTTTAAAAAACTATATTCAACTAACACTGCCAACAAGAAATAACATTTAATTATAATGTATAGTAGTTTAATTAGCAACATGTGTTTCGGGTATCTGCTCAGGCATGTTATTATCTGGAATAAAGCGGATGCATGTAACTTTTTCACCAATAACCAAAGAAAGGGACTAGCTTATTATTCAATTTAAAAACTAAGTCATGTTTGTGACAAAAACTGAGAAAGAACTAGATTTGACAAATTATTTAATTATCAATTACATGTTTCTGAAATACAATTAATTACATTAATTACCCCCTAGTAGCTTGAGTAGGCGTGCCAGACATTTGAGCCATTTACACTGAATGCAATTTAGAGAGAATCACCCACCCCCCCCAGAGTTAGATCGACGACGAGTTTATGTGGACGCTCCCATACAACAAGTTACAGTAAAAATGAGATTTAAAAAGGTAAATCAAAGCACTAGTATCAGACTATATATCGAGAATATAAAAGGTGAGCAGCTGTGTTATTTTTAAATTTTTAAATAAATGAAACATAAAAGAGAAAGAAACATTACCGCTAAGTCAACGGATGCTGTGGTAACATAACTACTGCAGTAGTAGTGTGACTAAGGTTTGTTTGCCAACTTTCCCATTACACGGAAGTTGGCACGAGGAGAATCTAGTTCTTACCGAGCAAAAACAAAAAACATTTGCCTTAATTTTAAAAATTATTACAAAAATAAGTTGATTTTAATGTTACAAATGTCTTATCAAAATATATGATCAATAAAAAATAGTTTACCGGGATTTATGAAATAAATTTAAAACTCACACTCTGCAGTTAGTAGTTTTGCCTGTCCTCCAGCACGTTTGTTTTTCATGGAATCATCCAATGAAACGGATTCATTTTCTTCTCTGCTGAACGACTTAAAACACCAACTTCCGCTACTTCCGGCGAAAGAAACGTGAGCGAGAGATACACGTTGTAACAACAGAAACATACATCGTGAGAAATATACCGGGATTTAATCTCGTCGGTACTCGGTTTTGATGATTTTGCATAAAAAAAAGAAAATACGAAAATCATTAAGGAAGTTGTGAGAGAATCGCTGAGTTAAGAACGCCGAGAGGCTACTTGATTTTTTTCTGTGCTGATGTTGAAGCGTTTCACAAAGTGACAAACACAAGCTTTCAGCATGGTGAAACAGTTTTTCAGTAAGTATATATAAATTTTTCCAATTTGCATGAGGCATGATTTGAAAATAAGATATGGTTTATTCAACCAAAGGTAAAGCAAGATATGTAAATTATTTAGATGTTTTGTCATTATATTTATATTTATGTGAATTGAAATTGTTTTTTATTTTAATTTTTGTAATTTAAATTAATTTGTTAATTGATTTAAACCATTCTGTCAAATTGATAAATGCTCATATTGTGGAGATGTTATTTTCAGAAAAGAGGAGCAAGAGGCTAACATGTAGAAAAAAATACAAAATAGAAAGAAAGGTAAAGTAAACTGATTACAACTTTTTGAGGTGACAGTCAGATTTGGTAGTGTATTTAGAATGCTAACTAGACTTTCATATTTGTAGCAACATTGATCTTTTGAAATACAGTAAACTCTTTGAAATCACTGATGCCAAATTGCACTGAATTTAGGTTCAGTGACTGTGTCAAATGTTTGGTGTGTAAAACTGTGTATGATTTCTTTTCATACGTGTAGCTATATTGATACTGATCAGAATTAATAACATTGTAAACGTGCTTCATTTTTTGTAATGGTATGTTTGTTTACTTGTTTATTAAAAGAAAAATTTTCCAGGTTAGAGAACACAACAGAAAGAAGAAAAAAGAAGCAAAGAACAATCCCAACACTAAATGTGGGTTCATGCTTTTGTCATTAACAGTTGGCAGTAAACATGAAGATAACAGCCATAATAATAATTAGATAATAAATCATTTAGTACACACAGTATATGTTGCAATCAACATGACAGTCATAAGTTTAATATCTTGATTTATCATATTTTTATGCCAGAGATTGATAAAATAAGCAAAAGTTTGGTTGTTTTTTTAGTCCACACAACGCATGTCTTTTTCAGCTAAAAGAAAAGATGTGGCTGTCCCAAACAGTTTGCCTTTTAAAGAAGAAATTTTGAAAGAAGCTGAAGACAGAAAGAGAAGGGTATTACAATGTATAGGTTCATATATTTCATAGAGTGATTGACGGATCTTGGAAGTTACTGGAATTTATGTTCCTTGCGCTCATTAGTTTGCCATTATTTTTGACCCACTCTCCTCCAAATCCTATGAAATTTTTTCTTGATTATGTGCTAATTCATGGGACATGGGGATCTCTTGGATGGCTCCAATTGTAATATGAGTATGTCAGGATAAGAATAGCATTAACTTACTGAACCTGAGGCCGCGGGTACTTTCTGGGATTGTCGAAAGCACATTGAAAATTCAAGGTAATGAATTATTTTACAGTTAGAAGAAGAACAGCAACGTCTGAAAGACAAGAGGAAAAAAGACAGACAAAAGGTCTTGGATAAAAAGAGAAATTTAGCCAGTCTTGCTCAAGATGCACAGAAAAGAACAGAGGAATATGAGAGAAAGGTAAAGCATTGTTTACAGGCATCTTGTATCATGAAAATAATGCTATTTATTAAAACTGTCTGCATCGTTGTTCGTTGTGGCTGTCATTATTCTTAAATCATAATTCTTTATTAAAATATTTTGTAGCAATATTTGGTTTCTCTTTTAAATCTGTGCATACCAAGTAAATGAGTAATTGAATAAGCATTAAGTTTTAATTTTACCGGATTTAATATACTTCTTAGTAGATTAGAAAGTTAAAAGAAATGAAAATGGTATGGAACAATATTGTTCACATTCTAAGTACACTTCAGTTGAAATATCACTTTGATGTGTCACTTTTAAAAATAACTTATTTCCCAGAATGCTCTGTCGGGGGAGGAGTCGTCCGCCGCTCTCACTGGCGGAAAACCCGTGGAGTCATCTCTCAAAGCTTACTACAAAGAGTTTAAAAAGGTAAGAACAGTGATGGTATATTAGTCAAAGACTGGTATGTACAGACTTTTATTGTCATTGGCTTTTTGTCACATTTTGTATTAAGTTAATAAACTGTGCTTTATATCAGAAAAAACTATAATAGCAAGCTTGATATTTTTTCTTTTAGTTAGAATGTATCATTGTAAGTTTTTTAAGAAAAATTCCACATGCTAGTTTTCTTCCAGTATTTAAACTACAACAAAGTAATAAAGTGTATTGAAAAAGGATTTTGTGGTCTCTAGGTAAGATGATAAAACAGAATCTAAATAATGAGAGCAATGTTCTTAGTTATCAAGATGGTGGATCCAACTTAGTACATGGATCTTGTCTCTACAAGTCTTCATCAGAAATAAAAATGCAATTAGAACTATTTATCCCTGTGTCGCCATATGTTTAATAATAAAGATGTAGTTAGATAGCTCTGTGTCTGAAGGTGTTTCATAATGAAGGTGCCATTAGACCCATTTATCACTGTGTCTGCAGGTGATTGAGGCAGCAGACGTCATCTTGGAGGTGCTGGATGCCAGGGACCCTGTGGGAAGTCGCTGCCCCCAGGTGGAGCAAGCGGTGATCAGCGCAGGGGCAAACAAGAAACTGGTGCTAGTCCTCAACAAAATTGGTAAATTTGATTTAATTTATATTTGGTAAAAGTGAATTGTAGGGACAAAATCTTGGCTAATCAACTCCTGAAATTGCTCGAGAGAAGTGAATGAGGGTGAGAAGCTATGTCAGGTAATTTGTCGGGGAAAGATTCATTGATTTTAATAGAGTTACATTAGCAAGAGTCACTTACTGTTTTCTTTGTTCTGATACCAGTTTGCTATATTGTATGGTAATGCACTTGGTGTATATTGTTATAAATATTTTATTACAACTTTTACCAGATCTTGTTCCAAAAGAGAATGTTGAAAAGTGGCTGACACATTTGAGGAATGAATTACCCACTGTTGCCTTCAAAGCATCAACTCAGACACAGAAAGAAAACTTGGTGGGTAACTAGTGTACCGAGAAATGGTTTTATTGGAATTATAGACAGTTGCATTGAAATATAGTTTGATTTCGTGATCATTAGATACTGACTTTTCTTAGTATTTTGTTGACTGGTTCATCTAGATCTTATCTAGACTTGTTCCTATCAGGTTCTTGTTAATCTCTATTAACTCTGGTGTAACATTATTTTCATACTGGAATGAATCACATATGTTTTGTGTAAATTGATTTAATATTTGATACTGAAAATACTTTTGAAATTCATCAATTCTGCATGAATTTTTGCTAAAAATTCTAACATGATCCAGAACATCGAAAATTAGCAAATGTAAGTCATCATAAACAGTTTCTTAAGTTAGAGTCCAGATTGCCTTGAGAAGCCCTTGATGGAAGCCAATTTTAACTTATTGTGACATATTAAGGGACTAGAAAATAATCCATATTATTGTTCAAACCAAATTTCTTAATCACATCAGATATTCAATAATAAGATTCATTAATCTATTTATTTTGACCACAATTATACAGGGACAGAGTCGAGGCTCACTTCAAAAGACGACAGAAGATCTGCTGAAGTCAAGTCGCTGTGTAGGAGCAGACGCTCTCCTCAAGTTGCTAGGCAACTACTGTAGAAACCAAGATATCAGGACAGCTATTACTGTGGGGATTGTGGGTAAGTAGAGGATAACTTGACATGTGTTTGGAAGAAATTACTAGACGATGAAATCAAGTTGAAATTGAACCAGGCCAAATCTGATCTTTGTTCCTAATTTACAGAACATGAAATAATTCTTTTGTGATTGAAGCTCATTATATCCCAAATGAGATAAATAACACTCACAGAAATGCATTTACTTGATAAACAATGTGTTACGTGTGACATGTTGTCACAATTGTCTTCAGGGTTTCCTAACACAGGCAAGAGCAGTATCATCAACAGTCTGAAGAGGTGTAAAGCGTGTGGTGTAGGTGCCACTCCTGGCTTCACCAAGTGAGTAGAAATCATGGACAAACAATTTCAATTTTATTTATGTCTACTTCAGGACATTGTACTTATTCACTCATCACTTTAGAGAATAAGGAATATGCCTTAATTAGTCACCAGTAATTTTTTTCAAACAGATAAAAAATGTGACTCTTGGCAATACACATTTGTCTCTAGCTCTTAACAAATGTAACCAAATACTCATTACCCCGTTGAAAAAATAATTTCCTTGCCAGTTGATGAGATTGAAGATACACAAACATTTGAATTGAAGTAAACATTGCTTTAAATTTATGAGAAATCAAGGAAGACAATTTAATGCTCTCATAAGTTTGCATTATAGGTAAAGATGTAACTTAAATTTTGAATTTAATTAAATTCGGTAATTGGCTTAGTGACTTCATATCTGCAAATTCTTCTCTCCTGCAGGACCATACAGGAGGTCCACCTGGATAAACACATCAAATTGCTGGACAGTCCGGGTATTGTCATGGCAACGGGATCCTCGGACGCTTCAGTAATTCTAAGGAATTGTGTGAAGGTAGGAATAACCTGGAGTCACTTTACTCTTTTAACATTACGCAGCTGATGGAATTCTTCCCTCACTTTCATATATTATATGTGTCTTATCCCTTTTGTGTGCCTAACCCATCTGGTGGTATTACCTCTCTGACCCTCCAGTTTACAAGAGTATGTCATTTGTTTCAGATTGAGACTCTCCCTGACCCCATTTCTCCAGTAGAGGCCATTATGCGGAGATGTAGCAAGCAGCAGGTGAGTAAAATAATATATAATAATAATAATGAGAAGTGGTGTCCTTAGGACTGCTTACTAGTACAATTTGTGTATTAGTACTTACACACACACACACACATGTATACTGGCAGTGGCTGGAAAATACTTTTGCTGACTCAAGAAGATGAACAACAAAAATAAGAAATTACTTCAAACGTGAAAAAAAAAAAATATTTGGGCTTGTAAGATATTCAGAACCACTATCATGAATAGACAAATGGCTTTTAATGTATACACAATACCTTCTGATATGCAGATGCCAAATTAGTTTTATGTACTATACAGTCAGATTAAGACAATTAAAAAGTATCTGGCTGATCTCTTATCATGACAATTGGAATTATTTCTTGAATGTTTTATCTCTCAGTTGATGCTCCACTACAATGTCCCAGACTACACGGACGTTCAGGAGTTTCTGTCTCTGCTGGCCACCAAGATGGGCAGATTGAAGAAGGGAGGAGTGCCAGACGTGGACAAGGCAGCGAAGACGGTGTTACAGGACTGGACAAGGTTAGCAATATGGGGATGTGTTAAAATGGAAATCACAGAGATTGATGATTTTTCTCTGGATCTACAAAACATTTTGACTCAACAAGAAATAGAAATTATATCAGCTTTGCCACATGCCTCTTTTCTCAGCTTGAGAAGAAGGGCCCCAGATGAATAATTAAGATAAAAGACGAAAAAAAAAAAATTACGGAATTTACTTAGTATGAGATACATGTTGACTATTTCAGTGGCAAGATAACATACTACACCCACCCCCCAGAGCAGCACTCTCTCCCTGTCCACCTTGACGCTGCCATAGTGACCCAGCTGAGCGCCGCCTTCGATGTCGAGAGCCTGATGAAGGAAGACGAGGACACACTGAGAGGTTTTGAATGATTTCATCATCGTTCTTTCTTTTTTTTTTTAACCAGGATAGTGCACTCAAAAACTTTGCTTTCCTTTTGAAATTTAAGAAATTTGTTTATTTTTGGAGTAGAAGAAAATAATTGTTTTTGTTTACCGCTATATTACAGTTCATTGAATAACTCTTGTTGACATCTCTTAAATTTCAACAGTTATGTAGTGGAGTATTTTATATCAATAGACAAGATGGCCTGAAGATGTTTAAGGAGTTATCATGAAAGAAAATGCGATATAGACTCCATGCAACTTCACTCAATTCACAACAATTGTCAGTCTTAAGTGTATACGGTCTGCAGCATATAAACTGCCCCCACGCTATATGCCAGTAAAATTTTGTAAATTTGTCCAGTTACTGGTCACTATTTCTGCTTTGGGCTAGCCAATTTTTGGCACTGGAGGACCAGTACACAAATATTTTGGCACAGGTTTTGTATGCTTTTCTATACCAATCATATCCCAGTGATCATAACTCATATCTCCATGCGTTTGCCCTGCCAGATCTGAAGAGTGTGAGTAGTATGGATATTGTGGTGGAGTCAGCTGGACCCACAGACGGAATTGTCACCGCGGAGGAAGAGGAGGAAGAGAAGATGGAGGAAGAAGAAGATGCTGAAGAGGTAGACATGTTGTTTTGTTTTCTCCCTTGTTCTTTGATATTCCATTTTACAGTTTATTTATTTATTTATTTGATAAAATGGATTATTACTTTGGAAAAAACAGTCCTGTATTATACCAAAAAGACATTTTTGATTTGGTTCTTTATCTCACTTAAAGGAACTGATATATTCTGTTATCTGCAAAAGTGACTGTGGTACTGTAATGTTTCGGAGTAGCGAGGGTTGTGAAGAGAAAAAAATTATACATTGCTTGACAGGATGCTTCCTTATTAATAAGTGATAGACTAAGTTTATGTTAGATTTTCAATGTCAGTCTGTCAGTTATTACATAAGAAACTACCTCTCTATAATATTTAATGTATTGACTGACAGAGTAAGTGCAATATTTACACAAGTGATTGGAATGGACAGAATGTTTGCTCTACTGCCTCATGAATTGATTATTTCAGTAGGTTTTAACAGCTGCCTTAGAGACACTGTTGGGAAATTTCACTCTAATAAACCAGATTTTCACAATAAGCAGTTTATAAAAAACTTTTTAACTAGGTAAGGGGAATGGGGGAAGTTATCTTTATATAACTTATAAGATGACTCATCTTGGTAGAACTCTTTGATTAAGCTTAACTAACAATAAGAGGCAGTTTCTGTATTCTCCCCTCCCCTCCCCCCCTTCTCACACACACACACACGCACATGCACACGCACACACCTGGGACCTGTCATTTGTCATTTCACAAAGCCATAAAATAATTTAATGTCAGAAATTATATGATATTATATAATGTATTCTCATAATTCTTTGAAGGACAAGTGAATGTATAAAATATTTAATGTGACTTTAACCTTTTAATAATAATAATAATATATTTATTTTGAGTCTAAACTCCATATAAATATGTTCATTAGACTTTACAAATATGTACATACAAATAACAGATAAACAACTGGTCATAACACACTGTGTACACGATCTCGCCTCCCTTTTAATCATTAAAGCTACAAAAAAATGAATGGTTGGCACAATATCACAGATGAGGATAGTGAAATGAAATCTTCCAGACTTCTCCTTAACAGTTATAGCTAGAATTTTTAGTGCTTAGCATTTATTTCCTCAGGATATGAATTTTATCTGATTAAGTTCACTCTCAATGCATAATCACATTCCTTCCAGACAGATTTAAATTAAGGATTTACTTTGAATTTGCAATGAATAAAAAAAATATAGAAACAACATCATTATGCATATCAAAAATGCCCTTGCTCATCTAATTTACTCATGTGAGACACAACATTGTGGACATCACTCACAGCATCTATTTTCTGCTTTAATTTCTTTTTGGTATAGTAACCGTCTATGTCAGCCCCTCCAAAGATTTCATTCATGGGGTTTCTGCTTACCCTACCACTGGGGAAGTGACTATAGTCTGGTTTTGTTGGCTTTGTAGAAAAGTAAGAGAACCCCACAGTTGGGGTTGTCCTTGTTGCTAGGAGCCATGGTTCCCGTGGTAACTGTGTTGCCCTGGCAATGGACAAAGTCTCCAAATAGGCATCCCTGTGGATTGTGTTGAGTTTTTGTCGCTTATGGTGTGCATTTTTGGGAAACTTATGTCCATTTTGTATAGCAGGAAGAATGGGACTAGATTTAGAATTTTTGCGACTGCCTTGATTGTCTCTGAGATCATTTGGGCTCAGTCTCATGTTTGGCGTAAAATCCTCCATTTTTTGTTTGTCCTCTCTCTCAAGATCCTCACTAAGAACTGGGGAGTCCACCAGACCAAACCTGTTGTACCACAGACTGTCCTTTTCTAGATCATACTCACTGTCCACTGGGGAGGGGACACGTGGTGCCCTCTCTGACCTCTGTGCTCTACCTCTGTCCTGTATCCTGTCCTGTGATGGAGTTTCTACGAGGTTGCTCTCTTGGTCGGTCCACTTCCATCCACCACATCCTGGACATTGCTGACCTAACGGGACACTGGACGAGGCAGGGTCACACTCGCAGGGGTCAACACTGACCGTGTCTTCATTGTCATGGTGACTGGCTGAGGTTAAGGAGAGCAAACTCTCAGGTCTGCTGGTGCTGGGAACAGTGGGAACGGAATTGTCTTCTTTTGGAAGTGAAGATCGTTTTAGAATGCCCCTGGCTGGCGAAAGTTTTACCTCTAATGCCTTCTTTCTGTTGGCTGGATCAGTGGATGACTGGGGTCCTATTGGTGGCAGTGAAACTTTCTTCTTTTTTGCCACCACACCAGCTGTGGTTTTAACTTCATTTTTGTCCGTAAATGTGACCCTCTTGGTGGGTTCGTTCCCTCTGAGTTGTGTGGTGTGGATTCCGCTTTGTTTCCTCTGTTGATTAGGCAACGATTTCCCACTGACACTGGCTGTTGTGTCAGTATAGAGGTACAGCTGCTGGGGGGACATACCTCTGCTTTTTATTCCAGAATTACACCTTCTTTAGAAGTGGCAAAAATTGTTCCTGACACTGTGTTTCATGTATTCCATGTTTCATTTTTGTTTTCAATTCTGTCAAAGGGCAAAGTTTTAAATGTGCTATATTCTTCAGTTCTTGTAATCCTTCTCCGTGCTAAGGCTCATTCTCGTGTTATGAATAATATTACTGAATTGTTTTCATTTAAATCCTAGTTGAGTAGATGCATGTCATGAATTCCTGCTTTACAAGCCCAATTGATCCTGTCAACACCATTTGTCTCCAATTAATACACTGAACAGTGACAGGTGACAACTTGAATTTTGTGTACTGTGTTACAGTAATCAATTTGTGCTGTTTGCAGTAGCATCCAAATAAATGATTGAAGATGGCGCCGTGGAATTTATCAATCAACTGTCCTCGTTGAGTGGCTTCCAAATGTGATTGATAGATGGGAACTGTTTCCTATTCCGCTTTGGCCATTGATTTGTCTGCCTCTCAAAATCCTCAGGTCCTTGGGTTCATCTAGTACTCCATTAGCAGCTTTAAGTATTTTCTGATGTAGCTCTTTTTAATCTATTTGCTCACTGTGGTAGGGTTCTTGGCAGAAAGAAGTAACTAGGGCTCCATGTTGCCTGCACCTGTACAACAGCAACAGATCAGAACAGTTTTGGTATTGTGCGTCTAAAAGTCTTCAATTGTGTGGAGTGTGTACTTTATGGCGTGTGATGAGGCTATTCTAATGGATTGGCTCTTTGGAGATTGTTTATGTAGCTACTTAGCATAGTAAATTGACTGTTTTGACTGGGCACTTTCAATAAATTGACCCGTTTTTAAATGGTGTCACATTTTTTGCTTTATAATGAACAACACAGAAAAATATTTTTCTTCTGTGACATTTTGTGAACTCTACTGTTAAATTGTTATCTTAATCTTTCTAAAATGTTTAATGTAGAGAGCGTGTCGTAGCATGTATTTGCTTTTCAGCTTATGTAATTTCTGTACTTCAGTTGTAAAAGGTTACTTTGCTAAGATCACTGCTGTCATAACCTTTCATAAAATTCTTCTAAATTGTCTTGTGGTAAGAAGTTGATAGTAGGCTGTGCTTTACATGTGCCCTAGATTTTACTTTTCTGATGTTTTTTTTTCTAAGTTTTCTTACTGATATATAAATATTGGATCGAATTGAAAATAAGAATTAGTTAATCGTACCTGTTTGTATTTGGGCTCCTTCCACCACCGCCAGCTCTCTTAATGGGTTAAACCACCACCATGTCATTCAATTCTGTTCTTCAGAGACCTCAGTGTCAGTGAGGAGGTCTAAACCTCAATGGCCACAACTCCTCATTGTACAACCAAATAATTTTTCATTAAAAAAAGGTGTGATAAATTTGATATTCTGATTTCTCCACAGAAGGGAAAACAAATAGTAGAAGTCAATTAAAAAAACATCAACCCTTTAATATTTAATGACCCTCCGTGACTATTCAGTTTATTCACCAGCAGGATTTGATTATAGAATTATTAATTAGGAACTGTCTTGGTGAAGGTTAAATAAGCAAGGGGGTGTATTGATAGTTATTGATGTGACCTCTGACCTAACCTTTGACCTGTGACCTAATCTTTGACATCTGTCACTTAGAATCCACTGTGCTCTCTTTGTTGACAAAATTGATGTCATGCTCTTTTTTAAGCTGTTGTTTACCTGCTTTTCACACAGGTAATTTTATTTGCAGTGTTAAGTGACTGTGCTATGGTAAATTAGGCACTATAAGTTCCAATGTAAAGAACTGATTAACTTAATTATTCAAACTTTAAAGATTAGGATGTGCTCAGTAATAGGGAACATGTTTGAGGTGGACAATTCAACTAGATGTGTACTAGTTGCACTATCAACAACACATTTAACCAAACTTTTGTCAACTTTTTTCATTATATTTATGACCATTTTCAATTGGCAAAATTGAGCATACAATATAAAACTTATGCACAGAGTCAAGTTTATAGGTGTTTCAGTAACTATGCATTTAGTAGTACAATAAAATGTTTTATTTGCCTAGATTTTCCTTTCAGAGTCTGATCTTAGTGCACCTATTCATGTCTCATCTTTGATTTTGACTTGTAGTTAAAGGATGTCACGGTATCCATGGAAACAAAACCAACCAAGAAGAGCTCGTCCAAGGTTACAGAGAAGAAAAAACAAAACTCTGAGAATGTCCCGAGTCTTAACCAGCAGGTAAACAGAGAAAGAAAACAGGATTTTAAGAAGATGAAGAAAAAGAGAAAGAGAGCAGGTACAGTACTGAAAATTTTTATTCAAAATACAGGACAATTTTAATTTAGTAAAAATATCCCTCATTTTGTTACAATATAAAGAAGTGATATCATCAATTACAATTTTCTTAGTTGTCAATCACATCTTGATTTTCATTTAGAGAAAGTCATCAAAGCAACTAATTTCCAACAAATTGTCTCTAATTTTTTTTCTGTTGTTAGAATGAGTCTTGACCCATGCTTTGACATCATTTTCAGATGCATTGGCGGGAGAGCTCTCCAGGGCACTAGATGGCGCTATGAGTGGACTCGGAGCTGAAGCTGAAGAGGATTACGACTTCGGAACAGACTTTAAATGAGGAGAAAAAAGAGCAGAGACTTTTCAACAAAAGACACAATCTTCAGTTATTTAAATGCATCTTTATTTTTGAAACTGAGCAAATGTAATCTATGAATTGAGACAAGGTGGCAGAACACAAAATAATTTGGAAAGACTATCATCATAAATGCACTGGCTGTGAAGAATAAAGAAATTTGTTCAAAAATAATTCTAATTTTTGATTTGACTGAGAAATACCAGGGCTGTCCAAAGACTTATAATAAAATGACAAATTAGTCATAAAAAAATTCAAATGTTTTTATTTTCATCAGAATGTCAAATATTTGCACTTTCTGTGCAAACTTCATTTTTGTAGGCAACATTTAACCTTGCTGATTATAATTTTTCTTGCATAATAAATACAGTCACCTCCTAGTAAATTGTATTTCCATTTAATAGCAAGTTAAAACTTTGTCAAGGTGTACTCGTAACATCTTTAACTGCTGCATATATATCTTCTGTAGAAATCGGTATTGTTCAATTCATGGTTTGAACTACCATATCAACACAGCTGGGGGTACTATAGATATTTTATTATACCAAGCAATTAATTTCATAAGTCCTTGTCACATTGAGCAGCAGTTTTCTGTATCAAGCCAGCTTGACTATCCCAGAGGGGCGCAGGGACTCTGTTGAGGCGACTCGTTTACAAAATACCCTGCCTATTAAGTTGTCACTCTCAAACTGAGGCGATACAGAAAATTGCCATTCGATGTGAAAGGGGCCATAACTATTTGTACAAGCTTTTTTTTTGTATTCAATATACATTGATTGTAGCTTGAAACAAATTAATTCATCTGCATTTTGACCTAATTACATGTCCACATCAGCCGATATAAAAAAGCATCACAAATCATATTTTGTGATAACAGTCTATAAAAACAATATATACAGATTACATGTTGTAACAAAACCATTAGAATAGTAATTATATAACATTGCTGTGATGGAATTAAGTATGAATGTAAACAAACCAAACACCACAAATGCCAAGCTGTATATAAATCCTCAATCCATGGTGTATAAAACCAGTAAAACCCCCTTTACACTGGACGACGTCCTTTCTGCATCCTGTAATATGGCCCCGTTTGAGAGTTAAAAAAAAAACTTTACGTGCCAACAACTGGCCAATCATTGAGCATTCATTCTGCAACCAAAGCGATGCTTGTGCCTCCTTTCTATGACCTCAGCGATACCAGTTTCATAGTCGTACAAAGGACGCAGAAAGAATGCCGTCCAGTGTAACGAGGGCTTAAGGGAAAGTTATCTCACTCAAGAATAAATTGCACAGTTGAACATGTGTTGATAAATAACAAAATTTCCATACGAAGACTGTCATTGGGCAGTCCATCCAACTGGATCAGCTTCGTTTATAGTTTTACAAATCATTCAATTTGAATTACAACAGTAGAAAATCACACCATTCAGCTGCTCGCATTTGACAAGCTGAGTGTAAATTTCTCCAAAAAAATTGTTGATCTGTTGAGACTATGAGACTAAAATTGTGCAAGAATATCCTACTCCAAGCCACCAAGATGCTGAATCCTGTTACATAAGCTGTGAAATTCTTATCACACCACTTGAGTGAATTTTTATCAAGCCACTTAAATAATTTTGTTCACTAATTTTTTCTTCTTGATGGCAAAAGGGCAAATATGTACAAAGGAAGCAAAGGAGCATGAATGAAAAACAAAGTAGAAAATCTAAAGACAAACATTCATCAGCAGGTAAATCTCTCCCAGCCCTGGCGTACATCACAGTTACAAAGTGACCCAGAGAATGAAGAGAGGGTTTTTAACAGGGCCCCAGAAAACGTTAGTCAAAACTCAAGAAGGAAATTTTGTAGTCTTTTCACTCAGAATAAGTCTCTCAAAGTTTGTTCCAACGAGCCATTTTTATAAAAACTAAGAAATGCTTCAAACACGCAACTGCCATGATTTTGTGGACTTAAATTAAGTTTTCTTGGATCAAAGAAGTCCTTTTTGTTAAACTTCTGAGCTGTGTTCTTTTGTCAACCATCAACAGGCCCCAGAACTTCAGGGATGAAGAATGCACATTTGGATTTCCTTTATCATAAAAAACATCCATCTTCATCCAGCAATCTTTCAACATGCATATTGTTTGGAGGTTTCTTTTTCAATGAACAGTATGGACCAATGAAGATGATAGCTTTTCTGCATATGAATTTGTGGCCACCCATTACAAACAAATTACTATGATATAACACTGGCAGTTATATATGATCACCAAGACCACTGTTTGAACTTCATCTATACAACTTTGTTCAACAACATCATCATCTCTGTTCATGTCAACAATCAAGAAATTTTTGGACAATTTGAAAACATCAGCAGCCAAATAAGAACTACTTAACGTCATGAGCAAGGCGCTAGCCAATCTTCCTAATTTATATAATATTTATTACTTCTACATTATCTAAATGTCAATTTTCTATATATTAACTACTGCATTATTGGGGGAGGTTCCACTGTCAAAATGCTGACTCAGCCATTCTTTACATGTCTAGACCTTTGTACACCACTGCTAATATCACTGTCGTCCCTATATATGTATATGATACTAACTACTGGTACTGTATTTGTTATTGTCAACACGCGTAGCATATCTCTCGTTGCTGAACTCGTGGAAAGAAACCCGTTTTCTCATTTCTTTGAGGGCCCTGGAAAGAGGGGGGTGTCAGACTTAACCCCCCCCCCCCCCCCCCCCCCCCCCCCCCCCCCCCGTCCAGACGAGACTTTTTGCAAGGTATGAATGCTTAAAGTTAACAAGGTTTTGAATTATCATCCAAAGAAATGAGTCCAGAAATTCGACTTTACGCATTTCCATTCCTCCACTTACAGAAGAGCATCTGTTGTGTTCAAAGCCAGATTAATTCTTGTCCTACAGTACAAAGGCAGCTGAAAGACCTGTGGAGGGCACTCTTCATCAAAAGCACTTAATTTGGTATTTTGTCACTCTCTCTCTCTGTCTCACCGAGTCCATGAACACAGACAAATAGGGGAAGTGTTCTTACATACACATTTCTTGCTGTTCATCTAAGTGCTTAGGCTCAAAGTTTGTCACTTCTTCATATATTAGTCCTGAAACAAAATGGGATGGAAATACTTTATCTTTTTTTCTAAACCAGACTGACAAAACAGGACAATTCATATTGTGCAAAAGGGGAAGTTGTAGTATATCAACCAAAATAAATTTTCTTTGTTTTTTTTTTTTTTTTTTTTTTTTGCAAAAATTCTGTTCAACATGTTTACCTCTCACTGAAAATAATAATTATAACTGTCACTTGAAAAAGGACATTCCTTGGACAGCATATTTATAAACAACTTGAATTATCCTCAAGCAAAACAAAGGTCATCTCAGTCTACCAACCCCAAATGTTCCCCTTTCGGAATTCTGTTACACCCTTCGTGCTATCCATAATGACGCTGATACCCAAAACAATGAAAATAATAAAAGTAAAAATATCCATTAAAAAAAAAATCAAATTCATACAGGAGTATTTGCTTACTTTTCCAGACTGGGATATCGTACTCCTTGTCCTCAAAGGACTGGTCGTAAGGCTCAGATTCTGGCTCATCAGAAGGGTCTGCATATTGTTTGAGGTAAGGGTGGCCCAACGCCTGTTTGGCAGTATACCGAGTGTCTGCATCAAGGTCCAGCATCCTCTCCAGGAGGTCCACAGCTGGACACAACAAAGTGACAGTCATAATCAATCCAGTTACATTATACTTAGATAATGAAAATATTAATCCTAATACTAGATCTTATGTTGAAACGGAAAGCACCACGTGACAGCACCATCAGTTCAACCAATGAAGGCCTTTATATAAGGTCAAAAAGCCGTGATCTCCATTTTAATGTAAGTAGAGTATTAGATTTTTCTTCATTATTTTAGTTTAGGTAACAGTTCCAAGACAAGTCACCCACTGCATGCCATATACAACAATGTAATTATTGAGCTGGGAATCACTGCTAAACTTTTACCACTAAGTAGAAATTAATTAAATATATGTTATGTGCTAGAAATTTTAAACCAACTTGAGCAAAACATTTACAGACACGCTACATGTTAGAGGCTAAAACACCACAAGGCTGAGATTTGATTACCTAAGGGATTGGCTTGTAAGAAGCATTGTTTGAACTCTCTTTTTGGCGTAGTTGGTAGTGACTTTATATACCTCCGTGCCTGAAAAAACATCAACTCACAAATTAAAGCACAAATTTTACTTATGCAAAGCTTTCCTTCAAGTCAGAGGTCAACTACAGGTGCAAAATAAGAACTAAGACTTAAAGTTTATGTAGAAGAAGGTTATTTTTTCCTGGAGATTTTCTCTGAACTACAAGGAATCCCATATCCAAACCAGTTTTCGAGCTCAAAATTTTCTGGTTTCATGTCTCTCCTAACAAAGATAAAAACAGGTGAATTTCTTTCGAGATGGCAAAAATGTGAAATTTTGAATATGAAAACATTATTCAAAGAATGTCCAAGAAAAGATTTCCTTAGAATAAGAAGATCTACGAAGAAAATAAATGTCTAATTAAGAAAAGACATCCACTCACCTCGTCACTGGTTATCTTGGCCAGCAGACGGTCATCTGGTGTCCCCACTAAACTCATGATCCTGGTCAACTGGTCAATATCTGGACAGCAGTCAAGGAACTTAAACAACTTAGCCACGATTACTTAGATAAACTTTGTGTTCAAAAGCATATTTGCAAGTAGGGATAAGTGTAAGACTTGTCGTGAAAAGGGCCACAGATGTCTGAAGCACAGTTGGCTGTCCCAGCACATCTCTGACAGCCTCATGCCTGGTTCATTAATCTGGTTTATCTGAGCACGAAAGTTGGACTGATTTCTGGTCTCAAAAGAATCAACTCTCGATCCAAGTTTTATCATGTCTGAACTGACCTTGACTCCAAAATGTCCTAAGCATAACTGATTACTATTCAATCAATCAAGAGTGAGAAAGCTGGTACAGTTAAGAAAGTTTGAATAGATAGAAGAAAGCTGGTACAGGTATTAGAAAGCTGGTACAGATACAAGAAAGCTGCAACAGGTATCAGAAGGCTGGAACAGGTAGTTGACAGCTGGTCTAGAAAGTAGAAAGCTGGTAAAGATGGAAGAAAGCCGATACAGATAGTAGGAAGCATGTGTCAGAAGCAACAATGAAACTACACAGCCTGCATTGAGGCAACATGCATGTGACCACATAGCTTTACATTACATCAAACAAAACAATGGCTGCCTTCACTCCTCTCTCTCTTTCTCCCTCCCTCTCTCTCTCTCTTGCAGGCATATCTACATAGCTGCACATAAACGACACAGACAAATCAACAACTAAATTAAAACAAGCCAAAAGATACGATCTGTGCCGGGGAAGAGTGTCTTGCCAGTCATGAGTTCAGCCATTATACAGCCAACAGACCAAATGTCAACTGAAAAACAAAAAGATAAAAGCAAATTACTCCCAGTTCTGTGGCCAGTGTGACAGAAAAACTTCCCCCCGAGACCCTAAGCTGGTGTTAACTTAGGCCGCATTCAGAACAGTGTACTTACTAGTCCGAGGGTCAAATATGGCTGACCCATTTGAATACTTTTCCACGGGATATATATTCAGTGTCTATTAGCATATTAGATGGCAAGCTTTGTAGTGGGTTGCCATATTTGACCCTCGGACTAGTTAGTTCCCTGTTCTGAATGAGGCCTTAGAATGAAAGTCTGCCTTAAGGATTCTACAGAATGAGTTTCCATCATACCCTTAGTGTAAATTCCTTTTTTTTCTTTTTTTTTTGCAAACTGTTTCTGCCAATATGCTGCCAATTTGCAAGAAGAAATAATTTACTATGCAAATGAGGCACTGTCTTAAATATGAATGGATTTGAAGACTTCTTGCAAACTCGTAGCACACTTAAAATGCTCTTGCCAATTTGCAGGAATTTGTAGCAACATTTTTTTCTATTTAGTTTGCAGCATTTTTTTTTATCCTGGAATAAAGTAGATTTTAATTTCTCAATTTCAGGTCTTTTCATTTCTTCTGTGAAACTGGCTTCCAGTCGATATACCAGACACCCATGCTGTGACACATGACCCACTGTGATCAACTTAATGGTAAACAGTTAGAGCATGCAACATGAACATTAAATTCCCAGCAAACCATGTCTCCACTGACTGATACAGTGAAATTAAATGTGTGTGCGACTAACAAACAAAGCTAACCTAACTAGGCAATTTATCTAAAAACAAAAGGACATGACTGAGCTATTAGTTGTTGTGTTGTGTTCATCCCATATAAAAGTTAATCCATATAGTCAAGGACTGGGAAGGTCAGGCTGTAGGGATATTGTACTAGGACTCTATGTAGTTACAGCTAGTCATAATATAAACAATTTGAATATATACAAATGATGAAAAACATTATGAAAACTTTTAAAACTTTTATAAACTTTTTAAAACTGCCAGATACTTGGACTGGCAGTCATGATAAATTTTAATTGTTGTCAGTCCAAAGAACCAACTAAACAATTTTCAAAAGGACCTTTAAAATTAGCCATGACAAGTATTTTTTGCCAGCTTGAGAATATCTGGAACAATAATTACTATATAATAACATAACCTTAAATTCATCCACAGCAACTGAAGGCTGCAAAAAGCAGATCAACATGATATATGACAATATGAGCATGCAAAAAGTGGGCAAAAAAAAAAAAAAATTAAATTTAAAAAAAACACATGATGAAACGCACAAAAAGTGGATCAGTTTTAAATATGAAAGTAAGAAGGTAAAGTAAACCAAGGCACAGCATGCAGTACAGGTGCCCCAAGGATATGATCTAATCCCGCAAACAGAGGACGACCAGTGAGCATCTCCCCAAATATACAGCCAACAGACCAGATATCCACTGAAAGAACAGAATACACAGAGGTCAGAGGTTAAAGGTCACAGGAAGGTCAAAGGTCACCTACAGGTCACTTGAAGGGAAAAAGGTCAACCACAGGTCAAAGGTAGCCCAATTAGATAAGCTATGTAAAATGGAGCTGCTGACTACATTTTTTTGCCATACATTAGTGAAATGTTAACTTGGTATCATAGGAGCTTTAATACCAACATTTCTAAAATAAAAGTTTAACCTTAATGCTGTTCAGATATGTGGAGCAAAACCTCCATAAATTTTAACTAAGCAAAAAGCAAGAATCAATATGATGTTAGACTACTAAACATGCATATGCCATGAAACAGCTCATTAGGCCATAGGAGGATTATTCTGGTGTTACAGTTAGATTATCCACAAGTTAGTTTTACTATATATGTATATCGATCAAATCATGGACCATGTTTAACCATTCTCTTGGTGAAGAACAAATCATTTGTGAACTCAACTTAATCTAGTTCAGTTAAACAAAAATAAATGCTCAGTGATAAACTACTAATAATATGTAAGAGATGCTACAGAAATACAAAAGGTTAGTAAGAAAAGGTTAGTTATATATATCAAATGCATGCATAACTTGAAAGTGAATGTGAATCCTCAAGATAAAAGTCACTCTTGTGCCTTAAATATTTTAGCTCACTGGTCATGTGGACAACAACCTAAGAGGAATTTAAATCTGGGTCAATTTGAACTAAGATGAAAATGAAATCTGTTGATAACGAAAATTTAATTAAAAAAATCTGCTAAGTTTTTCCACTAATATAAATATACTACAAACTTTAAAAAATTCCTTAACGTTACAGACTTGTGGTCATGACACAGGTTTTAGGAAATAAACCCCCCCAGAATTCTGCCCAATGCAATACACTCACTTTTTTAGTGCTACAAAAACCTAATGAGACAAAACAAGCCAAGAAAAATATTTTTTAAGGTATACAAAAATGTGCATGTTCCTTATCTACTGGATATGTGACAATCTTCATACACATATTATCATTATTATTACTATTATTATTATTATTAAGGATACTGTCATACCCAGGGAAGAGTGGTCTTCCCATCAAGCACTCGGCCATGATGCAGCCTACGGACCAGATGTCCACAGGGTAAGTGTAGTGAGACAGTAGAACTACAAGCAAGATAAGGCCACATGCTGAGTGGGAAACAGCCAGCACAATGTGATTGTACTGGCACAACCAACACAATGTGATTGCATTGGCACAACCAACACAATATGATGGTACTGATCACCTTGCACAATGTGATTGCACAGGCACACCTAATGCAATGTCATTGTACTGGCACACTTAACACAATATTGTGATGCAGCACACCTAACACGATGTTGTGTCACAGTACAACTAACACACTGTGGCAGATGCACCCCCCCACTCTCACATCCATCAATCAATTCAGGTGGTCATTCTTGTCAACATTAGTGTAACTTATTTGATACTCAGCAACAATGACAACTAAGTCAGCACTAAAAAGTCAAACAAATCCCAGTCACAACCCCTCCAAACACTACTCGCTTTATAAACCTCAGTTTTATCAACACAACACCAATGTTTTTATGCAAAATCTTTAAAAACTTGAAGTGATTGTGAAATACAAACTTACAATCTTACTCATCCACCTCACGCAGAAAAATAATTTGTTCAAATCTGCCCCCCTCTCATTTAAATCATACTCCAAGAATGCAATCTTACTCCGTTTCTCTATTATATCTATTACCCATGTTAGCCATAGTAATGTGCACTTCAGCCCAATTTCAACATTCCGCTATCTAGGACTAACTATCATGCTCCAGTGCAATTTGAGTGAGTATGATGTTAGTTTATGGCAAACTATTTATGCATATTCATGGCTTTTGAAATTAATAAATCATGGAATGCCAATCTACACATACTTGTGCATTCTCCACACCCACACTTAAGAATAGAGATTCCATTTAATTTCCAGTTGTTATTCTTAGACTACTGATAAATACACAGCTGTGATTATACTGAAAAACATACTGGAAAAAGTTCATTCTGAGTAAGCCATCACAGCCTCATCCCCCCCCCCCCCCCCCATCTGATACCAAATAACCCTTGTTCCCTTATCAAAAAAACTTCATGAATATTCCACATATCATTATGATCCTTACGCTCACCTGAGCATACTCCATCACCTGTACACATCTTCACCTTACCTGTGTACTCATAACATTCAGGTGTGCTGATATCTGACCTTTCACAGTTCCAGATCTTTATGTATATCAAGTCTTACCTGTCTGGTTATAATGCATCCAGTTCAGCATAATCTCAGGAGCTCTGTACCACCTTGTAGCCACGTAACCCGTCATCTCATCATCTGCATGTCGGGCCAGCCCAAAGTCTAAAATCTGCACACACAAATTTATATCTATAATATATATTTAAATATGCAATATAATATTGTCTATTTATGTTGAGAAGTGCTCTACCCTAGCTGGGGAGTGAAGTTATAAAACAAGATGTATAGTGAAGATATCAAATTTTAATGACTATTATACAGAATGGAAAAAGTGGTATCTTGATATGGGCATTTTTACAATCCTGGGCACTTTTCAGATTTTCCCACATATTGCTAATTAACAAATTACATACTTATGATCAAAGAATTCTTTTATCACTATGTTGGAGAATGGTGTAAGTGAAGATAAACACTGAAATTAGAAATCAAATATCACCACCGAGTCCAAAGTTATGCTAAAGCAAAGCCTGAAAAATGACCAAAAATTTTTCCCGTTTCAGTCATATGAAATAAAAAGCAATCTGAAATAAATTAAAACAGTCTTTGACATTGCATTTTTTGGATTATAAAACACTCAGTAGTATGGAGGAAGCAAAAAAGTTTAAATATTAACAGGAGAGAGGTGTATCCTAGAAAAAAAGTCTTTTTATGGCATGCTGGTATTTCCGTTAAACGATATGTCCATTCCGAAACAAAAATAAATTACTTTCAGAAAATATATCATAAAACATACAGTATAATTAACCATCCTAATCATTATTTGGATGTATTGGTATTGTTTGTATCAAATAATGAAATCTGCGCGATGATTCTGGAGCTTGACATGGAGTGCAAAATAACCCTACCGTGTTTTTCCGTTAAATTTGTCCATTCCAAAACATTGGGTTTTTCTTACATAAAAAGAACATGTTGACACCTAGCCTGTAACAATATATATTTCTCTAAAGCCCAGGACATGTGATATTTATTTTTATATAAGAAAACCCCAGTGCACAGAAACCCATTTAACTGTGATCTTTTTTGAGATGCTTGTTAAAAATTGTCCATTCCGAAACAAATAAAAGTACCTTTACATTGCCAATATTATAAATAGAGAGAATTCTGTCTTAAATGCTGTATGTTTCACTTGACATGAGCAAATTACTGTTAGAGCATCATGCATATGACATAAAAATAATAGAAGAACATTTCTTCAATGGCATCTTTTTAAATTTCTATATATATCCTCAACAAAAAAATTCATTTTTGTGATTCAGCATCTTTTCTTTGGATCTACTAGAACTTCCATTGCATATTTTCCCAAAGTTCATGTATTTCAAAATTAAATTAACAATTAATTGAAGAGATTATATCAGTATAAATAGAAATAAAGGCAATTTGGATGCTTTGTATCGGAAAGGACATTTTTTAACACATTTTCTAAAACACTTGTTTACTCTTTGGTCTGCTCATCTATTTATTATTCATGAGGAAGAGGATGATGGGAAGCAAATCAAATTTATGTAGAATATAATTTTGAATAATATAGCTTACCTTACTTTAAATATTGCTTACTTATGATGTAAGTAAAAGTATTCGAAAATAGTTATGAGGCTACACATGTTAAAGTTGCGAGAGTCAGTTCACTGGCACGGTTTACAGAGGCGCTCGCAGGCAGGTTATAATTAACTTCCTGTGATTATTTATAATATATACATACATCATATATATATATATATATATATCATTTAAGCAATTTCGTAAATGTTAAATAAATGTCCATTCCGAAACACAGGACATGCCTAAAAATATTTAAAAACATATTTAAAAATGTAATTACTAAATTTATACCTGACGTTGTCAAATAATATTTTATACAGCTATGAGCTGTAACAAAAGGAAGTAGAATAGGGTATAATGGAGTGTAGAACTCTCTATTTTATGTCATTATCAAATACTAATGGAGTAACATTTCAAAAAAGAATCAAAAACTATCCAAAATGACCAATTAATGTAATAAAAACAGTTCAGTTTTAATTTAGTTAACTCATATTTTGTCCAATGGTTGCTTCACCTTGTAAACCAACATACTATGAGATCTTAAGGCAATTTCATAAATGTTAAATAAATGTCCATTCCGAAACAAGGACATGTCTAAAAGGACATATTTTTAAACATGTCTTTACTGTTGGTAAATCTGACATTGTCAAATAATATTTTATACAGCAATGAACTCTAACAAAAGAAACTGCAATAAGGTGTAATGGTGTAAAGAATACCTGGAATATATCTCAGAATCAATATTTAATAAAATAAAATTCCAGTAATGAATCACTAGTACAGAATAGACAAAACAAGCACAAAATGTAATAAAAAGACTTTATTTTAGTTCAGCTTGCACCTATTTTGCCCCTGTTATTCAAAGACTTTACCTAAAACTTATAAACTCAAATACTACAATATATTAAAACAATATCATAAATGTTAAAAAAATGTCCTTTCCGAAACAGGGATGTTTCGGAAAGGACATTTATTTTAACATGACACTGCAATTAGCACACATGTCTGTGCAAAATAATATTTTACACAATCATGAAGCATAACATAAAGAACTAATGCAAGGTAAAGTGAAGTACAGAAGTCCTCAGAATATCTCAGCATCAAAAACTTCATGAAGTCACATTTAATACTGAAACAGGAAAATTACAAAATATCATTGATTCGTCAAATTTTGGATATTTTCATCCATTTTTTTGCAAATACATAAAAGAGCAATACTCTCTGATAAAACTAAGTGGTTTTCTGGAGATCAATACCTTAAATTATCATAAAAGTCACACACTTCAAGGTTTAGCTTATGAAAATTAAAAAAATGATTTTCAAAATTCAAATAATCATAACTTTATACATGCACAAGGTTTTATCTCGGGATTGTCATTTCTTACACCCTTCAGGTCTATACTTTCAAGAAAAGTACAAATTTCAACACAATAATGACTTCTATTTTTGAGCCTTGGTGGGAAAAAAAGGAGCCCAGGATTGTAAAAATGCCCATATCTTGTTTTATTATATTTCATCCACATATTTCACTGAATACACTTTCCTATTTATTTTGTTTCGTTCAGGTTTCATACACAAACTTATATTCCACCAGTGTTTTTCCCACAAAATGCTATCTTTTCTGTAAAAGGTCACATCAAGTCTACAAGTGTGTCATCAACAATTTCCTCCATTAGTTACATATCCTTAAGGCTATACTGTCACAGGTTTCTTAGAGCCTTGTATGCTAATAAAAATTAGCCATTATCAGTTTATCGTCTCTCAGGTAATTTGAATTCAGTCTGAAGAACTCGCAAAGCACCACTGTCATGAAGAGACAATTTATGGCTTAATTTCTACAACTCTTATCTTTATTCATTCATTCAAGGGAAATTTTTAATCATCGGTTTTTATCAAGAATGACATCCAGTCAAAGAGCTGTGTATTGATCTTGGACCTCTTGCCACTGATTTAGAACTTTAAGGATAAGTTTCAATAAAAATCTACTTACTTTTAACTCACAGTCTTCATTTACTGCAATATTACTGGGTTTCAAGTCCTGCAAACAATAGCAATTTATCATTTTGTTGTCTATGATGCACACAAATTTATTCAATAAATAAAATATGAAAAATTCATAATAAAAAATCATTAAAAAATTTAAAAACAATGGTGATGGCAAAACATGAAGTGTACTCACCCTGTGTATGATGCCTGCTGAATGGACATACTGCAATGAGAGAAGAAAAAAAATAACTTCCTCTATTATCATGTTTATACTAGTATCTTGATAAATGAATGATCTACTGAAACTTAATGCCCATGAAATGTGTGCACGTATCAAGAATCATGCTGCTTTTTGGATCACATTGGAAACCAAGCATTCCATAATCTATTGTATTCTACCTAAGAATAACAATTTTAGTTAGTTGACCATGTACCGAAACTGTACTGGTATAAAAACGCTTACTAGTACTTGTATTTGTGAAAAATACAATAAATATAAAATTATAGTTGTGAGGTTTGTCTTAAGAACAACTGAAATGTTGAATAACAGAATTTACAAACTATCTCTGATAGGAATTATTTACTTCACATTTGTGTATAGCTTGTACATATGATCTAGCTAATATATCATAGATTTAAGACTATTAAAGCAAAAAAAAAAAAAAATGTCCACATGATATGAGTTACATGCTACACGCAGACAGACATTATATGAACACAGCTTTGCATGCTGCATTTATCCATATGACGTACATGGTACACATAAAAACAACACTTGCTTGAAGTATGAAGAAAAAAACTCTGAAACTTGCTAGTCATACTATTCCCTTTGGTGCCACACAGCAGTGAACACATAGCTACACAAATAGTCAACTGCTGAGCAATTGCTGATAGATTTTTTTCATACAAGAATACTGTGATACTGAATATTAATTGTTTTTATACACATACACTCAGATATAGAAATCAAATGTTCAGGCACACAAACACACAGATTAGACACACTAGTCTGACTACTGCATACATTTTAAATGAACTGAATATTAACAGTATGGATATACTTTATAAGTCTTATGGCCAACTTGTGTATATTAAATTGTCTTGTACCCCAGGCTGACTCAGAACTCAGTTCATCATGTAATCCAATGAAGACAATTACCTAAAAGCCTACATGATGAACTGTGTACATGTCGACATGATATTTCTTCGGGCGAAGTGCTACGTGTTATTTTCTGCCATATTAAATAAATCAATCAGAGAATTGAGACGAAATGCTTCCATGAATTCATGCTCTATATTTCATTTTCATCTGTCCATATGCCTTGTAATCCAAGGGCATAAATTCCAACAGGCAGGAAGGAGAACTTGGAGGCAATTTATCGACTATTAATAGGGGATCTTTTGTGCGTGGAGGAGAGGAAATGCTCCTGGTGAGAAACGGCTGTGTTCTTACACAACCCAACTTAAAACAGTCACAGAACAGTCTAAATTGCACCATCAGATAAACTAACCAGGGAATGTCTAGCACACTGACACCTGCTTACCTTTAAACCTCGTAAAATCTGGTATACTAGAAACTGCACGTGGTCATCACTAAGCTTCTGCGTCTTGATGATGTTGTTGAGGTCAGCACCCATCAACGCTGTCACCAAATATCTACAAATATACAACAAGTTTATTAACATCTGCAGACTCAGAATTCAAGTTAATACAGTATGTATAAATTTACTAATTAAGTGTAAAGTTGAATGTAAATTATGCAAAATATTGCCAATGTTATTGGAGGTATATCAACTTTATTAATTGGTCAAAATCTACTAATGTCAAAATTTCGTGCAACCCTGGAACTTATCTTGCTGTTTTCATAATACCCAGTGTTAGACCCCATTCCCAG
Organism: Lingula anatina; assembly: GCF_051362555.1. NCBI lineage: Eukaryota > Metazoa > Brachiopoda > Lingulata > Lingulida > Lingulidae > Lingula > Lingula anatina. The sequence continues at coordinate 23,404,169 of NC_141772.1, forward strand.
AGATTAGATCGATCCAAACTAGATTGACCTAACTCCCTGAGGGTTCACGCTAAATAGCTGTCAGCCGAGCGGGCATGAAAGTTAATTACCCCCTTACAGCTTGCAGTAGGCGGGACGGACATTTAAGCCGGATTATCTGACAGTAATCTAGTGAGACTCCCCACGGGGATAGATCGATCTAAATGTCTGGGAATACGCCCTTAAATTCACATATTTTCATCTAGTCTATAATTTGAATTCATAGTATTACCAGGGCAGCGTTATCTTACAAGTTATATCTCAGTCATCCAAGTCCTTTTTTTCCTTGCCTCATAACAGTAGCAAAGCAAGGTCAGCCCTTGAGATTGGATGACTCAATCCAGTGCTCACTTAGTAAATTTTTTATATAAACGTCAAGGTGCCCAGCATCATCCTAAACTTTGGCTATCAGTCAGAAGAAGGATGTTATGTCATCAATTCCAGACGTCTGCCATGCTGTAAAAGCCCACACGAAACAGTTCCACCCAAGATCTAAAGACCAAATACTGGTCTTAAATATTTGATAAAATCTTAAGTCTACTTTTACCCCCCAATAAGCCAGTAAAAGTCCTCTTACTGGGAGTGAAAAAAAAAAAAAAGACTTGAGTTTTACTTTAAGACTAGCAATTTATTCGATCCGACCTCCAGGGATTTATCCTGAATTGAAAGTTGACCCAAATTTCCAGTCTGAAATTTTCCTGAGTATCCGACCCTAGGAAGACCTCCTATAAACCAGATCTAGGTGATATTTCCAGTGTAGCATTTACATTCTATCAATAAACCAGATTGCTCTGCTGCAAACGGCTTCTCTCGTTAACCACCAACGTGCCAATTGAGGCAATTCAATACACGGTATAATCTCTCAGAAACCAATAAAACCATCTCTGTGGTATTAATAGACATATTAGGATGATAAAATGGAATTCTGCAGCACCTACGGACTGATATTTGTCAGCTCTATTTAATAATTAGAGCTGTGATTTGTTCAATTAGAGGCCATACGAAAGTGCTCAAAGCTGACAATTACATCATTTTACAAAGAATATCAATAATATATGTGATGGGGACCAGAAATTTCATGATCACTTTTTATCCTTGCTGGGGGGGGGGGGGGGGGGGGGGGGGGGGGTTTAGTGTGAAATGTCACTGTGATCAAGGCTTTTCCCAGCTAGCCATCCAGCCATCATTTGGACAGCCACCAGCATTACTGGTCTGCCTTAATTTTCAAAGAAGGCTGGATGGCTTATGAATTTTTTTAGCAAAATGATGGGCCGGGACTCCCTGATATTTTGTAGGAAATTAATCACAATGATGAAACCTATCTAGGACAGTCCCAAACACATGCCTACACACTCTGCCTGGATATCACTTATAAACATGTTTACATCAAATTCTAAGTTGTCTTCTTGTACAAAGTCATCCACCCTCAGGTGCCCTGTTATTGCCACATTATTCCACTTATTCACAGAACTACCATGATTTTACAAATTTCAGATCTTCTCAGTAAGACTTTGTCCCAATCTCCTATTATGGCTATGTCCCACTCTCCAGTCACGACCAAGCCCCATATCCCACCACAGCCATGTCCCACTCTCCCATTATGACTGTCTTACTCTCCAGTCACGACTGTGTCCCACTCTCCAATAATGACTTTGTCCCACTCTTCTATTACAACTATGTCCCACTCTCCTATTACAACTATGTCCCACTCTCCTATAGGAACTTTGTCCCACTCTCCCATTAGGACTACTGATACTCACACATCTTGAAACTCCTCCAATGTATCTGTGGGAGTAAACACATCTAACAGGCCAATTATCTGGAAACAAAAGAAAAATATCACTTATTAAAATAACATCTTTTACTACAGTATTTAGTGGATATAACTGGTAATGCTTTTTTTTCAGCTCAAGGATTGTATGGTCTGAATGCACCTCTCAGCTGACCCAGAACTATACAAAATAAATCACAGAAACCTCCATAGATTGCATGCTGTACATTATTAGTGTACTTCCACACCTGATTAATACCCAACTCAGCTGTGTTTTCTCTTATCTTATATTACATGATGTTCCCACAATAATACTTTTTATAAACCAAAGTCCTTAACAACAGTAACAATATAGAAGAAAGTAAGAGAGGTACAGAAAAGGTTCAAATCCAGATTGCTTTAGGGCCCATTCAGATTAGTCCATCGTACTAGCTGGGTCTGTCCAACTCTGCAGGGAATTCTCGATAAATGCAATCAGTGGAATCAGCATAATCAGCACACAATAGTTAATTACCCCAAAGCTGCTTAAGAAAGCGTGTCAGACAACTAAACTGATTTCACTGATAGCAGTTTAGCAAGAATCCCCTGTAGAGTTGGGGCAACCTTGCTATTAAAATGTATGAAACTGAATGTGATCTTAGAGCTTACATATGTCTCCAGCAGGGGCCAGTTTTACAAAAGATCCTTAGCCCAAAAACCAGTCTAAACGTTTATAGCAAAAATGTTGTCTTCTCTGACCTGAAATAAGTCTGAAGTGGTCCCATCAAAAAGTAGTTATATAACATATATTTTATCTAGGAGCATGTTATATCACAGCAAAAGCACCTTTCATACAGGGACAATCATGAACATTGCAGTCAACAAAATCTTGACCTTGTCCCCATATGTCTGGCCTGGTCATGACCTGCACTTCAAACATCTAATGTCCCTGGTTCTTCCACAGTTTGATGAACTTCATGCTCTTATCAAAACAGATTCTTATTGTAGATGGGATATCAGGAACTCCTAACATTTGATCTTAATTATGGCTTCTTTGGTTACAGTACAGATTGAAATTTCATAGCTGTTTTGGTCAGGAAGCCAGTGTGTCAGATTGTCCTCATCAGATACAATAAACAAATGGTCATGACCTGGGTCTGATATATCTATGTCCCTTTACTAGTAGTCCATCTACAGTTTCATTCACTTAATGTTCTTGTCTAAAGAGATTTTTATTGTAGGCAGGAATTCCTGGTCGAACAAATGGACACTTTTTTTTTCTTAAAATTCTAGTCCACTTTAGTATCACTGTATGGCTGTTAGATTGTTTTGTGTTTTCAGTCATAAAACTAGGTCCAGACCAAACAGAAACAATGACAGAATTTGCCAATTTGCAAAAAAAAAAAAAAAAAAAAAAAAAAAAAAAAAAAAAAAAAAAAAAAAAACGGTAGGGAGCAGAAAATGAAAGGAGAAAAAGAAGATTAAATCTACAACAACTTACAGACCTACTTGTCTGCACAGCATGTAAAAAAAGATTCAAATAAATCTAGTTTCAAGCCTTCATTGTTTACGTAATACCCAAGTTACCACAATGTGTACATTAAGATCACTGGCATAGTATTGATGGATATGTAACAGTATTGTAAGATCAATACATTGGCCACTTATCCATTTAATACATCACAATTGACCTTTACAAGACTATAGATAGTGGAGATGTAGTTGTACAGAAAAGCACAAGTATGGTAAAACTTGGAAATTTAATCCAACATGGTCATATTACCTGACAAACTTCTCAAAATGATCAACATGCCGATTTTCCAGTGTGACTTTTAAGTTTCAAAATAAAAATATGTTGGCTAAGAATCATCCTCCAACACAATTTTCAAGACTGCCCAAATTTTCAAGTTTTTACCCTAAATACAAAAATGAACAATGAGATCACAATGGTTAAAGGAGTAATTTCTCATGAAGTAACAGAAAAGCATTATAATTTATAGATCAGCTTTAGGCTGTCTTGCTTCAAAAAGATTCAGCATGACAGAAACAATTTCTAATGTGCTTAACAAAAACCAGGAAGTAGAGTGCTACAAACAGTAGTATTCCACTCACGTTTTCATGGTTCATATGCTTCAACATTCGTATTTCCCTGTACGTCCTCTTGGCGTGGATGGGGGACTGGAACGGCCTCGCCAGCTTTTTTATGGCCACTTTTTGGGAGCTGTGCGTGTCTACTGCTGAGCTGAAAATAAAACAGTTATAATAAATAAGTATTTATAACAATTATGAAGTTATGCTGTGAATATAGCTACTATATATTAACAGGCACCAGGCACAGTTTTGACTGGAGTTCTACCAAGATCTTTGAACCTACCCTCTACCAGGGTGGTAGATATTTTTAGGCAAATTGTACAGAGAACCAAATGACAGTCTATTTATTTAAAAACATAGGCTGTGAATATCTTGTAAAAAATCAACCTGTGGCACTGGTTGAGGGTACCTTGAACCCAACATTTTCTTTTTGTAGTTGCTGATAAGTGATGTCAACCTGGAGGTGCCAAGGGCACATGAATGATAATCACAGATTCACACCTCTGAACATATCACCCACTCAGAGTTGTGATAAGAGAAGGGGTTGTTGGGATGAATAAGGGCATTTAACAATGCAGTAAGCTTATTAGTTCTGGGAGATTGTTTTTTATCAGTATATACAAACAAACTGTTATACAACATATGCTACATGCTTGATGTGTGCCAGTTAGAGGTTGTCTTGAAAACCTCACAGCAGAATTGTTTTTTTTTTTAATTATATAATATACTGTAGCACAACTTGGCTAATTGCATCCTAAGATTTTCCATATATATTTGCCAGCAACAATGACTCACATGGCTAAGAATTCTCTACAAATAAATGCCAATGGTGAAATGAAACTGCTTTGGTAACTGACAAAAGTCTCACTGAATGTGAAAGTGATAAGTAAACAAACTTTCATTTATTATCAATTAAAAAGCGGATGTAGAGATGATAAAAATTGTTTTCACTTTATGTTAAACTGTAGAACATTATTCCAGTTGTGTTGTTCAATGTGGTAGTAGTGTCCACTTATGTGTCAACTACAGATCTACTGCTTCAGAAAAAAACTTTTCTCTATCAATTCATTTTAACATTTTTTTGAAAACTTTTTACAGTCAAATTTAATTAGAGGAAAATTTAGGTACAGTTCTTGGATTCTGTCTGCTGCATTTAAGCAGTTTGTGCATTACTATTTTTTCCAAAAATAACTGGAATACGGGAAAGTTTTAAACAGAAAGCAAAATCTACGCGTAGTACTACATCACCACCTAAGTGGGCCAACTTAAAGGTCAAAATGACGAAGGAGTCGGTTCTGTACTGCTACAGTAAACATAAGCTAGGAAGTTTTTCGGTGTATAATAATCAGCAGAGACGCCTGCGTGTCGAGCAAGTGTTAAGTACAGATGACAAATTAAATCAAGCACACACGTACCAAACTTGTCCATAGGCGCCTGATCCCACGGGCTGAAGCATTTGGTAACGTTCGGGAACCTCCCAGACCGCTTTGTTAAGTTCAAGACGGTAGAACCCAGGCTTGATCGCCTGGGCTGAATTTCCGGCTTCCGCCATCAATCGTTGTGGTGTCTCCACGACCAGTTCTGGGCTGCTTCAGATCCTGCGTCCTCTGAAAACGTATAGACTTTAAATGGATATTCTTGCAATGAAGTCCTGGAAATTCCCAAGATCGCTGTTTCCGTGTGAATCACACTTTGATTTCCGGTTTCACATGCGCATGCGTGCCCGAGTCTCGTTTTCACTTCGAGGAGTCGTGGCACAGCACAACTACTGTAAACACCCCAACATTAATAATAAATTAGGTGAGTTTTAACGAGTTCATAAATGCCATAGGCACCAGGATTTGTTCATAGAGTTTATATGTCGCCAACTGTGACAAGCGTAGGTCTTTTTAGTGAAATCTGCTCTGATGAACTATTTATGAAATTTGCCGGTTGCTCACTTTCTCCATTGCCTGCGAATAGATGCGAGCCACAAAAAACGACTTGTAATCTCTGGCACTCCTGTTGACGATATATAGACCACATTCATGTTTTGTAAACGGAAAATATAAGTGTTTTCTTATTTCGTGTATGCTTTTCATAGTTCTCGCTCTGGGACAACAATGAACACATAATATGAGGGTTAGACACGTTAATATCACCGCTTTCGGAAAAAGTTGATGTGACAGGTCGATTTAGCAGGTCTGAATGCACTTAATGGCTGTCTCCTTATAAAAAGATATTTAAGCAAGAAATTGAGAAAATGAACAGACACAGAATGTCATAGAAAAAACATTAAAGGAATATGAAAGATTATATTTTACTGTATACTAGTTTAGCTGTAGTTTTTATTACTAGTATTTGTTCTGTCATAATTTTAAACGTAATTCTGATATCAAGACCAAACTTTTTTAAAACTGTGACATGAAAACAGAATTTGGTTTCTTAAAGCATCTTCATTACTTTAGGAAAATTATTGATAAACTGTTTCAGTACAAGTGTGATGTAATTTTTGTTTGCTAACCCAAAGTTGACTACATGTATAATGGACCACACCCCTTTTAGCCATCTATATATGGACTATATATAGCAAACATGGAATAATTGTGGTCAGTGTTAAATTTTAAATACCTAAGTGCTACTGGTCCAAAGTGATGGCACATGAAAAAACCTGATAGATGATGATAAGATGGCACCACACGCTCCTGCTAGGTAGCATCTGATAGAAAAATTATAAGATCATCAGGTAGCATCTGATAGAAAAATTATAAGATCATCAGAGATAAAGATAAAGCTGACCAAAACAGATGCTTTGTTTATGTTTTATTAGTGTTTCCCTTTCATTCCTTTTTCTTCTTTTTTTTTTTTTTTTTTTGTTACCTTTTTTCAAATGCTCGAAAAAAACAAAGCAACCACCATCACTATTGCAGACTTTGACACAAACACCTTTGTTTAATTATGTCACAAAGTAACATAAGACTGCATCATGACAATATTTAAGGTGATATGCAGAGTTCTCATGTTTCTGATAACGTAAACTTTTAGCTCTGTGACATGTTTTCTCCTTAATATTAAGTTAACAAATGTGTTCAGTAACCCCCTCCTCGTCCTCACCAAGTGGCATTGCTAGGTAGCCCACTTTTTGTATTTCTTTCTCCCTCCCCCCTTTCACTCTAATGGTTGGTATTATTAACACAGAAAGTGTTAAGGATCATACTTTGACATTATTTGATTAAAATATGGAATCAACCTTTTGGGTCTTTATATATAGTTTATGACAATAATATGTTAGTTCTGTTTTATAAAAACACAACAATAACATTACATTCTTTCTTTAAAGTTACAAAAATCAGGAATATTTTCTATACTAGTATAGCAAGCTATTATTGTGTGTTTGAATTCCTAAGCCTATAACACAGGTAGCTGTAGCATGTAGTTGTATATACAGCTGCCAGGTGATCCACTGGTACTGTTCAATAATGTAGGCTCAGCTGCTGCATTCTGATGTCTGGAAGTCCACAACTAGTTTATACAGTGGAGGTATGCAAGCTGAGGCTACTGCGTGTGTGTGTTTTTGTAGCACACCTTATTTGTGTAAACATTTTTGCTTGAGGTCTCGTCAGCATTTTCTGTGGAATCAGATTTATGATTTTTTTTTAAACCAAATCGGTGGTGAATTGTTAGATGTTGGCAGTTGCTTTTCATTTTATTCTTAAGCCATATTAGACCACTGTAAACATTGTGAGGATTCATGAGAGCCATTTCTAGGTAGAAAGTGTGGACATACAATACCATTTACTGTATAAATAAAGTGCTATTGAAACAGTTCTATATGTTCAGTTGTGGGGTTTTATAATGGTCAACCATATATAAAGTTAAGATATGATGTCCTGGTAACAGAACATTATTTCTGGGTCAAAAATTTTATGTCTGATGGAGATGGAACGGGAGAGTGAATTAGTGTATGTGCTCAAGTTGCAGAGAGTTTTTAAAATAATATTATAATTTAGGGATTCACCTAAATGCCTACAATATATTAGGGAAGATAGCTGATGTGAAGATAAGTCTTTGGGATATAAGAGAGAAAATATTTTGATGATAATGCAAGACAGTTCAGATTCAGAAAAATGTTTTAAGTATTTAAATGAAAACATAGTAATGGTTAGATGAAATTAACCATAATATTTAAGAGTAAGCATTTTTGTTATGTAGCTGAAAGTTAATGTCATCTACCAGGTTTATCTCATTGCCAGTGTTTCTGTCATGTATAATTAACAGACACCTGCTCTACCTGTTTCAATATTTACATGATTAATGTTCAGGCTTACTGATGTACTGTGTTATATATATACACCTGTGAATTTAAATACAAATTTGTAATTATTAACAGCTTCATTTTGCCCACAGCAGAATTCTGCTGCTCTAAATATAGAAGAAACGGAAAGAAGAGTTGTCCTAATTTTTTATGTATGCCATGAACTCATAATAAAAGATGTCATTGAATGCGGATGCCACCACAAATACGTTAAGTTATTTATAAGCCTAAGTGAGCTTTCTGAAAATTGGGTCACAATCTGACGTGGCTTTGAGCACACATTAGTATATCTCTCCAAGTAGACAAGTTACTTCACAACTTAGGAAGACATCCGCTGAGAGATTCTAAACTTGACTTCATCATGAAGGTAGGTATGAACTGACATAAACTATGAAAAAAAAAATTACAGGATGTGTTTGGTATTAGAGCGTGTGATATAGAAATAGTTAGAGACGTGTCTACTGGCATGGGTTGCTTCATAACAAACGATTTTGTATACTGAAGAGATGGGTTTTGGTTTCTGTGATACTTAGGGGAAGTCTGTCCCGGTTGTATGACTGAACATAGGGCGCTGTTGATTCTGCAGATTTGGTCAGAAAGTGTCTCGTCCTTAACACACTTCTGTGAAATAGGCACTTGTGTTCCCTCTCTAGCTCAGTGTCTTTCAAAATTTATTTTGTCCTGCTTTGCGGTTGTATGAGTTTGACTTTGTGTCTATCCATGTGTTTTAATTAATACAATCAGTGTATATTTTTATTTTTATGGATGTTTTTGCTTCTCATTTGGGTGTTCATAAAATATTTGTTAAGTTTTTTATGATATGACTAAAAGTTTCAGTTGGAATTATAATGTAGGAGTTTCAGATGAAGAATGTTTGCTGAAGATCGCAGAGTTCATGTTTGTTTTATTATTCAAGCAATCTTTAGTACTAGTGCTCATTTAGGTTGTCATACAAGTGTCAGTTGTTAAAGAGAAAAATATATTTATTTTTTGATGGTCCGGGAGATGTTCCCAGGGATAGGTGGGATGAAATTATGATGGCCCATTGTTGGTGAACAATTTTAAATATCTGATGCTAGGTCAAATACTTTCATTATGTCATCTTTACAGAAAGTTTAAGAAAGGGCATTTGTCACATTGATGTTTATGAAAATTTTAAAGTTATATGTTTAGAAAAATTAACAAATGAGAAGATGAATATTTCGCAGGCGTGTTTGCATTGCCTGAAAATGTTTGTTTTATGTTTTATGTGACTAAGTTGTTATTCAAAGTGGCATGTTGTAACTTGTATCCTGAGTGTATTATGGACACAGAAGGGGTGTAGTCTATGACGCTGTAGTGATCAGGTTACACCTGTGTGGTGACTGGTGTCTGGGTGTGGGTGTATTCTAGTTCTAGTGTTTAACACCTGATGTCACAAGTGTACCTGAGATGAGGTCACCCTACCCAAGGACACAGAGCTTACTGTAGCATAAGACATTTTAGCTAGATGAAAATCTTTTATTTAGAAAATGTGAAATATTTTACTGTTTCTTCATCAAGTTTTACATTGTTCTTGTGTCAAGTTTTGATTTAGTTCAAAAGGAATATATTCCATAGTGTGCTGACAGTGGCCTCTTTCTAATTAGATCTGTTTATAATGCCCCTGAAGAGGCCTCCGGGCGGAAATGACTGTAGGGCACAATAAACATGGAACAAACAGACTGATTTAGTTCATTCTTCTCTTTGTCTATTTCTTTGGGTTTTACCATAGAATCATTTAGTGCAGATGAAGGTAGCTTTGGCCTTGGCCTATTTATTATTATTATTTTTTTTAATGAGCTTTCCATGCTGTTAAAAATATTTATTTCAACTTAGGAAACTGCCTAAATAAACAGAAAAGAAGCTATTGAAATCTGTTTTTTCTTCCTGATTTAGATACATTTACTTAAAAGTTGTTAGGTGTAAAACGTTCAGTAAAAGTTCAGAGATTCTTACACTAGTACCTGAAAATGAACTACTCAAAATGACTACTTAATTATACCTCATTGCAGCCAAGTGAAAGTTGAAGGCATCCCTTGCATTTTAATTTAGAAAATTAAAGATGGTATTCAGTTCACACGTGAATTTAATGTGCAATTTTCTTTTTTTTTTTTCGTAGGACCACCACATAGGCAACATGAAGGCGCTGATATTGGTGGGGGGTTATGGGACGCGATTACGACCTCTGACCCTCAGTCGGCCCAAGCCATTGGTGGAATTTGGCAACAAACCTATGATGTTACACCAGATAGAGGCCCTGGTAGAGGTATGTAAACTACCTCGGATGATGAAGATGCTGATAATTTTACATTGAAATTATTTCACACCAAGTGAATTACAGTGTAATCAGATACTTGGTTACTATGACTGAAATATGAAGAGAAAAAGATGGTCTACAGTTTTTATGATAGCAATTGGAGGTCATAAATGAAAATTGTCAAACACAACCCAAAAAACTTTCATACCGTTAGCTTACACCCAACCAGCATAGGTCTTCATCAGGCCCTGTGTCTAATTTATTAATAAATTAACTGGTTTATTAATAATTGTGTCTAATTTGTTACAGGCAGGGGTAACCCAGATAGTACTAGCTGTCAGCTACAGAGCAGAGCTTTTAGAACAGGAACTCAAAGTACAAGAAGAAAAGGTTAGAGATTAGGAAAGATCATAAGACTTCTACTAGAGATAAAAGTTTTTTTTTTTTAGAAGTTGATTAAAATTTCATACGCTGTCAAGCATTTCAGTAACCATCTGGTAAAGGTGGGGGAATTCTGAAGAGGTTACTCACTTGATAGATGCAAAATGTAACAAAGTTTGGAAATAAAAATTTCATTACATTTACATGCTAGAAATAATTTCTTGAAAAAAAATCATTTTCATATGAGAATGAGTCAGGTTATGATGTCTGAATGATCTATATTTCAGCTAGGAGTAACAATCACATTTTCCTATGAGGAGGAGCCACTAGGGACAGGTGAGGTGATTGTTAACATATGTTCTTTTCTCACAAACTAATCAATATTTTGTGATAATTGGAGATACGTTTCCATGCCAATCTAACATCTTCATTTCAGTATTCTTTAGGTGTCACCAGTGGCATGGTGATATTGACAGATTGATTATCTTTGATTGGTGGATTCACATTTGATATTTAGATAATAAGTGGAACCATTTTTATAATGTGACAAGCATGAAGTGGAAATCAATAGGGCCCTAGTATACTAATTTATATTTATTATAACTTCAGAGTTATGCTGAAGTGCATACTAGTAAAAATGATTTATTTTTGGCATGAAAGTAAGACCATAATTTTGAAATAGTCATATTTTCATTGTAACAGTTTTGTTTGACCTAACAGAATACCATTAAGAATTCGTCAAGGTTTGAAAGAGTATGGTATAGGTACTTCATATTTTATTTGTATTGTATTTTATTGTACCACCAGCGTTAGCGCTGGCGGTACACATGGTTTTAGTCCCGTCCGGTCCGTTCCGCCGGCTCCTGCGGCTCCGCCGGCTCCGCCGCCATGTTACCGTTACCGCTTCTCCTCCTAGACGGTAAGGGCCCCCATGCCCATCTCTTGGATTTAGGTCACCTATAATCTCAACTCGTTCCACGTAAAATTTGGGCTTTGTCGGTATTGGGGTCTAGGTATGTCATTCATTGCAATGCACCCTTGTCCAAAAATGGCAAAATTAAATGCTAATTATCTACCCTACGGAAGGAATTATGGGAAAAATTTCTACAGACGGCTTTCCAAAAGTCATATGTGTAGATTTCAAATATGCCCTTGGATTTGACCTTTGACCTTTATTTCAAGGTCAAACAGGCCAAATTTTTCAAAAAAATGAAATTTTTTTACGAAAAAAAATTATTTGCGCTGTTATTCAGACACCACACAGACTTAACCAATAATATTATTGGAAAATGATACCCTTCAGGTCATCTTTCATCTCCATGAATTTGGGGTCAATCGGTGCATTTTAACGGGAGTAGCGGCCATAAGATACTGAAACTGAAAACTGTCTCTAATTCGGGAACCATTAATGCTAGAGACCCATTCTTTTTTGCATTTTGTAGAGCATGTAAAGCCCAACACTGAAGGTGGTCTCCGTTTTTTTGTATTCCATACGGTTTTCAAGCTATGCTGTATCAAAAAGTACATATTGGTGGTGAAAGCACGGTAATGGATAATAAATTTTGAACTCTGGAAAAATAAAACATAAGGCTTGGCAAAGCAGACAACTTGTGGTCAAAAATGACATTATTTCATCAAATTTGAACATCTGGAACTTCAGAGCACCTCTTATTTCAAGAATTTTGACCAAAATGACCTTTTCTTTATTTTAATTAATTTTTTCTGTAGGAAATTTATGGCACATTATGGTAACTCCAAAATTAAAACATTTAGTCCCTTATATCTCTAAAACTGGCAGAGATAGGTCCATAGTTACTATTGAAGTTGAATAGGAAGTCATATACTGGCAATTTTACTGTGACCTTGAAATTGACCTTTGACCAACTTTTCACCATGAACTGAACTTTGCATATTTTTAAGTTATATATATATTTTTTGCATATTTTGAAAATTCTTGTTGATTGCATTTTTACAGCTTGTCAAGCATAAGACTGGTGGCTGTGTCCCTTCTTTTGTGTATGTGGGGGTCTATACGAATGCGCTTGCTCCAGCTGGTGGTACAATATTCGGAGGCGGTATCGCCTCTCTGATCCTCTAGTTTGTAAAGTGTACGGAACATATATTTATGGGTTTTTAACTCTCAACAAATATTATTATTATTATTATTATTATTATTATTATTATTATTATTATTATTATGACCTGTTCTCCATTCTCTCCACAGCTGGTCCTCTAGCCCTAGCCAGAGAAATCCTGGGCTCCAATGATGAGCCGTTCTTTGTCCTGAACAGTGATGTGATCTGTGACTTTCCATTCAAAGACATGGCAAGGTTTCACAAGAACCACGGCAGGGAGGGCACTATTGTGGTAAGGATCCTGGGGGAGGGAGGGGGTTCTGCCAGGGGTCCTCAGTCAGGCAACTGTTTCACAAAAACTCAAGTCGGCTTCCCTGACTGAAAAATTGGTTACCAACATTGCTTATTCTCTCTGTGACTAAGTTATGTTCAACAAAGAATCTAAAAGGCTAAGTCACTTAGCTCAGCCTAGTCAACTACGAAATTAAGATTCTTTGTGAAATGGGAGCCAGATGTTAAAGCCCTTTTCATGTTTCTTTACAAGTTTGATTGGTCCTAACCGGTAATGTAATTTTTTTTTTCTGCTCTAGGTCACCAAAGTAGAAGAACCTTCCAAATATGGCGTAGTGGTCTATCACCCAGAATCTGGGAAAATTGACAGTTTTGTGGAAAAGCCACAAGAATTTGTCTCCAACAAAATCAATGCAGGTCTCTATATCTTTAGTCCTACCATGTTGAACAGAATACAGGTGAGTTAGCTTATTCTGGGATCCATCTTGGTGCTATAACGCGCAAAACAGATTAAGTCTGTCTGTGTCTTTTAGATGTAATAATCTGCAACATTGTAATCCAGGATGTAAAAAAACACTTGTGTGGCTTACGAAGACTAACTAGGACAGAACCAGAACTGCTTCAATCAGTTACTTATTCACGTGCTATGGGCTCATTTCCAGTGAACCATCTTACTATGTGAAAGGTCCAAATGTGTGGGGACTCTCGCTTAATGCAATCCTCCTGGTGTTGAGTACAGTATATAGAAAAGCTGGTGATTATATAAGTACATTGGAAACAATTGAAACATTGGAAACGAGGTGTGTTAATCTGACTGCATTCAGCGAGAGTCCTGGCGGAGTTGGATCGATCAACATAGATGGATAGTTTTATTGGGAATGATCCCTAAGTCATATCTAGAATATAATTGATGAAATTTAAAATAAGATTTAAGTATTAAATATAATTGGGGATCTAATGTAACTAGCAAGTTTTGGGACTGTTGTAAATTATAAACCCCCTGCATTTCCACCTGAAGTGTTTTATGTCATTATTTTTTTCCAGCTACGACCAACCTCTATAGAAAAAGAAGTGTTCCCACACATGGCAGCCGACAGCAATCTGTATGCAATGGAGTTACAAGGTCAGTGGAATTATTCAATGTAACAACATTTTTATGAAGGTTATTTAACATTTAGATGAGATGAACACAATTTGTCTGGAACAGAGATAAAATAATAAGATGATAGTGTTTTTATTATCATATATTGCCCTCTGAGAAGTTTTTTTTTCTTTTTGTGTGTGTGTTTTTGTTAGTTTTTAGTTGACAGCCTTACTCGGAGAGGCATTGACAGATTTTGAATAAATGTTCAGGAAACTTCACGCATTGGCATGCTCTGAATCTGTGAGATTTTGGTGATAACGCATTAATTGACTAAATAATTAATTAACCCATTAATTGTTATAAGAATGGAACTATCTTTGCTGAGACTCATATTGTTCAAGTTTAAGGTGGTGGTACATCCTCAGGAGATGTTTATACCTGTCTGTTCCTCTAGTTTTCATTTGGGGTACTTTATTTCTTCAGGTTTCTGGATGGATGTTGGCCAACCCAAAGATTTCCTGACAGGCATGTGCTTGTATCTGACATCACTAAAACAGAAAGGAGGCCACTTACTTCACCATGGAGATGGAGTGTTAGGAAATGTCTTGGTGGTGAGAAAATAACTTTATCTATACTGGGTTCTTTAACTTTTGTCAATTAATATGTGCTTTTGTTTTACTTTTGTGGCCTTTTTTTCTGTTTATTTGATTATTTTGTTGAAAAAGCTTTAATTTTTTATTGAAATAAACTCTTGGCATAAATTTTTTTAAAAAAATGTTCAATAAAAATAATAATTGCAAAAAGAAAAAGAAAAAAGTCACATTTTTCAAAGTAGGTACTTGCTTCTAGGTACACGTAGTATCTTTGATTTAAAAATAGACCTGTGTATAAATATGGAAACTTGACAAATTACAGTTTACACAAATGAAAGAAAAAAGTAAGAGGTGACAACAATCAAGCCCCTGTGTTAATGTTCTAGGACCCGAGTGCCAAAATAGGTCGTAACTGCAGAATAGGACCCAACGTTACCATAGGACCGGATGTTGTCATAGAAGATGGCGTCTGCATCAAGCGGTGCACTGTACTGAAGGGAGCAGTCATTAAGTCCCATAGCTGGTTAAACTCGTGTATTATTGGATGGAGGTGTCATGTGGGGAGATGGGTAAGTGCTGCCCCCTATAGAAGGGAGGGGGAGTGAGGTAATGTCTTTACACTTTTTATAAAAAACACTGGACACTATTAGGTGCCTAAGAAATAATGCTTACCAGTCTGAAATTAGAAATAGGGACTGTTTGTTTTACTAAAACACATTAGGGGTAGAGTAGGGGATCTTTATGCATTACTTTAATACTCCTCTGACTGTGAAGATTTTGCTTCTTTCAGGTACGCATGGAAAATGTATCTGTTCTGGGGGAAGATGTCACTGTCAAAGATGAAATATACATCAATGGAGGAAGAATTCTTCCACATAAATCTATATCAGAGTCCGTACCTGACCCACAGATCATCATGTGATCATGTGACACTGTCATGTGACCAGGAGGGGCCAATCAGCTGGGCTGTTTGGCATTTTTCCAGTGCAGCTGTTTGCTGATCAATGTGATATATGAATATGACCAATTTGAAACTGAGGGGAATTAAACTAATCTTTATGAATTCTTTATTTTTAACTGTAAAGAAAACATCGGCAATGGATATGTTATATTTTCAAGTAGACTTCACGTGAATTCTCTGTTAACCGGTGGTTGTAACTGTAAGTTACCAAGTTTGGATGGAGAAACTGGACGATATGCAAGTACAAGTATGATCAAACAATCATGGAATATTTTCAATTAATTTTTTTATACTCCAGTCACTCTCTTAGGGGGGATGCACTATGTGTGCACAGTCTTGGAGTATTTGAATTATCATTCTATACAGGTCCTATGGATCAGACACTCACACATGGAGATGAGAATGAAACTTTTTTTGATCCGTGTGGTGCATACCTGTTATTCTATGTCCTCTGCAGAAAAAGTACAACCCACCTGTTACTAGTCAATTCCTTGGGTACAATATTCTCTCAGAGGTAGCTGGCTAGCAATACAGTAGGGTGCAATTTGGCTAGCTGTATTATATCTAACTTTTTTATGTGACAGATTCTTGTTTTCTCTTCAGTAGAACAGCTGCAGCTTGTCTATAGTTTGATTTCTTTAGGAAATGTAAAATAGTCAAATGCAGTTATAGAATACTTTTCAGTTTTGTAGCTTTCCATCAGAATTTATTAAGGTTTTCAGGATGTAAATTGCGTCCATCTTCTGTCCTGTAAAAACAAATTTTCATCGCACTCCTCTGGTGGAAGATTGACTTGTGCAAACTTTTTATGATATTAAGAGGAGATATGCATACCTAAAGAATTCCAGGTGAAACAGGTGTCATTAATCATGTGAGTCACCATATACATAAGGTACAGGAATGGCATAATGGAGTTAATTAGGCCATGATATTCAGGGTACTCAGCTGGAGATTCTTTTCATGTACAGTAAATACTTGATCTTTTCAATGGGCCAAAAATTATCAAACTTTCAGACACATAATTATATAGTCACAAAACTTACAATTTTGTGTAGCAGTTGTAATGCTTTTACTATATGGTACTATAAAGTAGCCTGCTTTTTAAGTACGTTTCTACTACTCAATATGAATGTTCTAATTCAAGAATTTATGACTTAAAAATACAGTTTCTGTAAAATTCAAGAATTTATGACTTAAAAATACAGTTTCTGTAAAATTCAGACGTATCTCCCTTTGAAAAATTGAGTAATTACTATAATTCTTTCAAATTAACTGCCCTTGTAATATATATATAAAACTTTCAGAGCTGTGGGCTGATGTTCTTGTGAAAGGGCGGGGGGGGGGGGGGGGAGGTGACTGCTTAAGGCCTACAACACATGCAACCATACATATGAACATCTGATGGACTTGTAGAAAGAAAAGGCTCACACTTTTTACAGGGGAAAGGATTCTTTTCAAAAATCTTTTTTATTTTCAAAGTTTGCTTTCCTTGCAGCCTGCAGCCCTGTCTCTGTTACTCATTTTCTACTCAGATGCTCACAATTGTAAAGCTTTAGTTCTGGACTGTGATCTTTTCTTGTCCAGGCCTCAGCAAAATTTAGTTAATTCCCTGGCTGAGAACTTAATTACCAAGGTTACACGTTCACATGGGTACATCTTACCCTATCAGGGGCAGTGTAACAGCACTCTCATGGAAATCCTAGTCAACTAAGCCAGGAAAATTATTATTATTTGTGTATGTTTCTGCATGAACCTGGGGCCTGGTTGTAATATATGGTGTGGATATTTTGCGTGCAGAATGGAGAGAACTGCTAAAAAACACCAAACCTCTTTTTTCCTTTTTTTTTAAATGGGGTCAGGTAGGAGCTACAGTACTGAAGACCGGATAGATGACAACAATCTCGAATTGTATGAATTCTTATTTCTTCTTTTGTAAAATAAATATTAAATACATTTTTAAAGAAAAGAGGGGGTATCTTTTGAGGTATGTCAGTGGGAGATTTTTAGAAAAGTTCATTTTCTTTTTATACGATTAGATAGAGGAGAAGTAGCTATTCTGTGTGTGTTTTGTTTGTGAAAATTCCATTTTATTTACAGTGGAGACCCCTTCCATTCCACGTCTTTGTCATTTTAGACAAAGATCTTGAACTGCAACACTTGGTATGTGATACTATAGATTGAATAGTAGGTGTGGTTTTAACAAAGAAATTTGTGTAGGGCGTGTTTGTGTTCTTTTTGAACAATACCTGTCAATAAATATCGGTGTTACAATTTAATTAACTTGTCTGTGTTCTGTTCTGAAAGAATCAGTTGTTTTGATTAGTTTGCATTGTTTGCTTTCCCGAAAAAAAAATACCACAGATTTCTAAAATTAGAATTGTAACGTGCACTTTGAATTTTAAGAATCTAGAATGATCGAGAGAGGTGGGGTCAGTAATGCCAACTGATTTGCTTGTGACAAGTTGGAAGAAATATTACAAAATCGTAAAAACTCGCACCCAAACCATTTTACTTTTTCGAAAACGTGACACATCTTGAGATAAAGCCCAGGCGAAGGAATGGGAGGGGGTTGATGTAGAGATCGACATGTAATGGATTAAGAAGAGGATAAAACCTTCCCGTTAGCACGAGGTGCGTGTAAAAATTTACCTGCGGCAATTTTATATGGAGAGATTTTTAAACAGTGGTAAAGTTTATATTGGATCTCTTATTGATGAAGGGTACAAGGATCTTTATTAATGTACCGTATCTCAACCTTTCACCTTCTGTGTAATTGGTTTTCAAAGTTTGGGACTTCGGCCGAATCGGCCATATTTCAAATTCATTTTAACTCATTAAATAAACATTTGCTATACGAAGACTTTTATTATTATACTAAACATGAGACGATTGTCTTTTTAAACTCTCAACATGTTACATGATAAGATCCGTTTATGTGTATTCGTTAAGTTATTGAATTCTGACTAAATCCTCAACGACAAATTGGATATAACCCGTCCTGCCAGATATGTCCTCAGGAGATTTGATCGCCCCCCCCCCCCCTACACACACACACAGACACAATATCTTAAATGTTTATAATTTTCCTCAAGCATATTCTTCGCAACATTGATAGATGAGGGTCAAATGATATTTATGACTCAAAGTTAAACCTATCGGCGGACTTACATCTTATTCTGCTTTTCCCCCCACAAAATCAAATTTTCCTTGAAAAAGATTGAAAGAAACAAAGAAACCCCCATATTCTCCTAGTAAAAATCATTGTCCGACCCGTCCCCTATGAACTTGGATTCGACATTCATACCATTTTTAATTAGATCATTTAGCCCTATCAGCTTCTTGTTACGTTTTGACCGTCATGTCGTCCTGTTCGGTTCAGTGGAAATTATCGGCATCAGGTACCTTATTTTGAGCAGGTTTATTGTTTTAAAGCCTGAATTGGTAAAGATACATGTAAGTAGCTTTTCCTGATCTGTAGGTATAGAAAATAAGAATGATTTAGGGAAGATATCAAACGCGGATAGCATATAGCTTTCTCAGGACGAAAACACCAGACAAACATCACAAAAATCGTGATATTTTTGGAGTAGATTTATTTATTGGTGTCAATACGTGAAATGAAGCTTTTCAAAGCACGAAAAGGATATCGAGTTTCTCAGTTTGATTTCAATGAACTGTCGTGAACTCCGAGAGAAGCACAAGATCTTTATTATTAGCATGAAAAAACGTAACAGCGTACCCTAAATTAATAACCTTGCTGCGCACTGTGTACAACATGCATGTACAGCCAATGATCAGGTTTTACAAAGTCTCCATGTTCATTCCGACATAGAAAGAGTTAAATTTTTAATTTTTGAACGCCTGGCAAATGTCATTCAAGAATTTTTAAGAGGAGAGTTGACCCCCCCCCCCCCCCCCCCCCCCCTGTGATTCTGAGCCCCCATGGTAACGCAACGGGCGCTATGTACTGGAAGTTCCATTCAACGTCTTGTACATGTACAGTATGTAAAGCCAGTCACCTTGCTCTCTTTATCAGAACTGCTGCATGAGTGGCAATAGACCAGAAAGAATACCAATGCAGAATGCCAAGGACTTTGGGTTTTAATTCTACATAAATTCTCCTCGATCCAGTATATACTAGCAGCGCAGAAAAAGTCAAGGTCTCCAAGATGCGAGCAGGCACTCGTGTTATTATTATTTTCTCTATAGCACATTTCAGTATGCACCCTCACTACCCCCTACCCCCCTCCATAGCCAGATACATTGCCCTTGTTTTGGGGCATGAATCTCGTTTTAATTAAGCAAATTGTGTATGTGGTCTTGTTCTCCATTTATTCCCACTGCATTAGAAGTATTATTTTCTCGCAGTGAAATCAAGAAACTATCAACGTCATCATTATTTTCAAAGAACACTTATTTCCTTTTATCGGCAAAAAGTCCAAAAGGTACATACGCGTTTTCAGTTCGCCATATCCAAAGCAAAAAAAAAAAAAAAAAAAAAAAAAAAAAAAAAAAAAAAAAAAAAAAAAAAAAACGAGCGTACTTGTTTTAAAACTGAGTGAATCATTTTTCTTAATTTGGCTACTTCCCCCCTTTGCCGATACCATGACTGCTGCTTTAAACAAACACCCATGTCTGTTGTTACTTGTGACCTTACTTTGTTTAAAAATCTCGCGCGTCTGTCAGGGTTGGAATGCAACAACATATGACCTCATCTTATAAAACAAGGCAGCCAAGGCAAGAGAATACGCAGACAGTAAATGCATTAAAAGAGATATGTCAACGGAAACGGACACCTGCGCCATTGTTAGATCTTGCCTTTGGAAAGTACTGAGTCAACACACAGGTACCATTCCGTTTGGCAAACTGGAAATTACGCAAGGCGGATATATAACTGATGGCGCCATTTTGGCTCCTCGCCTTCTACTACTGAGGACATAGAGCATGTTCTTTGAACCTCAACATATCTTGTCTCCCTATGGGCAAGCTTTTTTCCTTAGTCCCCAATTTTATTTTCTTCCAAATGAATTTAATCTACACGGTAAATGTACTTGTATTATAAAAAATAGAATATT
Organism: Lingula anatina; assembly: GCF_051362555.1. Lineage (NCBI taxonomy): Eukaryota > Metazoa > Brachiopoda > Lingulata > Lingulida > Lingulidae > Lingula > Lingula anatina. The sequence goes on from NC_141772.1 coordinate 23,425,060, forward strand.
TTGCAATGAAAATTTTAGCTCCAATCGTAGCATTTTTAAATATCTAACAATCTACCATTTTGGTAAACTTTGTAGGCATCTTAGGATCCGTGTCAAGGCATACAAATGTTCCCGATTACATATCTATTTGGCAACACTTGGACATAATCTTTAAACAAGACTGTACATGTTTTAATTAAATGTGGGCCAAATATTTTATCAGAGCACACAAAACAGCAAAAGCAATGCCAAAGACGTGTGGAAAATTTCCGCAAGCTGCAGTAGAAAAGGCAGAAGCCCGTATTTTGGGGATGGTGTTCGTCCACAGGTCCATTCTCTTTGGAATGACGTCAGATTTGGCACTGATGACGTCACCCAACTCAATGTACTCCTTTCCAGAGGCTGTGTATTCTGGCCATGTTGTGGAAGGAGAAACTGGTTGATTGGGGTTCCTATAAAACAATAAATTGAAAAGAGCGTGGAATTTTGGTTTGTCGTTAGACCTAGCTCCACCCTATCTATGCATAGACTGTGCTGTTTTTCCTAACCAAATGTTTTAGAATAATTCTGAAATAAATTAAGTTACATCGTTGATAACAACCAATACAAATAATTTATCAAACTATATCGAATCTCCAGCATTTTAAAAATATTTTTTATACTAAATCGAAATAAAATGACTGTCATACCCCGTTTTCGCAAAGTTTGCCCAATACGTCATCATCTTCTTCGAAAACTCTTTCTCCTCGTCGGTGAAAGTGGCGTTCGGTACCATTGTGGGATGATGCGCGCCCATAAGGAACGAAAGATCGTCTGCGTGGTTCGACCGCCGAAACCAAGGGGGCATTGGCGACACGACGTAGCCAAACGATGGTACCTTTGTGAAGTAGTAAAGATAGGTGGAGCCACCAGTCGGTGACGCATGCGCCGCTGTAGCGCTTCCCATCGCCCCTGTGAACAACCAATCCGTAAGGATATCAGCGTAGCGGCGGGCGGTGGTTATGGCATCGGCAGAACTGTCGTAGTACTCCTCTGTCAACACCTCTGCTATTTTGGCTTCGTGTTCGGGAGATATATCTTTGGCCTTCAATGGGATCCACTTGTCCCTCAAATCTGCCGGACTCATACCGTTCGTGGCGGTAGGGGGTGTCAAAATGGCCCCATCTCCGTCATTGAACCCGCCCATATAGTCTAGAGAACGGAAGTGTCTGACAACGTCTGAATCGGCATTTTTGAATACGTCAGAGAGAGATTTCGGGAACATATCACCATCGACCTCAGGGCAATAAAACAACAGCCCTGGTACGCCTACGGTAGCTTCAAAGCTGGCGTTAAGGTACGCTTCAGCGTCTGTTTTGCGCAGGCAAGCCAGAAGTTCTGCCCTTTCTGCTGGCCCGACGTTGCAGTCGACGATCTTGCCGATCTTCATGGAGAGTTCTGGAGATCTTGTCGACCACGCCCAGTCTGCCCAGGCTGAGCCGCTGTGAGGAATGAACCGCTGGAAGAGACCCCTGGCGGCGGCGGTAAGGGCAAGCTGAGTGACACTTCCTCCACCGGCCGACTCTCCGAATATGGTAACACTGGAGTAAAGAAAATAACCAATTGTACTATTATGCACAAAAACCCATCTTTCAACAGTCTGTACTTGAAATATAACTAGGCCTACATTAAACATCTGCCGTCCGTGTCAATATTAAGCTGCACCTTGACACCGTGCATGGGAGCTTCAAGCTGGCCCGCAGCGTCCCATATGGGCACAACGCCGTTTGCCGTGAATATATGGGCCCCAAGCCGAAAGGTACGCCCTATAGATGGATCTCAGAGCAAATCGGATGGTTTGACTACAGTACGTGTCACACACTTCGACCATTTGGCACTAGCTTTAGACATTGCATTTGGCGATTAAAAACACATCAAAGTATTCAAACGTGTGTTTATAGCACCGTCGCGCTACTCACTTTGACGACACTGTTTTCTTATTCCTATATTATCAGCATTTTAAGGACGTTTATTGAACTAAAGAGCAGTCTTGGTTACTGTGATCATTTAAACTCAAGTTTATAATTGATGTGGTACTTCAGGCACATAAAAGGAATCAGAAACTACAAATAAGTTTTAACTTATTATTAAAATAATGTTGGGATGTGCAGCTGTCGCTATAAGAAATTCTCACCGTTGCGGGTCGCCATTAAAGATTCTTATGTTAGCTTTCACCCATTTTAGTCCCTCAATCTGATCCCACAGTCCCAGATTACCAGGTGCATTAGTGCCATCTATACTCAGGAAACCAAATGCTCCCAGACGATAATTTACTGTTACAACGATGATGTTGCCTCTAGCAGCTTATAGGATAGAATAGAAAAAATTATGATATAGTTATAAAAGAAAGCAAAGTAAAAAAATAGAAAAATAATAAAACATAAAGTGTATGGATTTTCACGAACTGAATCACCATTTGCTTACTTTAATAAAACTAAGGTACGTATATGCAAGGCCCCAAAATAAGGTTTCAAAGCTAAACTTATATATGTAAATGTGCATGCATGACTTCAACTATAACTATATACTGGGTTATTCATATATATATATATATATATATACATATTAATCGCTATGTCCCGTATCAATTTGACTCACCAAATTCAGTATAATCATAGTGAAAGGTGCCTCCAAAATAATATCCTCCCCCGTGAATGAACACCATGACGGCCTTGACACCAGTTGTATTAGGAGCAAACACATTCAGAGTGAGGCAGTCCTCAGATACCTATATATTACAGAAAAGGAAAAGGATATAATTACGTAAGCTAAAGATACGGCTTTGTCATGGCTTAGTGTTAGAAGCAGACTTTAGATCACTTATTAGACAAAACTGTTTCACTTCTCACATCAATGGAAAATTAATGTTTGGCGCTATTTTGGTAAATACATGTTGGAACCGCATTTAAAGCAGAAAACCACCAGGATTTTGCTTTATTACTGGAAAGATTATGTCGTTTCATCACATTTTTCGAGGAATACTTCCTTCGCCTAGGAGGCCCTGCATGTTTTGCCTTTGTTGGTTTGTCAGTGAAAAGACAAAACTAAAAAAAAATTATAAAGATGGATAAATATTTCTACACGGTTTAGAGGTAGGTTAATTGGCTGAAAATCGATCAGATTTTGGTCGCGGTATAAAAATTAATATTCCTTGTTTCGATTTTAACCGTCATGTAAAGTACAGTATATATGGGTCTGACAACTGCCACTAGCCTTTGGAGCCCATTTTTTATCCACTGTCAGCTTTGAAAATGATGACAACTTTTTATCATTGTGAATGAGCATCACTTGTAAATATACATATTTACACAGAGAGAAAAGTAAACCAATCAGGTCGACTAGCGGGTCACGCCGCGTTCTGCTTTACTTTATCTCCTGTCCTTAAAGTCTCAAACACCGCAGGTCTAATGTTGTACGTACTAGTAGTTATAGAGGCAGAATTTACATACTTCACTGACAGTGAATCTGTGACCGTCATTACTGTAATTTATCAGTTGCCAAATATAAACTTTATTAAGCAGATTTTTTTAAACACTTGCCTCTCGGTCGGACAGGATTTTTCAAAATACATGAAAATAATTTTGACACTTGAAAGAGATTGAGACATGGCATGCATTTGTATTATAAACATTATATTGTGAGTTTAAGTGGAATATAAATATCATTTTCTTCCTTTGAATGTCCATCTATCATAGTGTTTTTTTTTTTTTTCTGTTTAGAGGATTTTAATGTTGGAAGAGGTTGAGAAGCAAGGCATTGAAAACACTGCCTTACCCTGAAAAATCCAGGAATGCCGGTTAAGATAAATATTTAAGACTCATGTTTTTGGAAGTACTTCGTATGTACATCTCTTGAGCACACATTTCCAGTGAGTAAGAAGTGTTAAAACAGAGCCAAAAATACCGTCCCTGCAAGGATGCATTCTGTCCTTGATATAATGTAGCATGTTGTTGTTTCGTCAGATAAGTCGAGTTTTGTTGAAATAGGCTCATCGGTTTGATAATTTTGATTTAGCGCAGATGTTCTTTTCTCACATGCTTAATTTTTTTTATGATACAGAAAAGTTGATGCCAGCTAGACTGAAGAAAGTGCCAGTTTAAAAATGGTACAGTTGATTATTATATGTCAAAATTAAGCTGAAGTTGTATTAACAATGTAATAAAAAAATTTTAAATGCCAAAAGACAAATGGGATTTATCCCAATGATTATTGTGTCCAAAAGCCGATGCAAAATTGAACCAAAACAAATGAAAAAATATGTTCAAGGTGCTGAGAATTAATATTAGACATATTTCAGTTGATATGATAGATTTTTAATTACCTGTGTTGCATTGGGAAAGCCGAATTCGTTGGGCCTTTGCATGCAGGACGGTCCATATTTAACGGTCTGTTTAACCCCCGTCCAACTCGCCGGAGGCTGGGGCTTCGCGAATCTGAGGTCACCGACTGGTGGCTTGGCAAACGGAATTCCCAAAAATGTGTTCACTCTTATCCCGTCCACTGTACTTGAGAATCCCTGTATTGTACCCGTGTTAATGGTGACAGTTGTTTGAGCGTCCACTTTGGCCACAGCGTTGACCAGAATTACTAACAGAGACAGACGCGATACCCGGGACTCCATCTTAATGCTGTGGCAGACGAAAACCGTGTGCACGTTACAGGCCCTGAGGAGCTGAACTTTTCTTTAAGGTCATTAAATACGATGTGGTGAATGTGGACTATGGACTAGCAGAACGCAACGTCTCATTTGTTAACCTTTAATTAAAGAATGACGACCAGTTTGCTTCTTCAGTTCGTCGTAAGAAAGGAATCATCCTGTATTTTGGTGCAAGAAATTTGACACACTTCTGATCATACAGGGAGTGCGGACTGCTATCTATACTTAAAATCATTCACGTAAATAACGACTGTTATGTATGCACCAATACAAGTACGTAGCCGAAAGATACTCGAAAGTATTCAATCCAAGAACAGAATATAAAAAGGACGTGAGCATATTGAATACCATCTACTTCTGGAACCCATAAATGAGATGGGCGAGATGCCAGTAGACTGTGGGATGGGTGGAAGTCTGTTTTTGTTCGGGGGGAAAATTATGGAATTTTTTATCCATCTACGTAATTTACACTTTTCTATATACAAGATAACTTTGCCAAATATGGTTTGCATCACACATAGAATGAACGATGATTTTCATGAAACGAACCGTCAGGTTGAATGCATTGGTTGAGCAAGTATCTCAAGATGTGACGATTGTGGACAAGGCTCAACTACCACAATGGCAGTAAGTTCCCAGCATTGTCGCGGTCCTTTAGTTTAATGAATTTCATCTATGTGCACCGAGCACACGCCTTTTCTCACACAAAATTTATCTCAATATATATTTCCACAAGCTTCAATTCATATAATACTTACATGACGAACGCATTTTTAGTTTTTAAAGGTTTATTGAACCAGTTGTTTTATCTCATGATGAAACCACATATTAACAACTACAATGCTGTATAGGAGATTTAGAGATTAGATTTGTCACAAACATGACGAATGCAGTAATTCCGTAGGCAGAATTACAGCAAAAATGTCCTTATTATCAACTTCTCTTTAAAGCTTCCATGGTGAGTTTGTACAAATATGGTAGTTAATTTATGTTTATAGTTAGTTATTAGTTTATGAACCTGTTCTGCAATAAGAAAAGTAATTAACTGACAGTTAACTGTACCTTTTGTACATTTATGATGTTGATAATTATTGCATACATATATTAACTAATTCGACACGTCAAGAACAGAATCCGTTCAGTAACATCTATACTGTAAATACTAAAATAGTTTTAAATTTAGTCAATCTTGGTTCCAGTGGTGTGATCAACAGCAGAAAGATTAAGGTAAAGTGCACCTTTTCTATGTTTTAGTTTAGACACGAGTCATCAAGGCCCACATCATACCCCCCATTATGACGTAGAATGGGGGACGAATGCCGCCAGCTGCAGAGACCAGTGCAGGCACAGGAGAGTCCTGGATCTCAGGAATAGTGGTCACCCACAGTTTCCATCGACTGGGAATGACGTCAGAAGCAGACTTGGTGACGTCACCTAACTCGATGTATTCTTTCCCGTTTGCTGTATATTGTGGCCAGTTTGTGGACGGCGGGTCAGGTTTGTTAGGATCCCTTTATTAAACAAATGAAAACTATTCTGTATTAGTGCAAGGCATCAACATACAGTGAATGTTAGAACTGTATATAGAAAAACTAATTCCTGGAAATTCCTGCAGTTTTCTTTAACCACCCAGGTTTATTGAATGTTAGGCCTATTGAGAATGTTACTTTCTTAATCTCGTTTTCAGGTTCTTTGTTTCGTAATCGAGATATGAATTGGCGAACTAGTATAACGGTTTTTGCAAACACCTCTTGGTAACTAAGATATATCAATGTAGCTGTATGTTCCTCCCTACCGTCAGAGAAAAATAAATTCAACTATACTTTATACTTGTTGTAACGCCAGAATTATTATATCTATACTCACCCTGTTTTAGCAAAATTAGCCCAATACTTCATCATTTCGAAAGAAATCCTCTTGTCTTCGTTATCAAACTCGACGCCGTCATCAAACATTGTGGGGTGATCCGGACCAAGGAGGTACGAAAGGTCATCTGCGTGGTTTGACCGATCGAACCAAGGAGGGGTTTTCAAAACATAGCCATATGAAGGTACCTTTGTGAGGTAGTACAGATATGTAGAGCCACCACCTGGTGATACGTGTTTATCTGTCAGAATTGCCACCGGTCCTGCTAACGCCCAGTCTGTCACGATGTCGACGTAGCGGTTAGCAGTGTCATATCGATTGGCTGTGCCGTTGTAGTATTCCTTCACCAGAACGTTCTCAATCTCGGCTTCGTGGCCAGGCGCGACTTGCTTCGCCACATCAGGGATGAACTTGTCTCGCAACTCTGCAGGGGTGATCCCGTTATCAATATCATGGGTCAATATCGCCCCGTCTCCGTCAGTGAAACCTCCCAAACAGTCCAGAGAACGCAAGTGTCGCATCACTTCTGAATCAGGGTTTTTAAACATTTCTGATACGGATTCTGGGAACATATCACCATCGACCTCGGCGCTATAATGAAGGGCTCCAGAGACACCTATGGTAGCAACGATGCTCGCGTCTAGGAATCGGTCAGCTGTGTTTTTCCGTAGACAGTCGAGGAGTTTTGGCCTCTCTGTTGGCCCAGCGTGGCAGCCTAGAATGTCGCCAATTCTTAAAGAAAGTGTTGCAGCTTTTTCCGTCGACCACGCCCAATATGCCCCTGGTCCGCCGCTTTGAGGAATGAAGCGCTGAAACAAGCCTTTGGCTTTTGTGGTAAGAGCAAGCTGGGAGGCACTACTACCCCCAGCAGATTCTCCGAATATAGTAACGCTGAAAAAAGATTCAGATTAAAAATGTTTAAATATGTGCTTCAAGTAGAATTTATGATCACATTATAAAAGGAGCATGAATAAGATATTCACAAAAGAGAGTGAAGAGAGCGTTATTGTCACTGTTATTTATTTATTTTTGCCCTCTCTAAGGATAGGCAGAAAATCAAATTTCATTTCTTAACAAACGGGTTTGAATCCGGCGTTTGAAACCGGCGAAGTCATTTCAACAGACGAATAGGAAGGCAGGCAGTCAATGTTAAAGCATAACATTATGGATAATCTTACTTTTTAGGGTCACCACCAAAGGCTCCAATGTTGTCTTGTACCCACTTCAGGCCCTCAATCTGATCCCACAGTCCCAGATTACCAGGTGCATTAGCGCCATCTATACTCAGGAAACCAAATGGTCCCAGGCGATAATTTACTGATACAACGATTACGTCGCCTCTTGCAGCTTATGAAATTATAGAAATTATACATTATATATCTAAATTTGATTTCATGAATAATGTAATAGAACAATTACTTTCTTTCTTATTTTTTCTTCCCATTCCACTTTCTCGTTTTCTCTTCCATCCGTTCCCTTTAATTGTGTGACTAAAAGAAGTCATTTTGAAGCAAATAATACTGTACATTGATACTGGGCGTTAGTTCACATGAAAGATTTCATATTTCTCTTAGATATTTAAAGTTGCCCACGGGGCGAAGAGTCAACAAAGCTAAATTCACTCTTAGGTTCCAGGAGACTCCGAATCACAAAATTACGAGATTTTCACAAAGAGAGAAAGCCATCTTGGTTTACAAGGTTTGTAAAGGACCTACCAAATTCGGTGAAATCATAGTGAAAACTTCCGCCAGTGAAGTAGCCTCCGCCATGAATCCAGAACATTACAGCTTTGAAGCCAGGGGTATCAGGAACAAACACGTTGAGTGTCAGGCAATCTTCTGATATCTGCAGTGGAAAATAAGTTATAAATTACATACGCCCTACATCTAGTGCCACTAGTCGTGGGGCAACAATATATGAGATGTCACAGAGTTCCGTAGGTTAGGAAATTTTCCCAATCCGCCTAGATAATGCTGCAAGAAACAGCCATGTTACTTGAGAATGCAGTGGCATCAAAAATTCACCGTAGCGAATTTGCTTCTTCGATTTGCAGACGTTACAGTAGCGTTTTTGTGGAATTTTTTTTCAAACAAATCTCCCTCACCTGAACAGAAGCAGAAGCCCTTGAGGTTGTGAATAAAACAACAGAAATAGACAATTGTGCAATTGCTTATATTTATCGCGTTGAAATTAAGACAAACATTCTAAGATAAAAAAACGGGAAAGTTTTTTCTTGGCCAAATATAGGACCCTCTTACATAGCGAACCCCATTATACAAAAGCAAAACAGTTGTGTAAATCACCAGATGGTCCTGCCTGAAAAACGAAAATATTACATTTCACACTTTTAATTTGAATTCAAATTTAAGATATCAAAGTGCGCTTTTCCTTTTGAGGGAAATTAACCATAAATATTCTTACAGTATGTGAAATATTTTTGCAGTATGTAAACTTTGTCTACCTACTTTTTTCGGATTAGGAAATCCATATGGATTAGGTCTCTGCATGCAAGCTGGACCGTACTCTGTGGCGTCTTTCACCCCTGCCCAGTGGCTCGCAGGCTGGGGCTTTGCAAATCTAAGGTTCCTAACTGGAGGCTTGGCAAAGGGAATTCCCAAAAATTCGTTCACGGTTATCCCGCTTACTGTTTTGTTGAAACCTCGTATTCTACCGGTGCTGATGGTGACTTCTAACTGGCTGTCTACTACAGTTACTGACAAAATAAGCAAAGACAGGTATCTAATCCACCAAGCCATTTTATGAAAGTATCGTCGGAAGTTGACACCCAAAGAAGTTCACGAGTTTAAACCAAAATGCACAGAAGAGCTGCAAATTTATAGCTGTCGCTGTCGTCAGTATTAGGAGGATGTTGGCAACGGTTTACTCATGTGACGGGGATTCAAGTATCAATAAGAACTATGATCAAACGATCCCTGATATGATTAGTACTAAATCGTGTTCTACATTCTCCTCGAAAAACCATTCATAACACGATAAAAATTGTTTTTCGGTTTTGAAAGTGTTGTCATGCCATTCTCACTAACTACATTTTCTAACTTGAGATAATGAATTTTAGAGATGAACTGTTCTTAATAGATAAAAGACAATTAAAACGAAGTTTCCGCCTTGGTAATGTAGATAATCCAGTGTTATTTTAATCTTAAAAGATATCAAATACAATGTAATACTTGTTAATATATAATTAATTATTTGGCATTAAATAATATTAATACCTCTTATGGGATCATTGTTTAAAGTGAAGACTTTTAAGGTCAAAGATTTTCACAGCTTTTATTCAAACATGCTAATTGTTTAGGCAATAATCCCCCCAATATAGATTTATCCTTACATAATTGCAACAGTGTTTTCATAACCTAAGTGCATTTGCTGAAAATCTTCAAATCAAATATTTAAAGTAAAAAGTTCCTTGCATAAGAAACCAAATATTTTGTAAATAGACCTACAATTCCCATAGAAAATTACACCCTTGAAAAACCTTTGATCATGGCTATAATTTCAGTCAAATTATGACATAAAATGTGAATACATGCAATCTCCATCTGGGAAGAATAATTGTCATGTCATTTGATAATTACGAAATGTCCAACTTCAGTCACTATTATCACATTATTTGTGCACCAGAAACATGTAGACAGGGTTTCCTGTACTTTTTGTAGTTTTCTTACGATCATCTATTAAATACAGAATGGACGGCAAAACCCCAAAATAATGATATTTTACACAAAATGTCTCTAAACATTAGTAATTTCATTCTTCAATTTAAGTTTTGAATGAAATGCATATGCTAGTTTTTTAGTTGTAAGCCATTTAATGCAGTAAATTACTAAATTATATTTATCCACGTACGATACTAATCACTGAATTCAAGTGTAGCCGAGTAACACATAAAAAAATCGACCATATTTCATAAGGATCAGCCTCTTTATTCCTTCCTCAGTCCTGTATACTTACACATGCACACTCACGTGGAATTGCGAACACTGACAAAGAATAGTGTTGAGCGGTGATTTTATACTACCCGCTCACGTGACTGCTAAAAGACCTGACACGTGACTTACAAAGAATAGTACTGAGCGGGAACTTTATACTACCCGCTCACGTGACTGCTAAAGACCTGACACGTGACTTACAAAGAATAGTACTGAGCGGGAACTTTATACTACCCGCTCACGTGACTGCTAAAAGACCTGACACGTGACTTACAAAGAATAGTACTGAGCGGGAACTTTATACTACCCGCTCACGTGACTGCCAAAAGACGTGACACGTGACTTACAAAGAATAGTATTGAGCGGTAACTTTATACTACCCGCTCTTGTGACTGCCAAATAGGCGGGAATGCTTTACGTAATACTGTACTGACATTTTGTAACCCTATTACACAAGCTAGCTTTGCCAGTGCTGGTTAGCTCCATACTACAAACAACGATTCTAAAATCGATGGACCAGTTAATGCACCAGGATGAGACTTTTAAGTCACAATTGTCGCGTCCTGGTGCATTATCTGAGTTAAAACTCAACTAACACATTGGCTGCAAGTGAACAACTTTTAAAGTTGTACGTGGATATCAGTTCATCTGCGTTTACGAGGCACATGGCTTTTTTTCCTACAAAGGTGATTTCAGTATGAATTTTAACACGCTACACTCCAAAATTATCCATGAGATAATCCACTAAGACAATTATTTTATTGCATGATTAAACTCGTACAAAATTTTGAGATAGAAGACAAACCGTCTCCAGAAGAAACTTTCGAATAATATACATGTATTAATTACAAATTTGCAATGATAAAAAAGAAAAATGTGCATCTGGCATCTTAATAACCAGGCAAAACAAGTTAGTTGGCGAATTAAAGTTACTGTTCCCGAGAACTGACCAATAAATTCAATAATAAGATTATAATTCTGTTAAACAACAAGGCAAAAATCACCTTTTGCATAATAATAACGATTCTGAAATAATAATTTTAACAATCTTATACTTTTTTTGAAGAGGGTAACGCGTGTAAGTGTTATCTTCCAAATGACCCTTGTGTCGTTCATGGCCCTCGTATATTCATCGTGCTCATAGTTGATTGAAACGTTGTAAAACTTATTATTCAACACACTAATTTCACTCTGTTCCTACTCTGAATATTGTCTGAATACTGAAATAGATTTTAGTGTACCAAGAAGTGTACGTTATATGAACCTTTTCTATATGTTTTATTAGGGACGTGTTATCAAAGCCCACATTATACCCGCCACTATGACGTAGAATGGGGGACGAATGCCACCAGCTGCAGAGACGGTAGAAGCCTGGATCCCCGGAATGGTGGTCACCCACAGCTTCCATCGACTGGGAATGACGCCAGAATCAGACTTGGTGACGTCACTTAACTCGATGTATTCTTTCCCGGTTGCTGTGTATTGCGGCCAGTTTGTGGACGGCTGGTCTGGTAGATTCGGATTCCTATATTGATTAAATTGAAATTATACTGGATAAGTAACATAAAGGCGTGGAATGCATATGCGACCTTATAGTTTAATCTGGTGTTTAAATAGCTACCATATAACTTAACTTTCCCAACATCACATAAGTCTGTTACGATGTTTGCATGTAGTTAAATTAAAAAGTAGTGCAATAACACATAGATCTTTCTCTTGATTTAACTAAATATTTCTGATAATTAAGCGTTTGTATCTGGATACATTTTAACAGATCTATCGTATTTTATTACACAAATATTTCACTTACTGATATGCTTAATGTATACAAGTCAAAAGAGTTGTCTTATTTTAAAAGCTTCTTAAAAGAAGCAGCAGAAGAATAACATTAGAATATGAAACATGGTGATACCATCAGATTTATCATATCTATACTTACCCTGTTTTAGCAAAGTTTGCCCAATACTTCATCATTTCATAAGAAATCCTCTTGTCTCCGTCATCAAACTCCACGCCGTCACCAAACATAGTTGGGTGATCCGGACCAAGGAGGTAAGAAAGGTCGTCTCCGTGGTTTGACCGATCGAACCAAGGAGGGAATTTCAAAACATAGCCAAATGAAGGTACCTTTGTGAGGTAGTACAGATATGTAGAGCCATTACCCGATGACGCGTGTTTAGTTGTCAGAATTGCCACCGGTCCTGCTATCGCCCAGTCCGTCATGATGTCGACGTAACGGTTAGCAGTGTCATATCGATTAGCTGTGCTGTTGTAGTATTCCTTCATCAGAACGTTCTCAATCTCGGCTTCGTGGCCAGGTGCGACTTGTTTTGCCACATCAGGAATGAACTTATCTCGTAACTCTGCAGGGGTGATCCCGTTATCGATGTCATGGGTCAATATCGCCCCATCTCCGTCATTGAAACCTGCCAAACAGTCCAGAGAACGAAAGTGCTGTATGACTTCTGAATCATGGTTTTTAAACATGTCTGATACAGATTCTGGGAACATATCACCATCGACCTCGGCGCTATAATGAAGGGCCCCAGAGACACCTATGGTAGCAATGATGCTCGCGTCTAGGAATCGTTCAGCTGTTGTTCCCCGCAGACAGTCGAGGAGTTTTGATCTCTCGGTTGGCCCAGCGTGGCAGCCTATAATATCGCCAATCCTTAAAGAAAGTGTTTCAGCTTTTTCCGTCGACCACGCCCAGTCTGCCCAGGAGGACCCACTCTGAAGAATGAAACGCTGAAACAGGCCCTTAGCTTTTGTGGTAAGAGCAAGCTGAGAGACACTGCTACCCCCGGCAGATTCTCCGAATATAGTAACGCTGAAAAAAAAAAGAGATTTAAAAAGTTAAAGCGTCACTGTAAGATTTGTTTCACCCTCTGAGAGGATAAGCAAAAAATCAAATTTTGTTTATTAGCACACGGGTTTGAAACGGTAAAGTAGTTGTGGGAGATATCGAACTTGTCATTTTAACAGACGGACAGGTGGGCAGGTAGGTAATGTGAAAGTAAATATTCCTAATAAACTTACTTTTTAGGGTCACCACCAAAGGCTCCAATGTTGTCTTGTACCCACTTCAGTCCCTCAATCTGATCCCACAGTCCCAGATTTCCAGTTGCATTATTAGTGCCATCTATACTCAGGAAACCAAATGGTCCCAGGCGATAATTTACTGATACAACGATGACGTCGCCACTTGCAGCTTATCACAATGATAGAAAATATACACTGAATCTGTGAATTTGATTTCATATTTGATATGCACTTTTCCTTCTTTCTTATATTTTCTTTCCATTTTTCTCTTCGTTTTCGTTCTTATCATTTAACTTAGAGAAATACAATAGCATGAAAAATATCATCTATTTCAAGTTAAATGTTTTCAGCTTACTTAATCTAAAATGCAATTTCTTTGACAGTTGGCGACCATAATGAATTAACTTAATTGCACCACAATGATTCCAAACAGTAAATGAATATTTATTTACAAATTTACAACTTGCAAAGTTGGGCAAAATCTCGAATCAGTGGAAAGACTACCCACGTCTAACATTTTGCAGGTTATGAAATTTTAAGCACGAACAAATAGGCGCCTCGGATCACCAGAACTGCCCAAAGGACCTACCGAATTCGGTGAAATCATAGTGAAAACTTCCGCCAGTGAAGTAGCCTCCGCCATGAATCCAGACCATTACAGCTTTGACGCCAGGGGTATCAGGAACAAAAACGTTGAGTGTCAGGCAATCTTCAGATATCTGAAGTGAATTAATTACAGGTAATGCAGAAATAAACATTGTGATTTGATTTTGATGTGATATAATTATGCTGTCCCATCAAAAATGAAGAATTTGTTAAGTCGAGCTTATGTTGTAACAGCTGCGTTTTTTTTTTTTTTTGGGGGGGGGGTTAAGCACTGTAATATCGCTTATAAACAGACCAAACTCACCAGAAAATATATCAACGCCATTTAAACACATATTTTATCTCAACAATGAATACTACAATAAGTTCCATTGTATCTGTGGCGAAGCGTAGGTCTTTCTGTTTGTTCTGCTTTCGTGATCATGCTAATTTTCATAATTTTCCAATAAATATAAAGTTACTAAACCTACTTTCTTCGGATTAGGAAATCCAAAAGGGTTGGGTCTCTGCATGCAAGCTGGACCGTACGCCGTGGCGTCTTTCACCCCTGCCCAGCTGCTCGCAGGCTGGGGCTTTGCAAATCTAAGGTTCCCAACTGGAGGCTTGGCAAAGGGAATACCTAAAAATTCGTTCACAGTTATCCCGTTCACTGTTTTGTTGAAACCTCGTATTCTTCCTGTTGTGATGTTGACCTCTAACTGGCTGTCTACTATAGTTACTGACAAAATAAGCAAAGGCAGGTATCGAATCCACAAAGCCATCTCATTAGCGTTCCTGACGAAGTTTATGTCCTAAAATCCGAGAAGTAAAGACCAAAATATCTAGAAGAGCTGCAAAATTATAATTTTCGCTCTCATAGATATTGCACGGAAGTTGAGAGCAGTTAACTCATAAAATGTGAGTACTGCATGTATCTATAGACACTTAAGTCATAATAATACCTCTGCAATAAAACCTTAATCATGGCATGCATTGTCCTCAGGAAAACGACGTATTGTTTTAACTTCGATAAAAGCACTGTTTTTCCTTTTCAAGAATTTTAAAAAGCATTGTTATGCTTTTATTACCTGCCTAATTTCTAATTTCAGATTGCATTTGAGTAATAAAACCTCTGTAATAAAACCTTAATCATAACATGCATTGTCATCAGGAAAACGTCGTATTGTTTCAACTTTGATAAACTGACTATTTTTCCTGTTCAAGAGTTTTTTAAAGCATTGTTATGCCGTTATTACCGGCGTAATTTCTAATTTCAGATTGCACTGTGGTCATAAAACCTCTATAATAAAACCTTCAAGTGCGTGTCAGTGGGTTAGATTAATATATAGGGGCAGGTTTTATGTAAAACTTCAATCAGATTTGTGTCTTCGGAGATTTGTTTATGATTATATTAATCATTCTGGGTAACCTTCAATTAAAGAAAACGACCAGTTTGCTTCTTCAGTTCATTGTAAGAAAGGAATCATCCTCCATTTTAGTGCAATAATTTCTTCATACATATCATACTGGGAGAGTGGATACTTAAAATCATTCAAGTAGATAACTACAAGTAGCTGACCGAAAGGCACTTGAAAGTGTCCAATCCAAGAACAGAATATAAAAAAATGACGTGAACATGTTGAATACCATCTGCTTCTGGAGCCCATAAATGAAATGGACGAGATACCAGTAGACTGTTGGATGGGTGAAAGCTCTTTACCAATAACTTGCTGTTTTGTTCAGGGTGAAGAATGTAGAATTTTGTCGTGTATTCATCTATTTAATTTACATTTTTCTATAAACAAGATAACTTTGCCAACTTTGATAAGCATCACACATAGAATGAACGACGATTTTTAGGAAACGAACCGTCAAGTTGAATGCAACGGTTGAGCATCTCAAGATGTGAGGGTTGTGACGAGGCTCAATGACACAATGACAGCAAGTGCCCAGTATTGCCACAGTCCTTTAGTTTAATGAATTTCATCTATGTGCACAGAGCACACGCCTTTTTTCACACAAAATTTTATCTCAATATTTATTTCAACAAGCTTCAGTTCATAAAATGCTCACATGACGAACAAATCTTAAGTTTTTAAAGGTTTATTAAACATTTTTTTCATGATTGAATCTACATTGCTGGAGATAAAGAGACAAGATTTGTCAGAAACACAAATTCCATAGGCAGAATTACAGCAAAATGTCCTTATTATTAATCAACTTGTCTTTATCGTTCCAATAAAGGTGAGTTTTTACAAATATGGTAGTTAATTAATGTTTTTAGTAAAATATTAGTTTATTAATCTGTTATACAATCAGAAAAATAACTAATTGATACTTGAGTGCCTTTTGTATATTTATGATGCTGATAATTATTATATACATGTATCAGTTCATTCGACACAACACATTCAGTAACATCTTTACTGTAAATACTAAAATAGTGTTAAATTTAGTCAATCTGGGTTCCACTACAGCAATAACGCATATATACGTCCAGTGAACCTTTTTTATGCTTTATATAAGCCATGTGCCACCAAAGCACACATCATACCCCCCATTATTCCGTAGAATGGGGGACGAATGCTGCCAGCTGCAGAGACCAGTGCAGGCACGGGAGAAGCCTGGATATCCGGAATAGTGGTCACCCACAGTTTCCATCGACTTGGAATGACGTCAGAAGCAGACTTGGTGACGTCACCTAACTCGATGTATTCTTTCCTGGTTGCTGTATATTGTGGCCAGTTTGTGGCCGGCGGGTCTGGTAGATTAGGGTTCCTATATTGATTGAATTAAAATTATACTTAATTAAGATAATAAGGCGTGGAATGCATATGCAACCTGAAAGTGTGTTTGAATTTCTAAATAAAATTTTAACTTTCCCAACCTCCCATAAAACTGTTAGGATGTTTACATGTACTTAAATTGTAAGGTAGTGCAAAAACAAATACATCTTTCTTTGCGCGGAATATGTTCGTTTGTAAAACGTTTGAATCATCTAAACAGACCTATCTTACTTCATTACACAAATATCTCACTAACTGATATGCTTAAAAGTCAACAAAATTGACCTATTAAAGAGGCAATAGAAGAAGAACATAACCCTAGACTATGAGTCATAGGATACGTACCATCAGAATTACAAGATCTTTACTCACCCTGTTTTAGCAAAGTTCGCCCAATATTTCATCATTTCGTAAGAAATCCTCTTGTCTCCGTCATCAAACTCCACGCCGTCATCAAACATTGTAGGGTGATCCGGACCAAGGAGGTACGAAAGGTCGTCTGCGTGGTTTGACCGATCGAACCAAGGAGGGAATTTCAAAACATAGCCAAATGAAGGTACCTTTGTGAGGTAGTACAGATATGTAGAGCCATTACCCGATGCTGAGTGTTTATCTGTGAGAATTGCCACCGGTCCTGCTAACGCCCAGTCTGTCATGATGTCGACATAGCGGTTAGCAGTGTCATATCGATTAGCTGCGCTATTGTAGTATTCCTTCATCAGAACGTTCTCAATTTCAGCTTCGTGGCCAGGCGACACTTGCTTGGCCAAATCAGGGATGAACTTGTCTCGTAACTCTGCAGGGGTGATCCCGTTATCGATGTCATGGGTCAATATGGCCCCATCTCCGTCAGTAAAACCTCCCAAACAGCCCAGAGAACGAAAGTGCCGGGAGACTTCTGAATCAGGGTTTTTAAACATGTCTGATAAGGATTCTGGGAACATATCGCCATCGATCTCACCGGAGGATCCCAGGGACGCCTGTGGTAGCAACTATACTCGCGTCTAGGAATCGATGAGCTGTTGTTTCCCGCAGACAGTCGAGGAGTTTTGACCTTTCTGTCTCCCCGGCGTGGCAGCCTATAATGTCGCCAATCTTTAAAGAAAGTGTTGCAGCTTTTTCCGTCGTCCACGCCCACTCTGCCCAGGCGGACCCGCTCTGAGGAATGAAACGGTGAAAAAGGCCTTTGGCTTTTGTGGTAAGAGCAAGCTGAGAGACACTGCTAGCCCCATTCTCACTAACTACATTTTCTAATTTCAGATAATGAATTTTAAAGATGAAACTGTTCTTATAGATAAAAGACAATTGAAACAAAGTTTCCGCCTTGGTAATGTAGATAATCCAATGTTAATAAGATATCAAATACAATGTAAAACTTGTTAATATATAATTAATTCTTTGGCATTAAATAATATTAATACCTCTAATGGGGACATTGTTTAAAGTGAAGACTTTTGAGGTCAAAGATTTTCACAGCTATAATTCAAACATGATCATTGAACAGCCAATAATTACCTCAATAAAGTTTCTTCCCTACAAAATTGCAATAGTATTTTCACAACCAAAATGCACTTGTTGAAAATTTTTAATATCCAATATTTTAATATTAAAAACGTAAAAGTTGCTTGGATAAGAAACCAAAAAATTTTTTAATAGGCTTACAATTCCCATAGAAATGTACCTCCTTGAAAATAAAACCTTTGATCATGGCTAATTTCAGTCAAATTATAAAATACATGCAATTTACAACTTAAAATAATGATTAGGTTATGATTCTGTTACACAACAAGGTAATCAGCAAAATTACCTTTTATATATTAATAATAATGAAATCACTATAACAATACACTTTTTTGAAGAGGGTAAGGCGTGTTAGTGTACAATTATCTTCCAGATGACCCGTGTGTCCTTCATGGCCCTCGTATATTCATCGTGCTCATAGCTGATTGAAACGTTGTATAAACTACTTATTCACGTGTTAAACACACTTTCCCTCTGTTAAGTGGTAATTTTTAAATTTTATCGTTATCCTTTCGACGCTGCTGCTTAAACTTCTGCTACTATCACCACCACCACTGCTACTACTAGTACTAGTACCTATTATTATTATTATTGTTGTTATTGTTGTTGTTGTTGTCCAGCGCCATTAGAAATAAATAATTATTGGTTTTTAATATCCGTTTTTGTTGCTGTTAAAAACTTTTATGCATTGCTTAATGTCTTTTTCAAAACAACTGACAAATACACGGTATTTGGGACTGAATTTAAATGTTGTCATCAGCACTAACATTCTGCAACACTTGTACTACAACAGGGTATAAATACAGTTATAAATAAAGTTATGGAAAGTATGTAAAGCTTTGATTTTTTTGCCCCACTGAATGTCCAGCGTATTTCATGGACAGTCGGACATATATCCAGTTAGAATATTTTACTGCGCATTCTGTCTTATGTCTCTTTAGGACGTGGACTGAGGTAACTTTCATGTTTACATTTCAGGCGCTGCCTACAGTCAAGAAGTACATGCAATCTGATAGGTTCTTGAAAAAACCAATATGGAACAAGTATGCTGATTGGAGGGGTGATTGAAGAAGGAAAAGGGAGAACAGATAATCTAATGGGAGAGTGCTATCTAGAGCGCAGGGCACTAAGACAGAAAAGATTGTGCTGTTATTATGGTGGTACACGTAC
Organism: Lingula anatina; assembly: GCF_051362555.1. Lineage (NCBI taxonomy): Eukaryota > Metazoa > Brachiopoda > Lingulata > Lingulida > Lingulidae > Lingula > Lingula anatina. The sequence continues at coordinate 23,444,655 of NC_141772.1, forward strand.
ATGTTATGCCATCTTTCACTGTTTTGCAGTAAGCCAGTAATGCTTAATATGAATATACATACCTAGGGATGTTATATGACCGTGGCGATATGATGATCACTGAAGCCTGTCCATTTAGCCAAGCTTCAGTGAAGATCGTGGGCAACCTCAAGCCGCTACCCAAAAATGTCTCGCTTCACTCGACATTTTTGCGTAGCGTCTCTCGGAAAACTCGGATTTAACCTCGATGTAGTCTAGAATTCCACGACTACATCTAAGATCTAATAAACGGACCGTTTATTAGATCTTAGGTTAAATCAGTCAAGGTCTCTTAAATGCTGAAAGCCAAAGACAGTGATCATGTGACCTTCTTGGAATCAAGAGAATAGTGACGTTGCTTACGTTATATACCTACCAGTAGACAAATTTAAAATCTCTCACACTCTTAAAAAAATTAGCATAAACTTTTCACGTTTAACAATTATTATTTATCATTTTATTACACCAAGTCATGTCATATGGGTATGGTTTGAAAACGGGAATTAGTTTACATTTAAGCCACACGTGTATACAAATTATTTGTAAATCTATAACTTTTTAACGAGGGTTGTGTTATTTACCTTTTGTTTTTAAGCTGTTCATTCTTCCTCTTTATCAGATATATCGGTAAAAATCAAATGTATTCCCCCTTTGAACTTGTAATTACATGAATGCTATGAACCAGCACATGTATATTCCGAAACCACCTCGTAGTAAAAAATGTCACCAAAAAGTAGAATTATTACTCCTGTGGACTTGAAATAAACATCCGTTTGATTTTGACTATATTCCGTAACCGCCTCGTCGTCAGTGATAACAATAAAACTAGAATTATTACTCCCGTGAACTTGTAATAAATATCCGTCGATTTTGACTATATTCCGAAACTGCCTCGTTGTCAGAAATATCACCAAAAAGTAAATTTCTTTCTCCTTTGCACTTGTGAAAAATTAGTTTGACTATATTCCGGTCCGACGCTCCTTTTTTATCAGAAATGTCACTAAAAAGTAGAGGTTTTGCCTTGGGACCTTTTTTCCGCAACAGTTCCAGCTAGGTGTGGTTCAGCTGAGACGTGCATGGTCAATGTCGACGGTTGATTGAATACTTTTCAAGCAAATGAACGTCCACGACAAGTATTTATCAAAAATTGACCAAATTGGTCAGACATTACGTAAGAATTTGGCGAGAGGTGACCAGCGCACGTGGACGAGTTTATTCCGTATAACATCTCTAGAGCGTGATATAGGGTCACTTTATTCGGTTTTAGGGGTGTTTTAGGATGAAATGACTGTATTTTTTTTCGGTATGTATGTCAAATAATACACTGTCACCCTCTCGCGATATATGCCATGAACACCTCTCGCTGACGCTCGAGGTGTTATGGCATATATCGCTCGGGTGACAGTGTATTATCTCACACATAATGATAGTGCTCACAAAAGTTGTCACTTTGTTAATTAAAGCATTAAAGCCCTGATGAGTAATTGCCACGGAATCCAGTGACACGCTTGGAATTTATTTATGTTATAAAAAAAAATTCTGTTGCTCGCGAAACTTTGAATTTATTTATGATGCAATAAAAACTTCACTCACTAACGTTTAAACAACACAAAAAGGCATATTAAAACATATGAAATAGCAGGAAAGTAATTTTAACACTGAAATGAGCTTCATGTTTGTGAAGTAGAATCGTCATAAACACGGCATTTCTTTGCACATCATTTCTCCTTTGGAGAATTTGTTGACTTATCAATTGTAATAAATTGATACAATGAAAACATGCATTTAATTCTAGTATGATGATACTGCAAGAATGAATTGGCATAATTTTTTAAACTCGCCAGGCACATTTCGTGAACCAGGGGCTTAGAATCAAAACTTCTGATATGTTTCCAAAAGGAATGTCTGTCACAATATACATTATTTATTCCCAAAACCATTCTTACTGAGAACAAATGAAATAAATGTTAGATGTTATTTAACTCTGTCCATAACATGCACATATATATCGTTCTGACAAAAAGACCCTTTGAGAAGGAATGTCTGCCATTACATAACTAATTACAAAACCATTCTTAGCGAAAACAAACGAAATAATTGCTGTCAGTAGGTGTGATTTAACTTTGTCCATTATGTCCTATGGATAGTTCTGACAAAAGAAATCAACTTGTTATGAAACAAATTGACGTACGGGCTCCACTGGCAAGAGTGAGACTTTTATGAGTTGGAAGTACGACGCAGGTTGCGAAATAGGCCGTAAAATTCCTTTCTATACGTCCGCACGCTGAAACAGTACAGGAAGAAGTTCAAGGCGTGGTTCAGGTAGAACAGCAGGATGAAGACCGTGAATACTAAACTATTAACTGGCGTTTGTGTCGTAGGTTGGTCAGGGTTGAAAAGGTCAAACGCACCCACCTGAACCAAGTTAAACCCGCTGGTTAACAGAATGAACGCCACTGTGACCGCCACTAACATCACCGTGACCTCTTTATCGGGGTCACCATCTTCCCCACTGGGGTCTTCAGTGGATCCCAACACCGCCAACAAATCTTGGTTCAAACTTGACCGCGGTTCTTCACTTGGGCGTTGCTCCTTCAGGCGCCGCTTTAAAGACACAATGAACGCGATGTTAAAGACGGGCAGTAAGACTGAGGGGACGATCCAATACAGCGTTAGCGCTATCCATCTGTGTACTTGCCAGTAGGCAGCGTCTGTCTTATTCCTAAGTAAAGCCTTGCTGTCGTGGAACACATTCCAGCAAACCGTGTTATTCCCATCGCCCCTTTTCAAATATATATCAGAAAAAAATATGTAAATGTTCAGAGAAAAAAGAACAAAAGCTAAGACGCCAATGAAGATCAGTGTTCTACTGACGGTGAGGTATAAAGCGTGAACCATGGGCCTCGCGAGTCTGATGTAACGTTCCAACGCCATGGACGTAAGCAGGAGCGCGCTCACTTCGGGTCCAAAGTAGCACGCAAACACAGACAGCCGGCACACGAACTCAGTGCCATTGAGCGGCTGAAAGGAAGGGTCCTGAACATCATACTGTAGCCAGGGGACGTACCCATTCAGCGTGGTGAGGAAGTCGCCACAGGCCGCTGCAAGGAGCAGTAGACATGTTGGTGTAGTGCGCAGCAGTTTTCTACTGAACACGACAATAGACAGCAGACTGCAGATCACCCCAAGGGTGCAAATGACAGGGCGGCCATATTGTCTTAGTATCAGTGCCACATTCTCCAATGTTTTGTTGGCTGTGCCCGTGGAATGAACGCTGCTGTTTTCTGTACTAATTCCGGGTATTATGCCGCTGATGAACTCCATGTGTCAGTCCTTCCTGTCACGTTGATCACCCCAAAATACAACATTCAGCAATGTAAATATCACATGCCATTCTCCATTTTGTACTTCCGTATACCACGGTTGATTGACATTTGCACGTTTATCATTACACACAGAAATAGGCCACGCACGTTCTCGTATTAAGGCTGTTAATCAGCGCGCTATATTGAAAAAGTACTACCAAAACTGTATGTCCTACTTTTTCCTATCACTGTTATAACAAGGGGACCTATGTATGCTAACTTTATACCATAGTCGGTGCAGTCTTTAAAATTGGCAACAAGTTAACCAACAATTTTTTTTTTGGTCTTTAGAGAATCATTTGCTTAGTTTAAGGATTATGTTAGATTAAGTTAAGCATTAGGCGTGTCCCCTTGCATGAGATGCTTAATATCTTATTCATTACCACATAATATTAATAATTACCTATTCTGCTGGGCAGCAGCTTTAAGTCCTAGGAACAATCTGTTCAATGAGAAGTAACAAAATATTTACAGGTGAGGATAATGCCGCCAAAGAAAGGGGTGAAGATGTCACTGTCGTTTCCTCCACCAAAGATATCAGTTGTTATGCAGTGGTAAACTAGCCAACCATATTTATTGGACTTGTAGCATTGGTTCATTTGCATACCTGGTACTATAATAAAGAACTGCACAGGTAGTGCAGTGGTTTGTTATTGTTCACTTGTGTTAGAGTTGCTTACTTCAGGTGTCCAGGTAGACTTCAGCAGATCTTATTACTTTGAAAAATACCAAAATATTCAGTGCGCTACAATATTTTTTAACGACAGTAAACTAACATATGGATATTTAGGCTGTTTACGTAACAAGCGATTCAATTAGATTTTAATTCTGTTTTAAAATATATAATTTCCTGTTAGTTTAACTCTACCTCTATTGTCTTTTTTGTCTAACGTCCCATTTGTATAAAATTTACACATGATGGTTTTGAAAATCACTATCATTTTTATTTTACTTCACTTTTTAATTTGAAGGATACGGGTTGAGATGAGAGGGATCACTTCCGTTCTTTAACCCATGACATTGGACAAGTCTTTATTTGATCGGATACAAGTATATTTCTTGTTTTAATAAAAATCTGCACTTTATTCGGCCTTTTTACTGCTGCTCGACATTGCTTGTACGGTGTAAATGGTATACGTTATATAGACAGAAGGTCATGCAGCAAGATGGCCGACGAGCTGGAGACTGGGGTGTGCTAGCTCGCAAAAGTTACCGTCAGTCAAGGGATGTACGGGGTGACAGAACGATCGGGGTGAGTTACGATGACATGAATAGACCGTGCACCGATATGTGAGCCTGTTTTTGACAACTGTGTAACAAAAGTGCTTTTTGGCGGCTTTCGTATATATAACATTCCAAGTGCAGATTGGACTAAGCATGAGTACTATTAATAAACAAAGGTAAATGTACAGTAAGCGAAATATTGCGTAACACTATAAGTGCCCTGATCAGAGAACATCAGTGAATTGCTGCCTCATTATCCATTCTACCTGCACTATTAATGTGTACAGTGTATGGTTCATCGCCCCATGATGAATGGAACTAAAGAAACAAACGAGCGTAATGACTCGAAAACATCTCAGTCAACGAAAAGACTTCACTCGGAACTCTCAAACTCCAGTGGCGATGAATCTCAACTCATTATGCAAGAAATGCTAGAAATTAAAACTGAATTAAAACAAATAATAAAAGATGAGGTGGGCGAAATTAAAACTATGGTTGGCGTGATGGTCAAGGACTTGAAAGAAGCCATGGAAAATCGGTTTTTAGAAATGGAAATGAAATTCGACGTGAGATTCGGAAGACTGAAAGAGGGATACGATCACCTGTCAACTGAAAACGAACTATTGAAAGAGCAGATTATGGACAATAAAAGAGAAATTACAAGGTTAGCAAAAATAGCAGAGGAAGCTGGCAACATGTCCAAAGAAGCTCAAATCAATGCCAACTACAATGAGCAATACTCCCGAAAAAACAACATCAAGATCTACGGAGTGAAAGAGGAGAAAAATGAAGACATGGTCGGCATGGTGTCCAAACTGCTACAGACGGAAACGGGTGTACGGGTGACCAGTGAAGAGATCGTTGCCGTTCACAGGATACCTGGAAAGCGAGGACAGGAAAGACCAATATTACTGAAAGTTAAGAACACTGATGTGAAAGCACGGATTATGAAAAAGCGTGCAGTACTCAGAAAATCGGGAAAGAATATGAAACTTTCAGACGATGTAACCAAACGTAATATTGAACTTTTACACAGACTAAATGAGAGTCAGCTAATAGAACAAGCGTGGTACTTTAACGGGAGCGTCTATGGCAAACCAAAAAACACTGATGACAAAATAAAATTCGACATATTTGACATCATTGAAGAAAAAATAAAAAAGAAAAACTATAAATAAAATGCAAAAGACTTATTATAAACTGTACAGGTACATCTTTCTGTCTGACGATGGTATATAATCAGGACTAAACTGATTATGACGACTTATGTGTGTAATGTTGTAAGCGAAGCGTTGCATGTGTTTCTGTATATTTATTCATTTTGTTTCTTATCCACTCTACCAAGCCAGTTCTCATTCGACTGCTTGGTTGTTGCTATATACTATGCACATCCGCTTCCTTTTTCCCCCTTTTTTCCTCTGACTATGAACTCTAGTTTTCCAAAATATAACCTAAGAGGACTGAGGGGAGGGCATGGCTGGGGACGGGGGTACTTGATGATCATTCACATGAATGGGGATTAGTTTAGGTCAGTGGAGGGTCGCAATTGGCCATTTTTATTGTGTTATACATAAGCTATCGTCTGGATCATGCGAACTGACACCCGTCACACTTCACCTGACATCAAAGGTGACTCTGTTCCTAGTAACTATCATCATGCTTGAGATCATTCTACTATCCGGAGATATCCACCCCAACCCAGGGCCGTACTCTATCCCCCTTACCATACTTTTCTCAAACATAAGGAGTCTTAGCGCGGACGCTGATGAACGCTTCGAGAGCCTTAAAATAAGAATTAAAAATGCTAAAGCTGACGTAGTTGGGCTTTGCGAAGCAGGAAATATCTGTAGGATAGATCGGATTGAAGAGTATAATATTGAAGGCTTTCAAGTACCCGTATTTTCTAATAATGGCCGAGGGCTTATCTTGTATATGTGCGATGATATAATGTATAAAGAACGAACTGATCTTCAATTAGATGGGTTGGACTGCCTATGGGTGGAGCTGCGAGTGAAGCATAAAACTCTTCTTTACGGTGTATTCTACAGATCTCCTAATCAATCAGCCCAACAGAGGAACATTTTCATGTCCCTTCTATCCGAATGCCTTGAGAAAACAAGACGCTCTCGGCATGACGGAATCATAATAAATGGCGATTTTAATGCTCATAACAGACAATGGTTTCTGGAGGGAGGTGATGACGTGCCAGGTCGAATGTTAAGCGACATATTTTGCGAACATGGCCTTGACCAGTTAATAAATGAGCCAACCCGAATTCAAGGAAGCTCTGTCTCATGCATTGACCTGACTGTGACTGACATTCCCGGCCTGGTACTAAGATCTTCTGTGGAAGCACCGATTGGACGCACAGACCATGCTACATTAGTGACCTCCATAGATATAACTCTCTGTAAGCATTCGCCTTACTATAGACCTATATGGAAGTACGACCATGCAAACCCTGAAGGACTAAAAACCGAAATAACCCAGTTCGACTGGGACGGCATGTTTAAACTCGAGTCCGATGTCCACCTGCTGACTAAAAAATTTATCGATACGCTTATGTCCATATTTGAAAAACATATCCCAAGAAAACATAGTAAAGTACGTGGAAATGAGAACCCATGGTACAATGACAAAATTACACATGAATTAAATAGAAAGAGAAAATTGTACCAACGTGTAAAACTGAACCCGTCGCAAGTAAACATCGCCAGCTATGTTGCCCAAAGTAACCTGGTGAAGCAGTTAATATCTGAAACTAAAGACTCTTATTATAAAAGCCTAATCGAAGCACTTGAAGCTAAAACAGATAGTAAGAAACACTATTGGCCAACATTGAAAAAACTTCTGGGTAATAAATTCAATCGGTCAATACCGGTGATTGGAAATGTAAATACCGGTAATGTTGCTAATTCTGACGAAGAAAAAGCTGAGGTCTTCCTAAATCACTTTGGCAAAAGCTACCATTCTGATAATCAAAACTGTGATACAAATATCACTTTCCCACAAAGAACAGATGTTATTTTAACCGATCTCGACACAACACCCGAAGAAATAAGCTGTATAATAAATAGCCTGGACTCATCCAAGGCTAACGGACCAGACGGTATAACAGTAAGAATGTTTAAATTATGCAGTGTATCCATTGCTTATCCGCTATGCACCCTCTTTAACTTGATACTACAAACCGGCGTCTTTCCAGACATATGGAAAGAGGCATATATATGCCCAGTGCACAAGAAAGGCAGCAAAACTGACGTAGAAAACTATAGACCTATCTCATTGTTAAGCGTTATATCTAAGGTCCTAGAGCGGATCATATATACGAGAATGATTAGGCATGTTATGGACAATAAACTTCTCTATGACAGACAATCGGGTTTCCTGAGTGGACACAGCACAGAATATCAATTGCTTTCGATTGATAATCTGATTAGGGACAATTTCAGAAATGGTCTTGATACTAGAGGTATTTTCCTCGATTTTGCCGCTGCATTTGACAGCGTACCTCACAGTCTCTTATTGCTGAAACTTATATCCTATGGTTTTAGAGGTAAACTGCACTCTCTCTTGGCCTCTTATCTGAACAATAGGAAAATCAGAGTGCGCATAAACGGTACCCTTTCAAAGGTCTCCGAGACAAACTTCATCAATACCAGTGTTCCGCAAGGAAGTATACTCGGCCCGCTCCTATTTCTTCTGTATATAAACGACCTACCTGATGGTCTTATCTCGCATTGCTTCATATATGCTGATGATACTTCGATTTTTCTCCCGTCTACCCCGGACAACAGGAGAGCTCATGACATTCTCCAGTCTGATATTTCATACCTTGAAGCATGGTCAGTGAAGTGGAAATTATTTTTTAAACCAAAAAAGTGCAATGAAGTGATTTTTACTACGAAAAAAGAAAATGTAGAAAAGTACAGTCCACTTATTCTATGCAACACGGCTATAACACAGAAAAAATACCACAAACACCTTGGGTTTATTCTTGATCATAAACCTGACTGTTCCGAGCATATTACATATACTTTAAGCAAGGCCCAAAGTGCACTAAATCCTTTAAAATCGCTTTCTAAAACTTTACGATCTAAGCATCTTAACTTACTTTACAATGCGTACATTTCTCCTTTGCTTGATTATTGCGATGTTCTCTATAGCACCGCGTCTCTACATAACCTATCAAAGCTATCCTCCCTCCAGTATCAAGCTGGCCTTAATATACTGGGGGCCCTTCCTGGCTCAAATCGCTGTAAAGTACTGAAACAGCTGAACTGGGTCTCACTAGAGGAACGTCGAAGAAACCACGCGAAAAAAATCATGTTCAATATCCACAATCAACTAGCACCTTCCTATGTCTCTACCTATTTCATTCCGTTTAGAAATAAATCCATGCTACCTCTACGGGCAACGTCTAAACGAGACTACATAATTCCCTCTAAATTCACATACAAAGGTCCCGAACACTTTTTGATGACAAGCTGGGATGAACTAAACACCACTCAAAAAAATCTTCCTTCTGCATCCTCCCTTAAGTATAACCTTAGAAATGAAACCTTCCCAGCAACAATGTCCACCACCCATCTGAAGCTTCCGAGAGAAAATGAAAAAATCCTAAATAAGGCCCGAGTCGATTTGTTATTTAGAGCCCAACTATATGACCACAACTGGACAGCTATGGCTTCTCCCAACTGTTTATGTGGGAAACCCGAAACTATCCGACATTTTTTCTTTCAATGCCCACTGAAACAGAGGAAATATCGTGATCTCTACGAATCTGTTGAAGATATACTTGGTGTAACTTATGCATATTTCAGAACCCAACTAGATAAGATATCCCTCTTCCTACATGGCCATAAAACACTAACATCTGGACAAAACGACAAGTTTTTCGAAATAGTGTCAGATTTCTTAATCAAAAATGTCTGAATCTTCTTCCATTTCTGTTCTGGCGCCTACCACTCTCTCCTGATGGCCCATTGCCCCCCCCCCCCATAATTACCTTTCCCCCATGCCCTGTCCCTCACTCCCCTCTAATGCCATTCATGTCCTCGTCACCGTCTTTTTCTTGAATATTATTATTATTATTATTATTATTATTATTATAAAATTTCAAAGGTGAGCATATAATGCCTAGGCGAATTGCCACCTTTATTTATACTGTATCAATATTTAACCCTCTTGAGAATAAAGATGTTAAAAAAAAATAGACAGAAGGATACCCGCATCTCTCTCTCTCTCTCTACCTCTCTCTCAAAAAAAATTCAAAGGAAATTACATAGATTTCAAAGCCAACATGCTCTTTTTTCTTTTTTTACTTCCCTTACCCGACCATTACAATAAATTTCATTGAACCAAAAGAACAACTTAAGACCAAACAAAATAATATTATAGTCGTATAACCCCAAAAGAAAAAAGTTCAAAGTATGAAAAGCTAATCTATGGCAGAGCATTCTCTGTGCGGTTACAGAAAGTGATCACCAGTCTACCATCATTCAGATACTTGTTTTCATGCACGTACAGAGGAAGGACCCCATGCGCTACGCCGTCACCGAATTCGGGTCTGGTCAGACTGATGACGTGGCGATTGAAGACGGCGTACTCTCCTTGTGTGACGTCATACCCGGTCAGATTAGTATATTGCCCCAATGGGATGGGAATACGAACAGTTGGAACACGGTCGTCTGCACGTAGCTTTATTTCACTGTCGAATCCCAATGGCCCCGGTCTCATATAGACGTCTTCAAACTTAATGATACTTCTTGCAGGCACTTCCATCCCCCGATTTCGACCCTCACTGACAGTGAACTGATTGTCGATTATAATCATCCACCCAATACTCTGAATCTTGGTAGCGTAAAAACGAACTCGTTTGCCTCGCGACTACGTATAGAGTTTAAACTTAGCAGACTGTGGAACAGTCATAATTGCGAATGTAAAGTTTAGTGACGTGGTCTGGAAAGACACAGGGGTTGGATCAACTCCTGACAAGCTATCATTACCAACGACCACGTTGATGCCGTACCATTCTCTCAAAAACTGTAGGAACTTTCTCCCTTCAGCTGCGATGCTGGCGTTAGTGTTTCGATCGAAATATCGGTTTACTCGGTACCATTGTTCGCTGGGAAATTGTCCGCCCATGATACTGCCCTGACTAATCATAGTGTAGACGTTGCACATCGTCTCTCCCGCCACCACCATTGGCAATGCGAAGAAACACAGGAGGGAAAAGAGATGCAGTACCTTTAAAAAGGAACAGAGTTGCAGTGTTAACGAGACACACATGTTGGATATATGTATATAAAATAACGACAAGATTAACAGTATAGAGAACACTTTATGGTTTAGGTGAGGTGCTTTAACATTAAAATGTCAAAACTTTCGGTCCACAGTACCCAAATCGTCTTTCATTTCGTTGAAAATATTTTCCAAACTAACCCAGAGCGTTGGGTACTAAAAACAACCCCTAGAATACCATAAGTACATTGAGGGACATGAACAATTACATCATTCGCATTCCTTTTCCCTGCAAGCATATCTCTCAGATTTGTTCACTCACATGTTCGTGAGCGTGCTTTTGCTAGTAGGGAAATAAAACACTAAGACTATCGCGTATACGTTAAATACTGCAGCAAACGGCACCAGATACGGTCGATATGCAACCATTTTCGTACCAACATCAAGGGCAAGTAAAAAAGGTCAATATCAATTCTAGATTTGTTAGGAAAACATTATTTCGTGTACGAGCAAATGTGCTCCCAGTTGAGATCAAGAAAAATACGGGTTGTAAAACTGAAACTAGATGTTTTTTTTCTGGGTTTAGTTTCCAATGAACCCCTAGTAGACCCTATGTAAATAGTGCAATACCTGCACCCCATTGCATTAAATGTCAACAACACAAGATGTGCAGCGAATCAGTCAACAAATTAACCGGAGCTGCTATACCGCACTAAGGTTTTAAATATAAAGGTCCGTTAAAAGAACAGAAAGCTGAAAAATGAAGCTAAAAGAATATTTGTGAATTCACTTTTTAAAGGTCTAGTGACAGAAAGTGATTAATAAAGCTTCTTTTGTATAACATGCAAACATTTTCCAATTCACACCTTTATAGTTTGCACAGTTTTTATATTCAGTAACGAAGGTTTGAGTAAAAACAGTTTTAAAGATAACGCTTCCCACTCACCATGTTCTAGTGTAAATCTTTCTATTAAGATGTTCCAACGGATCTCTGGTGATATGTTTTGGTACACCACTCTAATCGATGGTTAACGGCAACTGTACAACGATGAAATGCGCGCTTCAAATTGGTTATCCCCAAATATAATTTGAAGAAGACGGTTAATGCTACCATCACATAGTCGCAATTTTCACTTTTATCTGCGCAACCCTTATGAGCAAAAATCTTTATACTTCTGACTCATTGCCAATGCACAGGAGCCGCTATGCTGATAATAGAATAACACAAATAATGTCGTCTACTCCTGGAGTCCATACACAGTGCTACATGACGTGATACCAAAATGGATCCAATGGGCAATGATGCCACTACATGGTTGAAATAATGGACAAAGGACATTTCCAAGTTATTCTATGTCTTGTTCATTGCAAAGAATGTGGTGTTTTGTATTATTCATTAGTCTCCACTCTCTAAACTCATGATAGCTTTGCCAATGATGCTGAGCTTAGTACATAGAATAAAAGACTACTTTTAAAAAAAAGGACAACATGTAAATTGCATTAGTTGAACTCTTTGCGACAAAGAACACAATGTCTGAAAGAATGAGGATCGACCCAGCTCGCTAATTCCAAATAACCAGCTAAAACATATAATAATATTAAAGTTTTACTAACCCGGATATTCCCGTCAAATCAAATTAAACGTCGAACACAGGAATTCAATATGACAATGTTTGAGTTTCTTATTTAACACTTAAAACATCTTATTTACAGCAGATACAATAACATTAGTAAAATTTAACCTGTGGTACGTGCGTTAATTAAAAACAACAAAAGGTGATGTTCAAACCATCATGACGTAACTCCAAACCCACAAATGTCTGAAGTTGGAAACGTAAGAAACTTTGAAAGGTGATAATATGGCTTTTGGACATTTGCTACACGCGGAAGGGATGCATTTAAAGTTACTTACACTGCTATTGTCAATTTTTATCTGCACGCGTATGCAGTAGTTTATTAATTAATTTCTGGTTTAGATATTACTTTTAATCTGTCCTACAATCAGAGTTGTAATTAAATTTAACCCGGTAAACTATGCAATCTAAGAAATCAAAGAGTCTTTTACACACTCTAATGCGATGCTTTTTCAAGTATCGTCATCCTTTTAAATTCGATACAAGCAATGTTCTCCATATGACTTCCATATTCTGTGCGATTCAAAACGCTGTCTAGGTGGTTGATAAATTCCCACGCCAGAATTCCTATAAGGTCCCAAATGACCCAATAGAACATTGACTTTAAAAAACTATAGGGTCCCCAGAGAGGTCCTATGAGACGTTAAGTGTTTTATAGGAAACTAGCGCCAAATGCTAAAGGGTTCTGTTGGATAAATTTCCAAGACAGAAATCCTAAAGGACGTCAAATAGAATCCATATGGAGTCCCGTAGGGTTCCTATAGAGTCCTGTAGGATTCCTATTGAGTCCTGTAAGGTTCTCGTAGAGTTCTGTAGGGTTCTTATAGAATCTTGTAGGGTTCCTATAGAGTCCTGTAGGATTCCTATTGAGTCCTGTAGGGTTCTCGTAGAGTCCTGTAGGGTTCCTATTGAGTCCTGTAGGGTTCTCGTAGAGTCCTGTAGGGTTCCTATAGAGTCCTGTAGGGTTCCCTTAGAGTCCTATAGGACGTCTGTTAAGAAAGGGTTGTGTTCTCACATTTACGTTACATTTTGTTTGCTTTAGTTCAGATACTTGTCGTCCAGGCAGACATCGTACCCGCAACAATGACAAAGATACGGGGGACAGCGTCCACGAGCTTTAGAGACCACGGCAGAGGCTTGGATCTCCGGAATGGTGGTAACCCACAGCTTCCAACGACTTGGTATGACGTCAGAAGCAGACTTGGTGACGTCACCTAACTCGATGTATTCTTTCTTATCTGATGTGTATGGTGGCCAGGGCGTGGTGGGCAGGTCTGGTTTGTTTGGATCCCTTTATTAAACGAATGAAAACTATTCTGTATTTATACATGGCGTCAACCTACAGTGAATGTTAGACCTGTGTGTAGAAAAACGAAACTCTGGAAATTCTAACAGTTTCGTTTGTCATCTAGATTTATTGTACACTAATATGTTGAGAGAGTCACTTTCTTTAACTCAAATTTAGGTTTTATGTTTCGTAATCAAGACGAGAAATGGCGCACTAGTACAGATTTCAGGTTTATTGCTATAACGGCCGTTTTGTGGTAAATAAAAATATTTTTTATGAGTTGTTTACAATGTATGTATTGTGAAATATAGATCTCACACGAAGAGTTGCTATCCCTTTAACTATACTTTAAAGAAATAATTGTTGTAGCACCAGAATTATCAGATCTACACTTACCCTGTTTTAGCAAAGTTTGCCCAATACTTCATCATTTCGTAAGAAATCCTCTTGTCTCCGTCATCAAAGTCGACGCCGTCATCAAACATTGTGGGGTGATCGTGACCAAGGAGGTACGAAAGGTCGTCTGCGTGGTTTGACCGATCGAACCAAGGAGGGGTTTTCAAAACATAGCCATATGAAGGTACCTTTGTGAGGTAGTACAGATATGTAGAGCCATTACCCGATGACGCGTGTTTAGTTGTCAGAATTGCCACCGGTCCTGCTAACGCCCAGTCTGTCACGATGTCAACGTAGCGGTTAGCAGTGTCATATCGATTAGCTGTGCCGTTGTAGTATTCCTTCATCAGCACTTTCCCAATCTTGGCTTCGTGGCCAGGTGCGACTTCCTTCGCCACGGCAGGGATGAACTTGTCTCTTAACTCTGCAGGCGTGATCCCGTTATCGATGTCATGAGTCAATATCGCCCCATCTCCGTCAGTGAACCCTGTCAAACAGTCCAGAGAACGAAAGTGCCGGATCACTTCTGAATCAGGTTTTTTAAACATGTCTGATAAGGATTCTGGGAACATATCGCCATCGACCTCGGCGCTGTAATGGAGGATCCCAGGGACGCCTATGGTAGCAACGATACTCGCGTCTAGGAGTCGTTCAGCTTTTGTATTCCGTAGGCAATCGAGGAGTTTTGGCCTCTCTGTTGGCCCAGCGTGGCAGCCTATAATGTCGCCAATCCTTAAGGAGAGTGTTGCAGCTTTTTCCGTCGACCACGCCCAATATGCCCAGGGTGCTCCGCTTTGAGGAATGAAACGCTGAAACAGGCCCTTAGCTTTTGTGGTGAGAGCAAGCTGAGAGACACTGCTACCCCCGGCAGATTCTCCGAATATAGTAACGCTGGAAAAAGATTAAATTTTGATGGAGGCATTCGAAATGCACAAGTCTCCTTCAGGGTTCTTCCATGCGTAAGTATTTATCTGATTAATTGAATCTACCGGGTTCGGATCATTATATCATGTAATACCACTAGGAAGTATTTGTTGGGTGGATGTATTTTATTCTTTCATTTGAGGTAACACAACAATGTCACTTAAATTCGATGTAGTATATATATTTTCTAAAACATGCATTACCTTCACTGGTTTGGCCAAGCCCAAGTAGCAGAAAAGTCTCGAAAATTCAAACAAAAGACGGACAGGCAAGCAGGCAGACAGTTTAAACAAGTAACAATCATTTCAATCTTACTTTTTAGGGTCACCACCAAAGGCTCCAATGTTGTCTTGTACCCACTTCAGGCCCTCAATCTGATCCCACAGTCCCAGATTTCCAGGTGCATTAGCGCCATCTATACTCAGGAAACCAAATGGTCCCAGGCGATAATTTACTGATACAACGATGATGTCGCCTCTTGCAGCTTAATAGAAAATACACACTGTAGGTCTATTTTTTAAATTTATTTCACAAACAGTGTATTAGAACACCTTTCTGACTCCTTTTTTGTCTTTTTATTCTTATTTTCCCTTTCTTTCGGTTTATTTGTAAAATATTAAGATCAAAATGTAGTCTTAATTTTCATACTGAAAATCCAGACGAAAGTTTAACACCATCTTTGAATTAGTGGTGTAACAATTGTAAAATGAGAAAAAAAAAACATCGGTGTCAATTTGTCTTTAACATGCTATATTCTGTTTAAGATATAAATATTAAAAATAAAGCGGACGCAAACATTTATTTAGGCGGAGAGGACTCATCTAGGTTCAAAGCAAACTAAAATATTTGGTTAAAAATCTGCGATTTGATTTCTATTTAGGCACTGGACCTATATACATGTAGATGCACCGCCAACGAGCAGATTGTATAACCATTAATAAGGGTCATCCAGTGGACCTACCGAATTCGGTGAAATCATAGTGAAAACTGCCTCCAATGTAGTAGCCCCCTCCATGAATCCAGACCATTACAGCTTTGACGCCAGGGGTATCAGGAACAAACACGTTGAGTGTCAGGCAATCTTCAGATATCTGCAGTGGATAATGAATTACACATGAGTCACGACTCCTCCAAACAAATACCAATAGCTTTGGATCAATAATTCATGAAATATGAACATGAATGAAATTGCAGTTTGTATAAATATCATAGTCCTGAGAGAACACCCAAAGCGGAAGAAGAAGAAAATTAAGAATTTTACAACTTTGATTTAAATTAAGATTCTAAATCTCACGTAATGCTGTCAATGATTATAAATCCTACATGTTACATGTATAATTTAATGCACTAGTATGTGAACTTTGTACATGTATACCCACGTTCTTCGGGACGGGAAATCCAAAAGGGTTGGGTCTCTGCATGCAAGCTGGACCGTACGCCGTTGCTTCCTTCACCCCCGGCCAGCGGCTCGCAGTCTGGGGCTTTGCAAATCTAAGGTTCCCAACTGGCGGCGTGGCAAAGGGAATTCCGAAAAATTCGTTCACAGTTATCCCGTTCACTGTTTTGTTGAAACCACGTATTATACCGGTTCTGATGGTGACCTCTAACTGGCTGTCTACTACATTTACTGACAAAATAAGCAAAGGCAGGTATCGAATGCACCAAGCCATTTTACGAGATTTGATCAAGAACTAAAAAAAGTTTGTGGCTCAGTGTTTGCTTCAGTGTTTGTGTTATGGCTATATCTTATCATGCTACCTGAATCAGGTCAGAGTAACGTGTCTGCTACACTATGAGGGTAGACTGTGCGACCTACACATGTCAATGAATGCCTATCTCTACCATAGCAATTCCATAAGCTTTGTTTGTTGACAACTTAGAAACTTTAAATGCAAAACAGTTATACCATGTACGTTAAGTGCTCTCTTATGATAACGCATATGATCTTTTGAGGACAAAGAACTCCTTTAACAAGATAGCTGTCTTATGTTGTAATTGTGGAATTTAGAACACAATGCTGCCCTAGCTTGCCTGATACGTTTTATGTAAAAAATTGTTTGTTGTTTTTTGTTCATGGCGCAGAAGTTGAGAAAGCTACATAAGTGAAAATACTGTGGAGATAAAATTTAGTGATATAAGCGGCATGTCCAATATTACATGTACATTCATATTAATTAATGCTCCCAACTCAATAAAATTAAAAAATAATTATCTCGGCAAATAGGCTGACATTAAAATTAAACTACAGTGGTGGGTATTGCTCAAACAACGAAACCACTTGCCCTTAATGTGGAAATTTTGCTAGAAAATGATTGACCATGTATGTTGTATCTTTAAAAAATTAAAATTTAAGTACCCAATATTCAGAAAGTTGGGAATTCATCTTCGTAAGCATACTTTCAAACATGGGGCAATAATTAGCGAATTCAACAACAGCAGTTCAATGATGGAGATTAAAATATTAATAGAAATAAAAAGGGCTAAATTAAATCTTATACGTTAAATTGATAAAAGTTCTTTGCATAATAAATTTTGTAAATAGGCCAACAATTCCCATATAAATGTACAACCTTGAAAATAAAACCTTTGATCGTGGCTAATTTCAGTCAAATTATGATATAAAATGTGAATACATGCAATCTCCAACTCAGAATAATAATTGTGATGTCATTTGATAATATACTTACTGACTTCGGTCACTATATCACATTATTTGTGTACAAGCAACATGTCGATAGGGTTTCCTGTACTTTTTGTTTGTTTTATGATCATCTGTTAAATACAAAATGGCCGGCAAAACCCAGAAATAATGAATTTTTTTACATTAAATGTCTCTAAACATTAGTAATAATCATGCTTCAATATCAGTTTTGAACTAAATGCATATGCCAGTTTTTTTTTAGTTTTAAGCCATTTATTGCAGTAAATTAGCTTTGCCGGTGCTGGTTAGCTCCATACAGAGACAAAATAACGATTCTAAAATCGGTGGACCAGTTAATGCACCAGGATGCGACAATTGTGACTATACTCAACTAACACAATGGCTGCAAGTGGACAACTTTGTATGCAGGTACATGTATGAGTTCATCTGCGTTCACAAGGCACATGGTTTGTTTTTCTACAACTTGAATTAAGTATGAATTTCAACAAGCCACGCTCCATACTTTATTTATGAGTTTTTAGAGTCTCACTAAAACAAGTATTTTATTGCATGACAAATCACTTACAAAATTATTAGATAGTGAAATTATAGCTTCGTGATAACAAGACGAGGACATTAAACCATCCCCAGAAGAAAATTTCAAATAATATACATGAATTAATTACAAATTAACAATTATAAAAAAACAGTGTACAAGTGATATCTTAATTACCAGGCGAAACAAGTTAGTTGGCGAATTAAAGTAACTTCCCAGGAACCGACCAATTAATTTAATAATTAGATAATTGTTCTGTTACACAACAGATTATGATTATGAAATAATAATTATAACAATCATACACTTTATTTTAAGAGGGTAACGCGTGTTAATGTACATTTATCTTCCAGATGACCCGTGTGTCCTTCGTGGCCCTCGTACATTCATTGTGCTCAGAGTTGATTGAAATGTTGTATAAACTACGTATGCACGTTTCAAACACACCGCTTTCACTCTGTTCACACTCTGAATACTAAAATAGTCTGAATACTAAAATAGTCTGAATACTGAAATAGTCTTTAGTGTACCAAGATGTGCACGTTAAGTGAACCTTTTTCTAAATGTTAGTTTAAGGACGTGCCACCAAGGCCCACATCATACCCGCCACTATGACGTAGAATGGGGGACGAATGCCGCCAGCTGCAGAGACGGTAGAAGCCTGGATCCCCGGAATGGTGGTCACCCACAGCTTCCATCGACTGGGTATGACGTCAGAGGCAGACTTGATGACGTCACCTTACTCGACGTACTCTTTCCCGGTTGCTGTGTATTGCGGCCAGTTTGTAGTCGGCGGGTCTGGTTTGTTAGGATCCCTTTATGAAATGAATAAAAACTATTCTGTATTAGTGCGTGGCATCAACATACAGTGAAGGTTAGACCTGTATGTAGAAAAACAAATTTCCTGAAAATTCCAAGAGTTTTCCTTTACCACCCAGGTTTATTGTACGATATTGAGAATGTTACTAGGCTTTTGCAAACACTTCTTGGTAACTAAGAGATTTCCACAGCTGTATGTTATTCCCTACCGTCAGGGAAAAATAAATTCAACTATACTTTAGGGGAATATTGTGAAAACAGAATTATCAGATCTATACTCACCCTGTTTTAGCAAAGTTCGCCCAATAATTCATCATTTCATAAGAAATCCTCTTGTCTCCGTCATCGAACTCGACGCCGTCATCAAACATAGTTGGATGATCTGGACCGAGGAGGTACGAAAGGTCGTCTGCGTGGTTTGACCGATAGAACCAAGGAGGGGTTTTCAAAACGTAGCCATATGAAGGTACCTTTGTGAGGTAGTACAGATATGTAGAGCCATTACCCGATGACGCGTGTTTAGTTGTCAGAATTGCCACCGGTCCTGCTAACGCCCAGTCTGTCACGATGTCAACGTAGCGGTTAGCAGTGTCATATCGATTGGCCGCGCTGTTGTAGTATTCCTTCATCAGAACGTTCTCAATCTCGGCTTCGTGGCCAGGTGCGACTTGCTTAGCCACATCAGGGATGAATTTGTCTCTTAACTCTGCAGGGGTGATCCCGTTATCGATGTCATGGGTCAATATCGCCCCATCTCCATCAGTGAAACCTCCCAGACAGTCCAGAGAACGAAAGTGCCGGATCACCTCCGAATCAGTGTTTTTAAACATGTCTGATACGGATTCTGAGAACATGTCGCGATCGACTTCGGCGCTATAGTGAAGGGCCCCAGAGACACCTATGGTAGCAACGATACTCGCGTCTAGGAATCGTTCAGCTGTTGTTTCCCGCAGACAATCGAGGAGTTTTGATCTCTCGGTTGGCCCAGCGTGGCAGCCTATAATATCGCCAATCCTTAAAGAAAGTGTTTCAGCTTTTTCCGTCGACCACGCCCAATATGCCCAAGGTGCTCCCCTCTGAGGAATGAAACGGTGAAACAGGCCCTTAGCTTTTGTGGTAAGAGCAAGCTGAGAGACACTGCTACCCCCGGCAGATTCTCCGAATATAGTAACGCTGAAAAAAAAAAGAGATTTAAAAAGTTATTGCGTGTGCTTCAAGTAGAACTTATGATCCCATTATATAAGAAGGGGCACAAACCGACGGTACAGATTTTGTAAAGTTAGTCAAAAATTGTCAACCAAAGAAAGTGAAGAGAGCGTTACTGTAAGATTTGTTTCACTCTCTTAGAGGATAAGCAAAAAATCAAATTTTGTTTATTAGCACACGGGTTTGAAACGGTAAAGTAGTTGTGGGAGATATCGAACTTGTCATTTTAACAGACGGACAGGTGGGCAGGTAGGTAATGTGAAAGTAAATATTCCTAATAAACTTACTTTTTAGGGTCACCACCAAAGGCTCCAATGTTGTCTTGTACCCACTTCAGTCCCTCAATCTGATCCCTCAGTCCCAGATTTCCAGTTGCATTATTAGTGCCATCTATACTCAGGAAACCAAATGGTCCCAGGCGATAATTTACTGATACAACGATGATGTCGCCTCTTGCAGCTTATCACAATGATAGAAAATATACACTGAATCTGTGAATTTGATTTCATATTTGAAATTCACTTTTCTTTCTTATTTATATTTTCTTTCCATTTTTCTCTTCGTTTTCGTTCTTATCATTTAACTTAGAGAAATACAATAGCATGAAAAATATCATCTATTTCAAGTTAAATGTTTTCAGCTTACTTAATCTAAAATGCAATTTCTTTGACAGTTGGCGACCATAATGAATTAACTTAATTGCACCACAATGATTCCAAACAGTAAATGAATATTTATTTACAAATTTACAACTTGCAAACATGGGCAAAATCTCGAATCAGTGGAAAGACTACCCACGTCTAACATTTTGCAGGTTATGAAATTTTAAGCACGAACAAATAGGCGCCTCGGATCACCAGAACTGCCCAAAGGACCTACCGAATTCGGTGAAATCATAGTGAAAACTTCCGCCAGTGAAGTAGCCTCCGCCATGAATCCAGACCATTACAGCTTTGACGCCAGGGGTATCAGGAACAAAAACGTTGAGTGTCAGGCAATCTTCAGATATCTGAAGTGAATTAATTACAGGTAATGCAGAAATAAACATTGTGATTTGATTTTGATGTGATATAATTATGCTGTCCCATCAAAAATGAAGAATTTGTTAAGTCGAGCTTATGTTGTAACAGCTGCGTTTTTTTTTTTTTTTTTTTTTTTTTTTTTTTGGGGGGGGGGGTAAGCACTGTAATATCACTTTTAAACAGACCAAACTCACCAGAAAATATATCAACACATATTTTATCACAACAATGACTACTACAATAAGTTCCATTGTATCTGTGGCGAAGCGTAGGTCTTTCTGCTTGTTCTGCTTTCGTGTCATGCTAATTTTCAAAAAAGAACTTTCGTTTTTCATTAATTTTAAAACATTAAATATAAAGTTACTAAACCTACTTTCTTCGGATTAGGAAATCCAAAAGGGTTGGGTCTCTGCATGCAAGCTGGACCATACGCCGTGGCGTCCTTCACCCCTGCAGCTGCTCGCAGGCTGGGGCTTTGCAAATCTAAGGTTCCCAACTGGTGGCTTGGCAAAGGGAATACCTAAAAATTCGTTCACAGTTTTCCCGTTCACTGTTTTGTTGAAACCTCGTATTGTACCGGTTGTAATGTTGACCTCTAACTGGCTGTCTACTACAGTTACTGACAAAATAAGCAAAGGCAGGTATCGAATCCACAAAGCCATCTCATTAGCGTTCCTGACGAAGTTTATGTCCTAAAATCCGAGAAGTAAAGACCAAAATATCTAGAAGAGCTGCAAAATTATAATTTTCGCTCTCATAGATATTACACGGAAGTTGAGAGCAGTTAACTCATAAAATGTGAGTACTGCATGTATCTATAGACACTTAAGTCATAATAATACCTCTGCAATAAAACCTTAATCATGGCATGCATTGTCCTCAGGAAAACGACGTATTGTTTCAACTTCGATAAAAGCACTGTTTTTCCTTTTCAAGAATTTAAAAAAGCATTTTTATGCCGTTATTACCTGCCTAATTTCTAATTTCAGATTGCATTTGAGTAATAAAACCTCTGTAATAAAACCTTAATCATAACATGCATTGTCATCAGGAAAACGTCGTATTGTTTCAACTTTGATAAAAGCACTGTTTTTCCTTTTCAAGGGTTTTTAAAAGCATTGTTATGCCGTTATTACCTGCGTAATTTCTAATTTCAGATAGCACTGTGGTCATAAAACCTCTGTAATAAAACCTTAATCATAACATTCATTGTCATCAGGAAAACGTCGCATTGTTTCAACTTTGATAAACTGACTATTTTTCCTGTTCAAGAGTTTTTTAAAGCATTGTTATGCCGTTATTACGGGCGTAATTTCTAATTTCAGATAGCACTGTGGTCATAAAACCTCTGTAATAAAACCTTCAAGTGTGTGTCAGTGGGTTAGATTAATGTATAGGGGAAGGTTTTATGTAAAACTTCAATCAGATTTGTGTCTTCGGAGATATGTTTATGATTATATTAATCATTTTGGGTAACCTTCAATTAAAGAAAACGACCAGTTTGCTTCTTCAGTTCATTGTAAGAAAGGAATCATCCTCCATTTTAGTGCAATAATTTCTTCATACATATCATATTGGGAGAGTGGATACTTAAAATCATTCAAGTAGATAACTACAAGTAGCTGACCGAAAGGCACTTGAAAGTGTCCAATCCAAGAACAGAATATAAAAAAATGACGTGAACATGTTGAATACCATCTACTTCTGGAGCCCATAAATGAAATGGACGAGATACCAGTAGACTGTTGGATGGGTGAAAGCTCTTTACCAATAACTTGCTGTTTTGTTCAGGGTGAAGAATATAGAATTTTGTCGTGTATTCATCTATTTAATTTACACTTTTCTATAAACAAGATAACTTTGCCAACTTTGATAAGCATCACACATAGAATGAACGACGATTTTTAGGAAACGAACCGTCAAGTTGAATGCAACGGTTGAGCATCTCAGGGTGTGAGGGTTGTGACGAGGCTCAATGACACAATGACAGCAAGTGCCCAGCATTGCCACAGCCCTTTAGTTTAATGAATTTCATCTATGTGCACCGAGCACACGCCTTTTTTCACACAAAATTTATCTCAATATTTATTTCAACAAGCTTCAGTTCATAAAATGTTCACATGACGAACAAATCTTAAGTTTTTAAAGGTTTATTAAACATTTTTTCATGATTGAATCTACATTGCTGGAGATAAAGAGACAAGATTTGTCAGAAGCACAACGAATGCATGAATTCCATAGGCAGAATTACAGCAAAATGTCCTTATTATTAATCAACTTGTCTTTATCGTTCCAATAAAGGTGAGTTTTTACAAATATGGTAGTTAATTAATGTTTTTAGTAAAATATTAGTTTATTAATCTGTTATACAATCAGAAAAATAACTAATTGATACTTGAGTGCCTTTTGTATATTTATGATGCTGATAATTATTATATACATGTATCAGTTCATTCGACACAACACATTCAGTAACATCTTTACTGTAAATACTAAAATAGTGTTAAATTTAGTCAATCTGGGTTCCACTACAGCAATAACGCAGATAAACGTCCAGTGAACCTTTTTTTATGCTTTACATAAAGCACGTGCCACCAAAGCACACATCATACCCCCCATTATTCCGTAGAATGGGGGACGAATGCCGCCAGCTGCAGAGACCAGTGCAGGCACGGGAGAAGCCTGGATATCCGGAATAGTGGTCACCCACAGTTTCCATCGACTGGGAATGACGTCAGAAGGAGACTTGGTGACGTCACCTAACTCGATGTATTCTTTCCTGGTTGCTGTATATTGTGGCCAGTTTGTGGCCGGCGGGTCTGGTAGATTAGGGTTCCTATATTGATTGGATTAAAATTATACTTAATTAAGATAATTAGGCGTGGAATGCAACCTGAAAGTGTGTTTGAATTTCTAAATAAAAATTTAACTTTCCCAACCTCCCATAAAACTGTTAGGATGTTTACATGTACTTAAATTGTAAGGTAGTGCAAAAACAAATACATCTTTCTTTGCGCGGAATATGTTCGTTTGTAAAACGTTTGAATCATCTAAACAGACCTATCTTACTTCATTACACAAATATCTCACTAACTGATATGCTTAAAAGTCAACAAAATTGACCTATTAAAGAGGCAATAGAAGAAGAACATAACCCTAGACTATGAGTCATAGGATACGTACCATCAGAATTACAAGATTATTACTCACCCTGTTTTAGCAAAGTTCGCCCAATATTTCATCATTTCGTAAGAAATCCTCTTGTCTCCGTCATCAAACTCCACGCCGTCATCAAACATTGTAGGGTGATCCGGACCAAGGAGGTACGAAAGGTCGTCTGCGTGGTTTGACCGATCGAACCAAGGAGGGGTTTTCAAAACATAGCCAAATGAAGGTACCTTTGTGAGGTAGTACAGATATGTAGAGCCATTACCCGATGCTGAGTGTTTATCTGTGAGAATTGCCACCGGTCCTGCTAACGCCCAGTCTGTCATGATGTCGACATAGCGGTTAGCAGTGTCATATCGATTAGCTGCGCTGTTGTAGTATTCCTTCATCAGAACGTTCTCAATTTCGGCTTCGTGGCCAGGCGCCACTTGCTTGGCCAAATCAGGGATGAACTTGTCTCGTAACTCTGCAGGGGTGATCCCGTTATCGATGTCATGGGTCAATATGGCCCCATCTCCGTCAGTAAAACCTCCCAAACAGTCCAGAGAACGAAAGTGCCGGGAGACTTCTGAATCAGGGTTTTTAAACATGTCTGATAAGGATTCTGGGAACATATCGCCATCGACCTCACCGCTGTAATGGAGGATCCCAGGGACGCCTGTGGTAGCAACTATACTCGCGTCTAGGAATCGATCAGCTGTTGTTTCCCGCAGACAGTCGAGGAGTTTTGACCTTTCTGTCTCCCCGGCGTGGCAGCCTATAATATCGCCAATCTTTAAAGAAAGTGTTGCAGCTTTTTCTGTCGTCCACGCCCACTCTGCCCAGGCGGACCCGCTCTGAGGAATGAAACGGTGAAAAAGGCCTTTGGCTTTTGTGGTAAGAGCAAGCTGAGAGACACTGCTAGCCCCGGCAGATTCTCCGAATATAGTAACCCTGGAAACAAAATAAAAATTTTGATGGAGGTACAATTAAGGCTCCGTCGGGGTTCGTCGATGCGTTATCAGTGTATTGACTGATTGCATCTATGGGCCGTTATCTTGTATATGTAATACTAAGGTATTGGTTGGGCTAGATTTACTTTATTTCCTCATACTGAGGTAAGATAAAGCAATATATTTTGCATGGACGTGTCAGTGCTCAGCATACCACACACATATCAATGAAATTAAATGTAACATCATATATTATATGTATTTTCTAAATATATGGCCAAACTGGTTTGGACAGAGCCCAGGAAGTGTCGAGTGAAACAAAAAGACTAAGCAAAAAACATCAAACCGATATTTTAACAAAGGGAGAGGGAAGCAGGCGCACAGTTTAAGCAAGTCACATTCCTGACAAACTTACTTTTTAGGGTCACCACCAAAGGCTCTTATGTTGTCTTGTACCCACTTCAAGCCCTCAATCTGATCCCACAGTCCCAGATTTCCAGGTGCATTAGCGCCATCTATACTCAGGAAACCAAATGGTCCCAGGCGATAATTTACTGATACAACGATGATGTCGCCTCTTGCAGCTTATAAAATAGAAAAGAGAAAAACATAGTAATAAAACAAAGCAAAATGAACAGGTGGAAAACATATAATAGAACAAACAGTGTATGAATTTTCAGGAACTTTCACAAGATGCTTACTTTGATGAAGCCTCCATGCAGATGTATGGAGAGGACAGGTAGACCTACTGATTTATCTTGGTTCAAAGCAAACTGAATATTAATCATTGGTCTTGTTTTCTTTAGAGACCGGACCCAGAAAAACCGCCATAGAGAAGTTTTTATAAACCACGGTCATCAAGTAGACTTACCGAATTCGGTGAAATCATAGTGAAAACTTCCACCAGTGAAGTAGCCTCCGCCATGAATCCAGACCATTACAGCTTTGGCGCCAGGGGTAACAGGAACAAACACGTTGAGTGTCAGGCAATCTTCAGATATCTGCAGTGGATAATGAATTACACATGAGTCACGACTCCTCCATAAACTCCATACAAATACCAATAGCTTTGGATCAATAATTCATGAAATATGAACATGAATGAAATTGCAGTTTGTATAAATATCATAGTCCTGAGAGAACACCCAAAGCGGAAGAAGAAGAAAATTAAGAATTTTACAATTTTGATTTAAGTTAAGATTCTAAATCTCACGTAATGCTGTCAATGATTATAAATCCTACATGTTACATGTATAATTTAATGCACTAGTATGTGAACTTTGTACATGTATACCCACGTTCTTCGGGACGGGAAATCCAAAAGGGTTGGGTCTCTGCATGCAAGCTGGACCGTACGCCGTTGCTTCCTTCACCCCCGGCCAGCGGCTCGCAGTCTGGGGCTTTGCAAATCTAAGGTTCCCAACTGGCGGCGTGGCAAAGGGAATTCCGAAAAATTCGTTCACAGTTATCCCGTTCACTGTTTTGTTGAAACCACGTATTATACCGGTTCTGATGGTGACCTCTAACTGGCTGTCTACTACAGTTACTGACAAAATAAGCAAAGGCAGGTATCGAATGCACCAAGCCATTTTACGAGATTTGATCAAGAACTAAAAAAAGTTTGTGGCTCAGTGTTTGCTTCAGTGTTTGTGTTATGGCTATATCTTATCATGCTACCTGAATCAGGTCAGAGTAACGTGTCTGCTACACTATGAGGGTAGACTGTGCGACCTACACATGTCAACGAATGCCTATCTCTACCATAGCAATTCCATAAGCTTTGTTTGTTGACAACTTAGAAACTTTAAATGCAAAACAGTTATACCATGTACGTTAAGTGCTCTCTTATGATAACGCATATGATCTTTTGAGGACAAAGAACTCCTTTAACAAGATAGCTGTCTTATGTTGTATTTGTGGAATTTAGAACACAATGCTGCCCTTGCCTGATACTTTTTATGTAAAAAATTGTTTGTTGTTTTTTGTTCATGGCGCAGAAGTTGAGAAAGCTACATAAGTGAAAATACTGTGGAGATAAAATTTAGTGATATAAGCGGCATGTCCAATATTACATGTACATTCATATTAATTAATGCTCCCAACTCAATAAAATTAAAAAATAATTATCTCGGCAAATAGGCTGACATTAAAATTAAACTACAGTGGTGGGTATTGCTCAAACAACGAAACCACTTGCCCTTAATGTGGAAATGTTGCTAGAAAATGATTGACCATGTATGTTGTATCTTTAAAAAATTAAAATTTAAGTACCCAATATTCAGAAAGTTGGGAATTAATCTTCGTAAGCATACTTTCAAACATGGGGCAATAATTAGCGAATTCAACAACAGCAGTTCAATGATGGAGATTAAAATATTAATAGAAATAAAAAGGGCTAAATTAAATCTTATACGTTAAATTGATAAAAGTTCTTTGCATAATAAATTTTGTAAATAGGCCAACAATTCCCATATAAATGTACAACCTTGAAAATAAAACCTTTGATCGTGGCTAATTTCAGTCAAATTATGATATAAAATGTGAATACATGCAATCTCCAACTCAGAATAATAATTGTGATGTCATTTGATAATATACTTACTGACTTCGGTCACTATATCACATTATTTGTGCACAAGCAACATGTCGATAGGGTTTCCTGTACTTTTTGTTTGTTTTATGATCATCTGTTAAATACAAAATGGTCGGCAAAACCCAGAAATAATGATTTTTTTTACATTAAATGTCTCTAAACATTAGTAATAATCATGCTTCAATATCAGTTTTGAACTAAATGCATATGCCAGTTTTTTTTAGTTTTAAGCCATTTATTGCAGTAAATTAGCTTTGCCGGTGCTGGTTAGCTCCATACAGAGACAAAATAACGATTCTAAAATCGGTGGACCAGTTAATGCACCAGGATGCGACAATTGTGACTATACTCAACTAACACAATGGCTGCAAGTGGACAACTTTGTATGCAGGTACATGTATGAGTTCATCTGCGTTCACAAGGCACATGGTTTGTTTTTCTACAACTTGAATTAAGTATGAATTTCAACAAGCCACACTCCATACTTTATTTATGAGTTTTTAGAGTCTCACTAAAACAAGTATTTTATTGCATGACAAATCACGTACAAAATTATGAGATAGCGAAATTATAGCTTCGTGATAACAAGACGAGGACATTAAACCATCCCCAGAAGAAAATTTCAAAATAATATACATGAATTAATTACAAATTAACAATTATAAAAAACAGTGTACAAGTGATATCTTAATTACCAGGCGAAACAAGTTAGTTGGCGAATTAAAGTAACTGCTCCCAGGAACCGACCAATTAGTTTAATAATTAGATAATTGTTCTGTTACACAACAGATTATGATTATGAAATAATAATTATAACAATCATACACTTTATTTTAAGAGGGTAACGCGTGTTAGTGTACATTTATCTTCCAGATGACCCGTGTGTCCTTCGTGGCCCTCGTACATTCATTGTGCTCAGAGTTGATTGAAATGTTGTATAAACTACGTATGCACGTTTCAAACACACCGCTTTCACTCTGTTCACACTCTGAATACTAAAATAGTCTGAATACTAAAATAGTCTGAATACTGAAATAGTCTTTAGTGTACCAAGAAGTGCACGTTAAGTGAACTTTTTTCTAAATGTTACTTTAAGGACGTGCCACCAAGGCCCACATCATACCCGCCACTATGACGTAGAATGGGGGACGAATGCCGCCAGCTGCAGAGACGGTAGAAGCCTGGATCCCCGGAATGGTGGTCACCCACAGCTTCCATCGACTGGGTATGACGTCAGAGGCAGACTTGGTGACGTCACCTAACTCGATGTACTCTTTCCCGGTTGCTGTGTATTGCGGCCAGTTTGTAGTCGGCGGGTCTGGTTTGTTAGGATCCCTTTATGAAATGAATAAAAACTATTCTGTATTAGTGCGTGGCATCAACATACAGTGAAGGTTAGACCTGTATGTAGAAAAATAAATTTCCTGAAAATTCCAAGAGTTTTCCTTTACCACCCAGGTTTATTGTACGATATTGAGAATGTTACTAGTAGTTTCTTAATCTCGTTTTCGGGTTCTTTGTTTCGTAATCGAGATATGAATTGGCGAACTAGTATAACGGCTTTTGCAAACACTTCTTGGTAACTAAGAGATTTCCACAGCTGTATGTTATTCCCTACCGTCAGGGAAAAATAAATTCAACTATACTTTAGGGGAATATTGTGACAACAGAATTATCAGATCTATACTCACCCTGTTTTAGCAAAGTTCGCCCAATACTTCATCATTTCGTAAGAAATCCTCTTGTCTCCGTCATCGAACTCGACGCCGTCATCAAACATAGTTGGATGATCTGGACCGAGGAGGTACGAAAGGTCGTCTGCGTGGTTTGACCGATAGAACCAAGGAGGGGTTTTCAAAACATAGCCATATGAAGGTACCTTTGTGAGGTAGTACAGATATGTAGAGCCATTACCCGATGACGCGTGTTTAGTTGTCAGAATTGCCACCGGTCCTGCTAACGCCCAGTCTGTCACGATGTCAACGTAGCGGTTAGCAGTGTCATATCGATTGGCCGCGCTGTTGTAGTATTCCTTCATCAGAACGTTCTCAATCTCGGCTTCGTGGCCAGGTGCGACTTGCTTAGCCACATCAGGGATGAATTTGTCTCTTAACTCTGCAGGGGTGATCCCGTTATCGATGTCATGGGTCAATATCGCCCCATCTCCATCAGTGAAACCTCCCAGACAGTCCAGAGAACGAAAGTGCCGGATCACCTCCGAATCAGTGTTTTTAAACATGTCTGATACGGATTCTGAGAACATGTCGCGATCGACTTCGGCGCTATAGTGAAGGGCCCCAGAGACACCTATGGTAGCAACGATACTCGCGTCTAGGAATCGGTCAGCTGTTGTTTTTCGTAGACAGTCGAGGAGTTTTGATCTCTCGGTTGGCCCAGCGTGGCAGCCTAGAATATCGCCAATCCTTACAGAAAGTGTTTCAGCTTTTTCCGTCGTCCACGCCCAATATGCCCAGGGTGCTCCGCTCTGAGGAATGAAACGGTGA
Source organism: Lingula anatina (assembly GCF_051362555.1). Classification (NCBI taxonomy): domain Eukaryota; kingdom Metazoa; phylum Brachiopoda; class Lingulata; order Lingulida; family Lingulidae; genus Lingula; species Lingula anatina. The sequence goes on from NC_141772.1 coordinate 23,475,188, forward strand.
AACAGGCCCTTAGCTTTTGTGGTAAGAGCAAGCTGAGAGACACTGCTACCCCCGGCAGATTCTCCGAATATAGTAACTCTGGGAAAAAAGATTCAGATTAAAAATTTAATGCGTGTGCTTCAAGTAGAATTTATGATCCCGTTATATAAGAAGGGCATGGAGGGGGGTGCGCAGATTTTGTAAAGTTAGTCACAAATTGTCAACCAAAGAAAGTGTAAGATTTGTTTCATTCTCTGAGAGGAATTAGCAAAAAATCAAATTTCGTTTAAGACATGGTTTTGAAACCGGCGAAGACCCTGAGGGAGATACCGAACGAGGCATTTCAACAGACGGACAGTTGAGCAGGTACTTATTGTGAAAGCATAACATTCCTGATAAACTTACTTTTTAGGGTCACCACCAAAGGCTCCAATGTTGTTTTGTACCCACTTCAGGCCCTCAATCTGATCCCACAGTCCCAGATTTCCAGGTGCATTAGCGCCATCTATACTCAGGAAACCAAATGGTCCCAGGCGATAATTCACTGATACAACGATGACGTCGCCTCTTGCAGCTTTTGAAAATATAGAATATGTACATTATATCTGTGAATTTGATTTCATTTTTTATATTCACTTTATTATATTTTCTTTCCATTTCTTCTTTCCGTTTTTTTATTTATCATTTACCTTTGTGTGACCAAAATAGTTTTTTTAAGCAAATAATACTGTACACTGACACAATGTATAATATTAGGGCTTCAAAACACATGCATGGGTGTATATTTTTCAGGGCATTGGCGGCCATTTAAGATATTTAAAATTGCTCAAAATGTCAAACTGGCAACAAAGCTAAATTTGCTCTGGGATTCCACGAGATCTCGAATCAATGAAAAAAGTTCATACGTTTAAAATTTGCAGGTTTCAAAATTTTAGGCACGGACAAATGGGAGCCTTGGATCACCAAAACTGCCCAAAGTACCTACCAAACTCTGTGAAATCATAATGAAAACTTCCGCCAGTGAAGTAGCCGCCGCCATGAATCCAGACCATTACAGCTTTGGCGCCAGGGGTATCGGGAACAAACACGTTGAGTGTCAGGCAGTCTTCAGATATCTGCAGTTAAAAATTAATTATAGGTCATGCAGAAATAAACATTATGATTTTGATGTGATATAATAATGTTGTCTCATCAAAAAGCTTAGTGGTGTAACAGCAGGTTTTTGAGGACTAAGTACTGTAATATCGCCTTTCAGCAGACACTATCAACATTGTTTTTAACGCATATTTTATCACAAAAATGAATACTACATTAAGTTCTACTGTACTGTGACGAAGTGTACGTTTCTCTGCTAATGCTGCTTTAGTAGTCATGCTAATTTTCATAAAAACACTGTTTGTGATGAAAATTAACCATGCATCTTATTATTTCCTATTATCTTATTAAAGCATTTAATATAAAGTTAGTAAACCTACGTTCTTCGGATTAGGAAATCCATATGGATTGGGTCTCTGCATGCAAGCTGGGCCGTACGCCGTGGCGTTCAACATGTCCGGCCACCTGCTCGCAGGCTGGGGCTTTGCAAATCTAAGGTTCCCAACTGGAGGCTCGGCAAAGGGTATTCCCAAAAATTTGTTCACAGTTATTCCGTTCACTGTTTTGTTGAAACCTCGTATTGTTCCGGTTCTGATGGTGACCTCTAACTGGCTGTTTACTAAAGTTACTAACAAAATAAGCAAAGGCAGGTATCGAATGCACCAAGCCATTTTATGAAAGTTCCTGATGAAGTTGTCGCCCAAAAATCTGAGAAGTAAAGACCAAAATATCTAGATGAGCTGCAAATTTATAACTTTCGCTCTAATTGATATTGCACGGAAGTTGAGAGCAATTTACTTATAAAATACGAGTACTATCTTTAAGCACTTTAGTCATAAAATATCTGTAATTAAACCTTAATCATAACATGCATTGTCTTCAGGAAAACTCGTATTGTTTCAAAATCCATAAAAGAACTATTTTCCTGTTAAGAGATTTCAAAAGCATTGTTAAGCCATTATTACCGGCGTAATTTCTAATTTCAGATAATGAATTTAATAAATGTACTGTTTTAATAAAATAAGATACTTACAATTAGATTTCTCCATTGTGTGCTAAGATTATGTAGTGGTCATTGAGATACCATATGTATTGTATTATTCATGAGTAACGATCGACTGGGCGTGGAATTATAATAATGTGACATTTTTATTGAATAATTAAAAATGAAGAACATTTCTTGCACTTCATATCCCCTATCACAGCACTCCTTCCTCCGGCAAATCGTTATCAGGTACTTGTCTTGTTATAGCCACCCCCAACCCGCCCCACTCGCCCCCACCCCCCTGATGGGCCCCGGAAATTTTTGGTATTTTGGAGGGCGAACTGTACCATTTGGTACCGTTTAGTACTATCAATCAGCTTGTCAAAATTCTAATTTCAAGAGGGAATATAATAAGGGTGATTTTGCTTTTCAGAAACCGAAGGGGGGAGGGTAAGGACCCCCGTCTCTAAATCTGCCACTTACCAGGTCTTGAACAGAGTAAACCTTCTCGTCAGTGAGTCCGATATTTTATCCCAACACTTACAGGGTTAAAGCAGTTGGATTATACGTATTTTGTACTCTTAATTACATTTTAAAAATCAACTGTAGGGAATACATGTAGTTGCAAGATACATGTTAAGTGTACTGAGAATAAATGCAAAACTATTGTTATATATGTGAATAAGTATTCCATTTACATATTCAAATTGTAGGCCTATTTGTACTGGTCACTTATAATAAATGACTGCTTGTGTGGGGCTGTCTACCTTTGGGGAATCAGTCATATTTCACAGTCTTATTTTCCTACTTTCCAAATTTCACTCTGTATTTTACAGCACTAAAGTGTTTTACCGAATCAGCTTTCTCTGTCTCCTTGGTATTTCGCTTAGAATTGGTTTTGCACTGTGCACACTCATATCAAAAGCGCCTTACCCAGGTATTTATAATAAATATGTATTTATATAAGTGCCAGCATGTCTCTTTCTTCTCCCTTTCACCTGTGGTATTCAAGTAAACATTGACCAGGGAAATGATAAATTATCTACGCGATAGAAGCTCTACTGTACATGCAACAACTAAGGTCAAGGCAAAGGACCGGGTAGTTCTTATCATGCCTCTGCTTGGACTTGATAAATTTTATCATTACCATGGAAAACCTAAGCTCTAACACACGTATGTCCAGTTGTAGGGCAAAAATGGAAGGAAACTCTTTTCCCGGTTAGGTACGTAGCATCAGTGTATTGCAATGAACGTCACACAGAATAATTTGAGTTTTGATTGTACACTTAACATAAAAACATAAACAGTTCATACCCTTCATTTCATGCTACTTTACTGCATTTTCCTTTTTTATTGAGTAGGCCCCGAGCCCCACGCCAAGAAGGAGATGGTCGGCTTGGCATCCGAGGCCAGTCGTTCCGGACCTCCCTTCAAATAATCCTGGATCCGCTCCTGTATAACCATTCATCAGTCAACATGTCAACGGCACACACTCTCCAAGGTACTCATGTCTAGAGGTACTCGTGTCACCAACACACACTGGACAATAGAAGTGTCACCCCTACTGAACCAATTCTTTGGGGGAGATAAATGACTGCGGAATGATATGCTCCTGATATCATTTTATTAAAGTCAAATTTTACAAAAGAAACGGTTCTGACTGAACAATTCAACTGTATCGATATTCTGATATAGCTTATATTCCGCCTCTTCAGGTTAATAATTTTGATTACTCTGATTCATGGGGTGACACTTCTATTGTCCAGTGTGTGAAGGAAATCATGTCTCTAAGGTACTCATGTCACCCATCTGATACTTAGCATGTTCTTGCCTTATCTCCTCCATAGCATTTCATTATCATCTTTTAAGAATGAAAATTAAAATTTTGTTAGTCAACACAATTATACATATGTATCAATTAAGGGAACTCATGTCACCAAGGTACTCATGGCACCCATCTGATGCTTTGCATGTTCTTGCCTTATCTCTTCCATTGCATTCTATTCTCATTATTTAAGAATGTAAATTAAATTTTTGTTAGTCAACATACTTGTAAATATGAGTCAATTAAGCGCACCGCCTGGTAATTATCTGCTATTTTCAAGATACAACAGTTTACAAGAATAAAGTATTTTTTTTCTTCAACAGCTAAATATTGAAATAATCAACCTCCAATATTTAATATTAAAATTTAGCTGTTGACTGAAGAAAAGTTACTTTATTATCTTAATATAACTGTGGAATGATATGCTCCTGGTATCATTTTATTAAATTTCACAAAAAGACCAACAATATAATTCCATGGCACAGCGGTTTTATACTCATAATTCACAATATAAGTAGACCAGGCATTATAACTTTGATTACTCTGATTCAGGTGTTGACACTTCTATTGTCCAGTATGTGTGCATTGAAAATCTACTTATGTTAACGGATGTTAAGTAAACAACTGTACACGCAGAAACAATAGGTCAGGCATTTATACAGGAAGATAAATGGGATTATTTTAAATTACTAGGTATTTCATTTAATTATTTTATTTCATTTTGCAGTGACGCAAGTCTAGTAGCTATCTTGGGTAACTATTTCACCTATGATAAAATGTGTGTAATAATAATAGAGACAACATGGCTATTTGATGACTGACAGTTCATCTTAGACAACTAATTCGGCTACAGTCAGGCTGAGTACATGACTTAAGCAGCATGAAAACGATGACAACTTACACTGCATGTTAGCATTATTATTATTATTATTAGTAGTAGTAGTAGTAGTAGTAGTAGAAGTGGTAGTAGTATTCGTCTACTCTTATGATAGAATACAGGGGATGGGTAACTGAAACAACACCAAAAATGACGACTGACTTCTTATGTTATGAATATATAAATGCCATGACCACATACGCAGCTGTCACGTAACTAGGTGAAACAAGGCACGTCGCTGGAATTTCAGTATTTAAAAGCGATTTTGTTGTGCAAAAGGGCTCTTCAAACTGTCATATCAGTGAAAATAGATAAATCCAAGCGGTGTTAGCACAGTTGGTTTACATGTAGCATGGAGTCTTGGGCTGTGATTGTCATGAGCACCTCTCTGGTAGTTGTAATTCTGAAGGATGTAGAATGCCAGAACATTGTGTACATTGACAACGGAGCGTTACAGGGAGCGACAGAAACTGTACAAGGGAACAGAGTGGATGTATTCTTAAGTATACCATTCGCCCAGCCTCCAGTGGGAGATCTCAGGTTTAGGTTACCAGAGCCTGCAGAGAACTGGGAAGGTGTTAAAGATGCTACGGCGTTTGGACCTGCCTGCATGCAAAACTTGCCGAATCCTTACGGCTTCCCAGATGTTGAGACGGTAGTACACACTATATACTTAACGCGTTCTTTCAGTGGGTTACTTGGTAAAAGGATAATGGAATAACCCTAAGATTATTAACGTAGAATTTTTATAGGCAAGGTTGTCTTTCTATGGAGTTACACACAGTTTAATGTTCCAAAAACGGACCAGGTAAACTTGAAAATAGATGGATAAATAAATTAATGAATACAGAGGGAATTTAATTTGTAACACAGTTAAACAGATGAAAATCGAAAGGTCAATGAGATCATCCCTGGTCCAGTTTTGATTTGCATAAAGTGAAGGGTCTTTGCCTCCCTCCCCCCCTCCCTACCCCTCTCTCTCTCAACGAATTGTCTTCAGCCAAAAAACAACGTGCTCTCTTAAGATACATGTAGATGCAAAATAACATTAGGTATATTAAAAGCGAAAGTCCAAAAGTTGTTATTGAATCTCCATGCCAACAAACATTAACCAGTGATCAATGAATTTTAAAATTAGACAACAAGCTATTAGTGTCATTCTCATTTTAATCAAGGCTCACTCTTTTATTCAGATTGGTACAGCATTATAATATCATGTTAAGGTTCTGTCTAATCCAATTTTGAAATTCATCAGTGTTAAAATGTGCTAACAAATTAAAAAATCTATGAACTCCACACTTTGTCATGTAGGTTTCAGAAGATTGCACGACACAATGCTTTTGTTCCTCGATTCACGAACAGTTCCACCAATATAATAATTATGAGATAAGTTATTAAAAAACCTCCCTCTGTCCAATAGTGCGAAAGTTGTAGCAGTGGTAAAAGACGGTAACCACTAGATAATGTATTTTCCATACACTTTATTCGGTAGATTTCTGAAGATTGTCTGACACTCAATGTTTTTGTTCCTGGATCCACAAACAGTACCAACAATATGGCGCTAATGGTCTGGATATATGGTGGAGGATATATCACAGGTGGAGCGTCTACATATAGTTTCAAAGAATTCGGTGAGTAAAATGAGACATAAGGCAGTTTAAACTTTTAAATGGGGTAAAAGTGTTCTTGCAATAAAGATGAACATGTATGCAACACGTTTTCATGAAATTCTGTAAGTAACGGTTTGTAATGCCGATGAAAAGAAATTTTTTCTCTGCTTTAAGTAATTTATGTACAGTTATATTATTGTGTGCGTCAGCATTCATCCACAGTATTAGAACTCAGATTTATATGTATAAATCAAAATCTGCATACGTTGTAATGAATTTCTTAAAACCCACATCTCTAGAATTTTTTATTTCCACTTAGGGGCCTACCACATTATGCTTTACTGTTAGAGGGGCAACTACATGTATGAATGTTTTCTGACACAATTGAGACTTTTTCGAGGCAATCTCCCTTGCTTCAACTCATGTTTCGTTGTATTCAAATTTTCGAATATGAAGATAGTCCCAATGTTCATGTATGCTCATGGTATTTTTCATACCACCACGAGTATATATGTTTGTTCATTTATATGGCCTTGTCTTGATTTAGGGCGTATTCCCATAGATTTTAGATCGATCTATCTCGGTGGGGAGTCTCACTAGATTACTGTCAGATAATCCGGCTTAAATGTCCGTCCCGCCTACTATAAACTGTAAGGGGGTAATTAACTTTCGTGCCCGCTCGGCTGACAGCTATTTAGCGTGAATCCCCAGGGAGTTAGGTCGATCTAGTTTGGATCGATCTAATCTCTGGGAATGGGGTCTTAGTCTTTTTGTCTGTATATTTTTTGTTACATTGTACCTTGTAAAGTTTAATTTCGACCTTTACATTACACGGGATATTTTTTAAATATTTGCATTGAAATTTTTACAGACTTGATATTAATAAGGAAGGAGACATCCTGATTTTCGTCCATATTTTAGCTGTAACAGGTGACATCATTGTGGTGTCTATGAACTACCGCCTGAATGTGTTCGGGTTTCTCAGCACTGGTGACGACAGCGTACCAGGTAATATAGGACTCTGGGACCAAATTGAGGCGCTGAAATGGATAAAAAAGAATATCCAGTACTTTGGAGGGGATCCTGGGAGGTATATGCATCCGTGAATATTCAGTAACTAAGAAAATGAATGAATTGCAAAAGCTATTCTCTATCCTTTTGGTCAATAACTTAGTTAGCAGTGTTATATAATATGTATGGTAGTGGAGAATTAAATAAACCCCTTATGATTGACAAGACCTTTTGGCGCATGAAACAGTACTGTAGAGTTATACAGAGGGGTGACAAAAGTATTGTACCATTTAACTTAAATGTGAACAATAGCTGAAGTGCAAAACGGATGTTATTCTATCAGTATTAATCTTTTGTAGGAAAACCACGTGAAAAGCTTTAAATTGACACTGGTTTTCTTCGGGTATTCCAGAGTGACAATTTTTGGCGAATCTGCGGGTGGCAGTTGTGTGACACTGTTGGCCCTGACGCATGCGTCGTCTGGACTCTTCCACCGCTTGATAAGCCAGAGTGGTACTGCCAATGCTTTTTGGGCAATGTCAGAAAATGGCCCAGAACTTGCTGTGAGAACTGGGAACATTGTTGGCTGTCCAACGGCAAACACCACGGCACTTGTAGATTGTCTAAGCACCATAGACGCCGAGACTCTCATGAATGCCAGTGTGAAAGCCACTATAGGAGTTTCTGGGTCTGTTTACACGCCTGCAGTCGATGGCGTTTTGCTTACTAAACCAATATCAGAGATGTTAAGTGATCCTATTGTTTTGCAGCACCTCCGTTCTTTCGACTTCGTTGCTGGGTTTCTCAATGGGGACGGAGGATTCTTTGTTAGGAATATGTTCACCGACGGAATTGATCCACTTTTATTCCGAGACACACTGATTCCTGGTATGACAAATTTGGTGTTTGAAAACAACCCAGACGTTGTCAAGGCAGTTACCAAATTCTACTATGGCAAAAACGCCACCAAAATAGAAACAGCACGTGATTATGTCGACTTCGGCACTGATATTTCCTTCACATAACCAGTTTTTGAATTCATGACGCCTCATATCTCTGAAGAAGAGGGGTCGACATACCTTTACTACTTCATGAGAAAACCGCAAAATGGGAACATTGCCTCTTGTTTACCTTCTTGGTTTCAGCGTGCAAGTCACGGAGACGATCTTAATTTTATGATTGGTTCACACGAACCTTTCGTCTCCGGTGCCACTTTCACGGACGATGAGAAGTATCTGAGTAAGATGATGATACGATATTGGTCAAACTTTGCTAAGTCCGGGTAAGCTGAGTTGTAATATCTGAATGTGATCATGATTTTAGTTTTATTACAAAGAAGCAGTTAATGCAGGATTTAATGACCACAATTTCTGGATAAAATGTAATTGAGTAAATCATATCTCAAGTATTAAATTTTATGATACCATGAAACTTGCATATTACCCTTAATGATTTCACTATTCATGAACTCCATTTTGGTTAACAATAGGACATTAAGAAGAAATTCCGTGCATGTCATCCATGTATAAAAATTACGCTGAAACACGCCCACAGAAACTTCTAAGTGAACAAATTCTAATTGTTCCCAAACCATTTGCCTTTCAAATCAGCCACGTTACGTCAATTTAACGTCCGTTCACTATCGCTACTATTTGCAGTATTACTCCTTTTTAGCATCTCATGTTGCAAAGGTTTACATATTTTAACTTAACTTAACACGACAATTTCAATCGGGTTCAATTGTTATTATAACTTATGGTTTGTTTCAGAAATCCAAACATGCCAGAGGCTGTCCCAGCAATATGGGAGGAATACACTGTGAATAAATAGCACTATTTCGAATTTGGTGACGTCATAGTGGGAGAGAAGAGAGTCATTCCAGAACGGGTCAAATTTTGGATGAAAACTATTCCAAAAATCATTACTCGTTCCAATTAAGTTTGAATATAGTTGGTTAAAACATTGGGAGGTCTCCTTTCGGACTTAACGTTTGTTGAATTTCATATATTTTTAACACTTCAAAACAAATTTATATCTTTTTTTTTGACACTAGTGTTTATCGATATTGTTGTCTACGTTGAAAACTACATTGATATTCCGACTCTTTGCAAAGTGTTTTAAATGCATGTGTCATGAATGGGATTTTGAAGGGGACTTTTTCAGCTCCTTCGTGGTATTTTCGGGTAAAGGCAGGCAGTTAAGCTGTGTAAAGCAACAGGTGCTGCAGTCCATATGTCTGCATCCTTTTCTCAGGACGGCTCACATAATGCCTAACGCTACCTCATATAATTTCAGTCTGTATAAAATCATTTGCTTTGTTAGTACCAGTAAAAAGCAAAAAATACTGATTTTTTTTAATTTGAAGATTTCACTGATGTTCAACAGGAGCAATTTTAGCCCTATTTATGTTTAAAATCACATAAAAAACTTTTCCAAATTAAGGTAAGACCGACACATTTTGTTTAATTCACTATGATACTTATCAGTCAAATCTTTACAGAAATATTGAGATAGGACCCATTTCCAATAAAACCTTTCTTCTCCTGGTATTTGAATAAAAAAACAGAAAAGCCGGTGATTATACGAGTAAGTTGAAAACAAAGGGAGACGTGTTTTAAAATCTGTATATCTAATTGCATTCGGCGAAAGTCTCCACGGAGTTAGATCGACCTAACTAGAACGATAGTTTCACTGGGAATGAACCCTCAGCATGTGCGCCATTTTCCATTGCCACGAGATGAAGGTCACAGCTTCATGTGCTCAGTAAGGTCGAGACTTTAAAACGCTGAGGTCCCGATTCAACCATGGCTCCCGTGTTGGGATATTGGGACATGAGGGGGGTAGGTATTTACTTTAAATCAAATCTTTTGGTTAATTTTAAAGATTTACTTATTATGAATTCTGTGAACGAGCGCAGAGATTACTTTTTAAGGGAGAGATTTAATGGGGGGAGATGATATCGACGTATGGTATCGTATGGTAACTGAGGAGATTCTTGCCACGGTACGGGCAGCTACATTTACTTTCAGCAGGCATCTGAGGAGGCAGCTTTACTGAGGTTTACTGATAATAAAAGACTCTGAAATCTAGGGCGTACACAAAATGTTTTTTATAACTAGTTCACGCAGTATGACCTCGATTGCGTTTTAAATAAAATTAACTACAAGTCTGACCTAGCTGAGGTAACTGACATACACAGACATATAGATTACGTGTATATAGTTCGGTTATGCGGGCGATTTATCTCTTCTCAATTTTTGTATTGCCCCAAACTAATCCCAGTCATACATGTAGAGCACGACACGTCTATGAATGTTTAAATATCCTTTTTGTTAGTAAATGGCCAATTTGGAACTAACATTTTTTAAATTCTGACGCCAGCCTCGCATTTAGGTTCACCAAGTGAAAATGCATACCTACGTGTATGTACGTTGAGCAAAATCTGCGACGTACCTATATTATTTTTCGCCAATGTATATGGGGTCCTTTAAGCAGTGTATATAAAAAATGCGCAACGCAACACATCAACTGTAAGACTTGTGACCTTAACTACTCAGGCTGGCAACGGAGTATCAAAATATCAAGTTAGCATTTGGTTTACTAGTTACATGTAAAATAGCACTAGTTAAGATATGAGAAAATAAAATAAATCGCCTCGTAATGCAGGCTGGTCAATTCCAATGCTACAGTTTCCAGCACATGTTGGTAACCACATGTTGGTAATCACATGTTGGTAACCACATGTTGGTAACCACATGTTGGTAATCACATGTTTCCAAAACAAATGCTTTGTAGCTGCGTGTAACAGAGAACACGCCCTCAGTTTGATTCACACAGGTTAGGGTTAGCGTGACGTAAGTGGGTCACAATCTAGGACTGGGTTAACCTGCACGTAACAATGGGAACTAAAACCTGTATTACTAGGGACTCTCGTTCGTGACACCGGCAATAAATGGACATTCCCTCTTATCTCTTCAGCTTGCCCACCCCATCCGAATGTTGCTCCATTATGTAGGAGAAGAGTTCGAAGACAGGCGTCATACGCCAGGACCAGGTACCTCTCTGTTTACATCTCTCTCTCTCTCTCTTCTCTCTCTCTCATTCTCTCACTCTCTCTCATGTATGAGAGCACGCACACACACAGACACACACACACTATAAACAGAGAGAGAGAGAGAGAGAGAGAGAGAGAGAGAGAGAGAGAGAGAAATTAATGAACTCTTCATACCTGTCACCTGATTACTAATATTAAAACCACTAAAACTTTTTCTACACGTAATTATCAGAATTATATTCAATTTTGTATTGACCAATGTTTGTTATTTTCTTTCACTTTAGCCCCGGACTTCAGTTTGGACCCGTGGCTTAAAATAAAGTTTACCCTTGGAGTGCCGTTTCCAAATGTAAGGATGTGTATGATCAGCTTTATCATGGTTTAATAGGCCTTTCAATGAGTGAACAAACTTTCAAAAGAACTTGTGTATATATCTTACTAAACATCACATTTTCAAAAAAAAAAAATAAATAAATAATAATAATAATAATAATAATGATAATACTAAAAAATTAAAAATAAAAAAAATCAGGTAAAACTTTAGGAAAACATTAGCGGTCAGATTTTACGAAAATGATATCCCTACATGTATAGCTCCTGGTACTTTTTTTCGTAATGCGCTTTAAATATTTTAATAAATTAAAAATATATAAAATTAACAATGGAAAAATAATATTTTGGTTGATTTGTTTCAGCCTGTTTTTTTTTTTTTTTTTTTTTTTTTTAATTTTTTTTAGCGTATGGCATTTTTGTAAGAATAGCAGACATAATTTGAGCAAAAAAGTCCACACTCCGCCCAACTGCCTCGTATTCGTGATACACGTAAACCCAGATCTAATAACAGTCTTTTCCACAGACATTGGTTATATGGCTAATAATAGTTTTAAAGGTTATTTGATGATCGAAATTATTCTGCTGTACTGAAACACTTGGCTTAGGGATCCAAAGACAACATATAGTGAAGTATTATCATTTTTTCTTTTTTTTCCAGCTCCCTTACTGGATAGATGGCGACACTAGACTTGCGCAGAGCCACGCCATTATAAGACATCTGGCAAGAAAATATAATATGTGTCAGTATTTTTTATTTAAATTTTTAAGCGTCTTAAAACTTTTTAACTTTTCAGTCAATCTTTGAAAACTTCTGATGGAATTATTGACGAGAAACTGTGGTATTTTATTTAAAGAAGGACCTTAGTCTGGAGAGACAGGGATGGTGGTCCTAGGAATAGAATTGAAGTCCGGGGTCCTGTATGATTAGTACTGGTCAGGTAATAGGGCGAATGCCACCTGTACAAGGCAATGAGAAGCGCGGACTACAGTTCTCAAGGGACCACCATTCCTGTCACACCGCTCACTAGTATGTCGGCTCCCCTTACCTCCTTATCCGCCTATAGAATCACCTGTACATTCAGTTCTTGGCTAGAGAACTTTATCCAGGTACACCTGTGCACTTCCAAAGGTTTTTCAACTTGGAAATCCGAGGGCTGTTTAACAAAACGACCGACGATTTTTTTATTTTGTTTTGTTTTGTTTTGATTTGTTTTGGCAGTGTTCGGACTTCTTAATTTGGATATTTTACTACCTTAAGTCGATATGGAATCTGAGAAATCTTTCAAACTTTGATGGTATAATATTGGCGATTTTGTTGTCACAATAAAAAAAGAGAAAACCACGTTGAGTTAATATGGACATGTTGATGTTTTCAGGTCCCAAGTCAGAGGCAGAGACAATAAGATGTGACGTCATCGATTATCAAGTAAACGATTTTACGTGGGATTTAATTTACGTCTGTTACAATGACTTCTTTAAAATGGGGAATTACGTAAGTATTTCTCACAATTCCCCAGCCGTTTTAAAGATAACATTGACAAACACACCGATTTTATAATTGATTTTTTTTTGTAAATTAATCACTGAATCTCAATCTACCATGTTTCAAATAAAAGCAATGTTCAGACCCAGAGCCAGAAAGTGGCACATCAGTCATTGCGTTAGCGAAGACATTATCAACAAAAGGCATTATTTTCAGCACCACGCATATGCTTCTTTAAACTACATGTATGATTGATAACCAAAGGTGTAATATCCATTTTATAAAGAGCTTTCTTTCACCTCATTTCCATAGATTTTTAGATCGATCTATCCCTGTGGGGTGTCTCACTAGATTACTGTCAGCTTGGTCGGCTAAAGCGTCTGTCACGCCTACTAAAAGCTGTAAGGGGGTAATTAACTATGGTGCCCGCTCGGCTGACTGCAATTTAGCGTGAACCCCCAGGTAGTTAGGTCGATCTAAATCTTAATCTTTAGATCGATCTAAATCTCTGGGAAAGCACCCTTTATCTAACAGGAACAAAGAAGAATTGAGTACCTGGATAAACTGCCGAGCAAGTTGAAGCAATACTCGGATTTTCTGGGAGATTTTCCTTGGTTTGCTGGAAATAATGTAAGTGGAATTAAGAGAGAAAATGATAATTCGAAAATTAAATGTTTTAAAGGGGTGTTAAAAGCCTGGACACTGTAGGGTTTTTATAAACGTTTGCTAGTTTGTTCTGGTTTATAAAAATTACAAATTATTATGATTTATATCAAATATATTATTATACCGTTATACTTTGATCAACATAAACCATAAATCGAGAAAGGCACATATATACCGTCATTCAATTCTACATTTTTGAATACTGCATTTTTTTCGTAATTTTAAGTTATCTTTTTGTCCCCCAGCTTACCTATGTGGATTTCATGGCATATGAGATATTTGAAACCCACCGTGCATTTGCTCCTGGCTGCCTGGATGGCTTCCAGAACCTAACAGATTATATGGACAGATTTGAGGTACACGTGCATATACATCAGACCATGACAATAATCCAATTAAATCACTTTTTATTCCAGGTAATAAGCTACAGGTATATTTTCTTTAAAATAGAGATTAAGTTATAATCAATCATTGGCATTTTCTTTGGGTCCTAAGTGATTGTGTTTTAAAGCTTTTATCCAGATATATATGTTTGTTAACATATAATACTAATTTCCCAGGCACTTCCTGCAATTCGGAAATACATGCAGTCGGAAGAGTTCACCAAGAAGCCATATTTTAATAAGTTCGCTAATTGGCGGGGAGACTGATCTCTCTGTAGGTGACCAATTCATTCTACTGCCAAACACATAGAAGTTGTTAACCTTTGTTTTTTTTAAAAAAAAGGGTAAAGGCATCATCTTTCGACTTCCGGTTTTTAGAGGTGGTAGCGATACAAGAAAATGTTAGCAACACAACTGACTACATTGAACTTTTTGGGTGAATATTTTCAGTTCCCGCTTCGCATCCGAGGCCTGTCATTAAAAATATAATAAATAAATAAATAAATAAATAAAAACAAAACAGGGTCCGCCCCTGAGGTTTATGTTCAGTTCAACTACCACTTGTTACTGTTAGCATTCACTGAGTGACATTGTCATTTTTTCGTTTATTTCCTAACCCAAAAATGTGCTCAAATGTACGTTTTATAGGCATGTAATAGATATGTGGTATATTCCTTGGTATATATCATATATATTTTTAGGACGACCCACTCCTAAAATGATGCTTAGACGGTGCCGGGGAAGGGAGGCGAAGGGGGGGACCTCATATGACATCCTTCCACTTTAAACACTGTACATATACACTTTATGTTTAGTTAATGATACTGCAGCGTAAATTATATGGATTTTTTTCTCAGTTTTTATTTTTCTACTCATTATGCATAGTTATTAGCATTTCATTGGGCCCCATGCGCCCCAAGGGCCGATTTTGTAAATGTACGCATTTGATGCAACTAATACAAACGCAGAACAAAATTAAGTAAGACGCGCCACTGCATTTAATATATCTTTTCTGTGTCTCTGTAGCTGTTTGTTGAAACGGCTGAAACAGCTGCTGGCGGTATATAATAAAACAGTCTCCTGTAACTGCGTAGAATATAGATCACAGCACAGTGTTTTAGTTTTGAGAAAATAAAATATATACAGGCCGTTAAGATTATATTCCAACTGCAGTTGTTGTTTGGTATGTGTGATTAACAAGTGCCCCATATTAAAGCCTATCCATATAATTTTGAAAGCTTTTTTAAAAACGTAAAAGCTTCGACAATCTAAATGGATGCTGGTGTGTTTTATGACACTGTTCACAGACTGGCGGCTTTCATCAACAGTTTTAGTTAAACAGCAGCCCCTGAGTCCTGAAAACTAGGATTACCAGGCCCTATACCAATCCGTGACCGATAGATCTGACTGAGGATGTCTACTGGTTACCTTAACAAGGTTTATCTTTTTATCCCTTTTCTAAGATCATTAAAAATGAAACTCTAACAACAAAACTCTTTTTTAGCAATTAGAAGGTAGATAACACATATCCTAAAGTTGTTTTCATATAAAACGGATTGGATTTGAGTGCTGCTTTCAGTTATACAATTTCTCGTATATATTTCATCTCTAACATTGATTGTCTTTCTTTCATTTCTTTTCTTTTTATTTCCATTTATTGTCTTTCTTGACTCATATCCCATTTACATATGGTGACTTTTAAAATGGCAGTGGCACATTTAACCACCATTTTGATTACACTTTGCTGAAATGGGAGGTGGGTTCGACAGATACCATTGTCATTGAGAGACCCAGTCATGGAGAGACGTCTTAAGTCAGTAATGATTAGAAGTACGGGTTTCAAAGGGAACTTGAAAGTTGAAGTGCGATTTATGGTGAACTGAGGGATCTCACTCTTTCTCTTTTTCAATATCTCACACGAACAGAAATATTTCAATGAAGTTATCTTGACGTAAAAACAGCCCAAGTGCTCTTTCAAAGCAATTTTATTTTTCCCTTATACTCTTTTCCCAACCTTTACAATAATTCCCACTGGTTCAGAATAAAAACTGAAATCCATAAAGCAAAAAAGATATATTTTAAAACCCCTCTGTATCATAGCCAAACTATGGCAGACAGTACTCGGTACGGTCACAGGCGAAGGTTACCACCATTCTGCCATCATTCAGAAATTCGTTTCCGTGCACGTATCGAGGAGAGATCCCACGCGCTACGCCGTCACCGAACTCTGGCCTGGTCAGACTGGTGACATGCTGATTGTAGACGACGTACGTTCCTTGTGTGACGTCATACCCGGTACGATTAGTGTCTTGGCCCAAGGGGATGGGAATCAGCAGCATTGGCACACGGTGTTCTGCACGGAGCTTAATCTCGCTGTCGAACCCCTTCTGTCCAGGTTTCATATAGTAATATTGTAGCCGTATCATACTTCTTGCCGGGACGACCATTCCCTGATTTCGACCCTCCGTTACAGTAAACTCATTTTTGGTTACAATCACCCATGCGTTACTGTAAATGTTGGAGCCGTAATAACGAACTGTAATGTTGCGTGACTCCGAATCAAGTTTAAAATTAGCAGACATCGGAAGGGTCATGATAAAAAAAGTAAAGTTAACCGCTGCGGTATGGAAAACCACGGGAGCTGGATCAACCCCTGACAAGGTATTGTTGCCAACGTCCACGTTGATGCCGTACCAGTCGTTCAAAAACAGTAGGAACTTCCTCCCTTCAGCTGCGATGCTGGCGTTCGTGTTTAGATCAAAATATCGGTGTATTTTGTACCACTGCTCGCTGGCAAGTGCTTGGCTTCCACCTCGAACCACACTGCCGTGGCTTATCATTGTGTAGACAGCGCACATTCTTTCTCCCGACACCACCATTGGCAATGCGAAGCAACACAAGAGGGAAAAGAGACGCGGCACCTTAAAAAAGGAACGGAGTCATCCTTAATGCAACGTCCATAACATGTATGTAGATTATATCTTTAAAAAGTCACGGTATAATTGATAATCACAAGATACCGAACACTCTTGGATTGTCATACAGCTTATAGAATGAAACTCAATTTACTGGGTTCTCAGGTCCTTAAGCATTAAAAATTTAACTGGATATATCCTTTGGGTTACTAGCCAATGTTTTCAGATAGAAACAATGCAGACATTGCAATACGGACATTCAAGCAGGACTTAAAGTTTACAAGTTATGTGTACAACACACCAATGAACAAATAAATCAGGTTGTAATGCTATAAAACGGACATGATATAAGTAAGCAACTGATGACGTTTACTGTTTGACTTACCATGTTTCCAGTCTTCGGCGATTACTGATTACACTCAAATTTACCCCGGTTTTATCTTCTTGGTACACCTCTTCGGCTGACTAGTGAAAGACAACTGAACAGCGGCGTATTCAAATTATATACAGTTTAAAAAGGCATTAATGGTACCATTACCTTGCAGAGATTTTCATGTTTATTTAACTGTGTATCCCGGATAAGCACAGGTGTCTGTCTATAACGGAAAAGAATTAAGTAACATTAAAATGAAAATAAACCGACAAACCTCTGTTGATCAAATAGCTGGTAGAAACTCTGGTCAACCAGACACTTTTTCCAACAGCACCAAAATAGCAAAAGAATGTAAGAAAACAAAAAAGATTGTATTTGACTTCTCAAAGACAGGTCGTATTCCCCCTCCTATTTATATAGAGTTTATACAAATGAATGAGCAGTTGATAGGGTGAAATCTATCGTCTTTTAGCGACTTTCTTACCTGGGATGAACAGTAACCATATGTACACTAAACAAGTGAACAACGGCTAGATCGTTTTGCCTAGTCATTACCCAGGGGCGGATCTAGGATTATTTGAAGGGGGGTCCATGGATGAGGAGCCGACCCTTCTCCCTTCCCCCCTCCCTCCCCCAACACTTGGCGTGGGGTTCGGGGCCCGCCGAAGGACCCCGAAAAATGTTGGATTTTAGAGGGCGAATGGTGCCATTTGGTACGATTCAGAACTAGTCAAAATTTTAATTTCAAGCGGGGCCCAGAAACCCTGTTGCTTATTTCTTTAATATGGATAATAAAGACACTGTATGCATGTCACATCAGGTTGGCACTCGTGCCTCACTATGCAACAATCAAAGCAAAAACTTAGAATTCATTCAAATATAAATATTATGAAATACCATATCAGTCATGCTCTTATCTTGATGCATCCCAAACCGCCAATACCGTGAGATGATATTAACAAGCTCTCTGTTTTATGGCTGATATTTTTGTATTTGCTCAGCAGCATCTAAGCTCACTGAAATAAAAATATAATCAAAATGTAAGCTACTGGCTTATACCTATTGACTAAAATTGGCCATTGCTTTAGTGAAGACTATCTCTGCAAAACACATTCATTTAGTTTACAATGAATGTATGACTGATAAAAAAGGAGCAACTCGGATTTTTGGGAGATCTTCCTTGGTTTGTTTGAGATAATGTGAGTGGCATTGAGATAAGGGTTATGTTAAAAGCCCGGCCAATGTAGTGTTTTTTATAAACGTTTGCTTGTTAGTCCTGGTTTAAAAAAAAATACAAATTATCATTATTTTTTTTGCAACTAACAACAGTGGAATTGTACAAAAATATAATAACAGACTACAAAAATAAACTAACAATTAAGAACAAAATTATCTGGGAAATATCATGCACGATCAATGCTACCATCGTGTCTCCTTTGAGCCTCCAACGGGAACCAGTTACATGTTTGCAGGGTCGCCTTCCAGTGTCAATCCATGAGTGTCATCTCTTTCGGGGTTGACGTGAAATGATCTTCCGTCTTGCTCTTTTCTTAATATCGTACAGAGAAGGTTCACGCGTCGGCGCGGACTCCATAATCGCCACAAGGATTTGAGCATGTCCAATACATTGGCACCAAGGACGCAGTTGAGTTTGGAAGCTGCGATGTCGCTCAAAGGAAGCAGGAAGGAGGCACAAGCATCGCTTTGGTGCCAACGGGGTGCTAGAAATCTGGATGAAAATTTTATGTTGTTCTTCAAGCCGAATTGAAAGTTTTCTATTCAGTTTTTGTTGTTTGAAATGTTTCCATATCAATCATAAATGGCGGAATTCTTTTTCCCACAAGGTCCTAAACGAACAAATCTCATTATCCTTTTGGAGTAAAGTCTTATGACGGGAAGCAAAATCGATTTGAATTCCTCTGCCTTCTCCTGTACTTTGTGACAATGTAAAGCTATCTTTGCAAAATACCAGGCCTGCCGCAAACTCTCTCGCAAATTCAGTTCAAATTTGCTGCAAATTTGCAGAAGATTTATAGCAAATTTGCAGGAACTTGAATAGTTTCTTGCAAACTTACTGCAAACTAAATATGTTCTTGCAAATTTGCTGCTAATTCATTGCTTATTTGCCAAAACGTAAAAACTTTTCTTGCAAACCTGCTGCAAAGTTAAGTTTTTATTGCAAATTTGTTGAAAATAAGCTGCAGTGCAATTTTTCTTCCAAACTCCTGCAAACTAGTCGCCGCAAACTTTTAATTTGCTGTAAATTTGCTGCAATTTTTCCACAATAATGCTGTAAACTTTTCGTTTTGCTAAGGCCAGCCTTCCTTCCTTTCCACAGGAAGCGAGTGCGGAAGTTGGCAACCGGCAAACGTCAACCTTCCGATGATTCGACCAAGCGCCCGTGTAACCCCTCCGACCCCCACCTTCGCAGATCGTGCTAATGAAACGACAATTTACCCAGGCTTTCATAGCAGAGCGCGAGCAATTCCCTCTTCGACCGGGATATAGTGACATGTCCACGCATTCGGTGCCGTCATAGTTACACCGTTGGCAAACAGCATATGTGGCTTTTCGTGTGGATTTATAGGTGCATTTTGTCTTACAGGGGCCCTATGCACCCCAAGAACCGATTTTGTAAATGTACGCATTTGATGCAGCTAAACGCAGAACATATAAGTAAGGCGCACCACTGCATTTGATATTTCTTTTCTATGTCTCCGTAGTTGTTTGTTGAAACGGCTGCAATAACTACTGGTGGTATATAACAAAATAGTCTCCTGTAACCGCTTAGCATATAGATCACAGCACAGTGTTCTAGTTCTGAGGAAACAAAGTGAATGCAGGCCTTTAAGATTATATTTGAACTGCAGTTGTTGATTGGTAAATGTGACCCATATTCATATAATTAAGAGCTTTTCAAACGTAAAAGCTTCTATAATCTAAATGGTGGCTGGACTGTTTTATGACACAATTCGTAGAGTGACAGTTTTTATCATCAGTTTAAGTTGAACAGCAACCCCTGAATTCTGAAACCTAGGGTTGCCATGCTGTTTACCAGTACGAGACCGATACACGTAACTGTGCATGCACACTGGCTATCTTCGCAAGGTTTATTTGGAAGGCTATTTCCATTCCTTAAATTACAACCTTTGAGTTTTTATCCTTAAGTTCGAATAAAACAAAATTCAAGCAAAAACATCTTTTTAACAATTGGAAGATATATAACACATATCTTTAGGTTGGCGGCGTATTCAAATTATATAAATGGTTTGTATTTGGGTTTTGCTTTTAGTTATATAATTTCCCGTATAGATTTCATCTCTAACGATAATTGCCTTTCGTGTCTTATATCCCATTTTCGGGTAATTTACATTTGATAACTTTAAAAATGGAAGTGGCACACATTACCACCATACTGATAATACTTTGCTAAAATGGAAGGTAAGTTGGACAGATGTCACATAACCCAGTCATGGAGAGACGCCTCATATTCAGTGTTTATCAGAAATTAAGTTTCAAGGAACTTAAGTATTGAAGTGGACTTTATGAACGGAGATATCTCTCTCTCTCTCTCTCTCTCTCTCTCTCTCTCACACGAACACAAATATTTCAGTGAAGTTATGTTGACGTAAAAACAGCCCGAGTGCTCTTTCAAAGCAATTTTATTTTTCCCTTATACCCTTTTCCCAACCTTTTCAATAAATCCCACTGGTACAGAATAAAAACTGGAAACCACGAAACAAAAAAGATATATTCAAAGAAACGTTTGTATCATAGTCAAACTACGGCAGGCCGTACTCGTCACGGTTACAGGAGAAGGTGACCACCATTCTACCATCATTCAGAAATTTGTTTCCGTGCACGTATCGAGGAGAGACCCCACGCGCTACGCCGTCACCGAACTCTGGTCTCTTGAGACTGATGACGTGGCGATTGAAGACGGCGTACGTTCCTTGTGTGACGTCATACCCGGTCAGATTAGTGTGTTGGCCCAAGGGAATGGAAATGAGACGCATTGGGACACGGTCTTCTACACGGAACATAATCTTTCTATCGAACCCCTTCTGTCCAGGTTTCATATAGTAATATTGTAGCCGAATCATACTTTTTGCCGGAACGACCATTCCCTGATTTCGACCCTCCGTTACAGTAAACTCATTTTTGGTTACAATCAGCCATGCGTTACTGTAAATCTGGCAGCCGTAAAAACGAACTTTGTTGTTGCGTGACTCCGAATTAAGTTTAAAATTAGCAGACATCGGGATAGTCATGATTTTAAAAGTGAAGTCAACCGATGTGGTATCGAAAACCACAGGAGTTGGATCAACCCCTGACAAGGTATCGTTGCCAACGTCCACGTCGATGCCGTACCAGTCGTTCAAAAACTGTAGGAACTTCCTCCCTTCAGCTGCGATGCTGGCGTTCGTGTTTATATCAAAATATCGGTGTATTTTGTACCACTGCTCGCTGGCAAATCCTTGGCTTCCACCGCGAATCAAACTGCCATGGCTAACCATAGTATAGACAGCGCACATTCTTTCTCCCGCCACCACCATTGACAGTGCGAAGCAACACAGGATGGAAAAGAGATGCGGCACCTTAAAAAAAAGGAACGGAGTCATCCTTAATGCAACGTCCATAACATGTATGTAGATTATATCTTTTAAAAGTCACGGTATAATTGATAATCACAAGATACCGAACACTCTTGGATTGACATACAGCTTATAGAATGAAACTCAATTTACTGGGTTCTTAGGTCCTTAAAAATCGGTGTCCAATGCCAACGAACACTCCTGGCAATGCTTTATATTTTGTAAGCGTTAAAAATTGAACTGGGTATATCCTTGGATTCTGTTGCCAATGTTTTCATGGAAACAATGCAGACATTGCAATACTGACCGCCTAACAGGACTAAACGTTGACACCTAAGTATGAGTACAACACACCAATGGACAAAGAAATCACCGCGGCCAGTGTTTACGATAGCAAAAACCACTAGGTTGTAATGCCATACAACGGACATGATGATTGAAAGAATATGATAAAGTTTACTGCTTAACTCACCATAGTCTTCAACTATTGAGATGCTCAAATGTGTCCCTGGCTTTAT
Organism: Lingula anatina; assembly: GCF_051362555.1. Lineage (NCBI taxonomy): Eukaryota > Metazoa > Brachiopoda > Lingulata > Lingulida > Lingulidae > Lingula > Lingula anatina. The sequence goes on from NC_141772.1 coordinate 23,497,890, forward strand.
CTTCTTGGTACACCTCTTCGGTCGACTAAAAAGACAACTGAACAGCGGCGTATTCAAATTATATACAGTTTAAAAAGGCATTAATGGTACCATTACCTTGCAGCAATTTTCATGTTTATTTAACTGCGGATCCCGTATAAGCACAAGGCTGAGGGTCTTTAATGGAAAATCAGATTAAAATGAAAATAAACCAACAATTTGATCAGGAACTACATTATAACTGAATGACCCAAAAAACCGCCGTTGATTAACTAGCTGGTAGGATCTGGGTGAAACTCTGGACAACCAGAAAATTCGGCCAACAAGGGGTCCGTGGATGGGAAGCCTACCCTTACCCCCTCCCCGCCCCCAACACTTGGCGTGGGTCCGCCGAAGGACCCCGAAAATTTTGGATTTTAGAGGGCGAAAGGTGCCATTTGGTACGGTTTAGAACTATGATTCAGCTAGTCAAAGTTCTAATTTCAAGAGGGGCCCAGAACCCCTGTTACCTACTTCTATGCTATGGATAATAAAGACACTGTATGCTTGTCACGTCAGGTTGGCACCCGTGCTTTACTATACAAAAATCAAGGCAACAGTTTTGAATTCATTTAAATATTCATATTATGAAATACCATGTCAGGCGAGTTCTTATCATGATGCACCCCAAACCACTCAAACAAGCACTCTGTTTTATGGCTGATAGGGTCACTGAAATAAAAATATAATCAAAATTCAAGTAACTGGCTCATACCCAGCGACTGAATTTTGCCATTGCTTTAGTGAAGACTATAATCTCTGCAAAACACATTCATTTAGTTCATTCATATTGTTTACAATGAATGTATGATTGATAAAAAAAAGGTGCAATATCTTCTTTTTATACTTGAATTGAGCTTTCTTTATCTAACAGGAAGAAAGAAGAATTGAGTACCTGGATAAACTGCCGAGTGTGTTGAAGCAATTCTCGGATTATTTTTGGATATCTTCCTTGGTTTGCTGGGGATAATGTGAGTACACACACTGGACAATAGAAGTGTCACCCCCTAAATCAGAGTAATAAAAGAAGGCAGATCTTGGGTAGTTATAATGCCTGATCTACTTATAATATGACTAATGACTAATGAGTATAAAACCGCTATACCATGGAATTGTACAACCGCAGAACAAATAAGTAAGACACACCACTGCATTTTCTGTGTCTCTGTACAGTAGTTGTTTGTTGAAACAGCCGCAATAACTACTGGCAGTATATAACAAAACAGTCTCCTGTAACTGCGTAGAATATACACTGTATTACTAACATGTTTGGTGACAGGAATTATCCATTTATTCACCAGGATGACAATGCTCCTTGTCACAGACCCAGAGCAGTTGATGATTGGTTTGACCAACAGGGCATTCGCAGGGTGATGTGGCCTGCCCAGAGTCCGGATGCAAACATAACAGAAAATGTGTGGAATGATATGTCAAAACTTTTGACAAATGCCCGTCCAACCAGCAGACAAACTCTGTTAGATTCAGTGTTTCATGCTTGGGCCAGCATAAACCCTGAACGCATCAGACAATTATTTGAATCCTTGCCTCGCAGACTGGCAGCTATTATTAGGTCACGTGGCTATGCCACTAAGTACTAATTTTAGACTTGAAACTGCATATCTTGGTAGAATGTATATTTTGTTCTCATTTTGTGTATTTTTGTGAAATTTGATGTTAATAAAATAATACCAGGAGCATATCATTCCACAGTCATTTATCTCCCCCAAAATATTAGTTCAGTAGGGGTGACACTTCTACTGTCCAGCGTGTGTATATTTGAACTGCAGATGTTGTTTGGTAAATGTGATAAACAAGTGCCCCATATTAAAGCCTATCCATATGATTTAAAGGTTTTTTGTTTAAACGTCAAAGCCCCGATAATCTAAATGGATGCTGGTCTGTTTTATGACACTGTTCACAGAGAACCAGCTTTTTTCAACAGTTTTAGTTGAACAGCAGCCCCTGAATCCTAAAAACTAGGGTTACCAGGCCGTATTCCAGTCCGTGACTGATGGACCTGACTGGGGATGTGCACTGGTTACCTTAACAAGGTTTATTTGGAAGGCTGTTTCCGTTCCTTAAATTACAACCTTTGACTTTACATCCTTTTCCTAAGATCATTAAAAATGAATTCGAACAACCAAACTCTTTTTTAACTATTGGAAAATAGAAAACACATATCTTCAAGTTGTTTCATACAAAATGGATGGGATTTGGGTGTTGCTTTCAGTTATACAATTTCCCGTATAGACATTTATCGTCTTTTTTGTCTCATATCCCATTTACATATGGTGACTTTGAAAATGGCAGTGTAACATTTTACCACCTAGCTGTTTATGCTTTGCTGAAATGGAAAGCGAGTTCGACAGATGTCATTTTCATGGAGAGACCCAGCCATGGATAGACGTCTTAAGTCAGTGCTTATCAGAAGCACGGGTTTCAAAGGGAACTCGAAAGTTGAAGAGGACTTTATAGTGAGCGGAGGGATGTCACTCTCTCTCTTTCTCATTCTCTCACACGAACAGAAATATTTCAGTAAAGATATCTTGACGTAAAAACAGCCCAAGTGCTTTTTCAAAGCGATTTTATTTTTCCCTTATACCCTTTTCCCACCCTGAGCTTCAGAGCTAACTTGACACTAACCTTTTCACTGTAGCCTATCTCCATCGTGTCAAGTAACCTCTGACCAGATTCGAGTGCCTCCGCCGCCCGCCAATCAAATTTAAAGCCCGCACTCAATGACTCATTGAACGATCTAGCCAATGAACGCGAACGAGTCAAAGCGCGCTTTGTTCAAATCCGGACCAATCAAAGATAAGGCTGAATATTAGGGACTTGCCGTAACCTGTGGGCAACACGCAAAATACATCATCCCTCAGTAGATAATGATGCAGGGCATCATACTGCTCTGGTTTCAATTCCGATATACTCCATGCTTTCTTTGTGTACGGTTATGCACTCGGAACTACTCGGATGTCTCCGCACTCGACAATAACTATGTTGTTAGTAGGGAGCTTGCGGAATCAGCCGAGGATTGCCGATTGACGATCAACCAATCAGCGTTTTCACCAAACTTTGGTGAAAAATTTTGAAACATGGATTCGATTGGCTTATATAAAATAGGTCAAACTATTTTCGTCAGAGGTTACTTGACACGATGGAGATAGGCTACAGTGAAAAGGTTAGTGTCAAGTTAGCTCTGAAGCTCAGGGTGCCTTTTCCATACCCTTACAAAAATCCCACTGGTTCAGAATAAAAACTGAACACCATGAAGCAAAAAGATATATTTAAAAACCCGTTTGCATTAAAGTCAATCTATGGCAGACGGTACTCGGTAAGGTTACAGTAGAAGGTGACCACCATTCTACCATCATTCAGAAATTCGTTTCCGTGCACATAGCGAGGAGAGATCCCACGCGCGACGCCGTCACCGAACTCTGGCCTGGTCAGACTGGTGACGTGATGGTTAAAAAGGGTGTACGTTCCTTGTGTGACGTCATACCCGGTCAGATTAGTGTTTTGACCCAAGGGGATGGGAATCAGAAGCAGTGGAACACGGTCTTCTGCACGGAACTTAATCTCGTTGTCGAACCCCTTCTGTCCAGGTTTCATATAGTAATATTGTAGCCGTATCATACTTCTTGCTGGGACGACCATTCCCTGATTTCGACCCTCCGTTACAGTAAACTCATTTTTGGTCACAATCATCCATGCGTTACAGTAAATTTTGGAGCCGTAATAACGAACTGTATTGTTGCGTGACTCCGAATGAAGTTTAAAATTTGCAGACATCGGAAGGGTCGTGATTTTTAAAGTAAAGTTAACCAATGCGGTTTCGAAAACCACGGGAGCTGGATTAACCCCTGACAAGATACCGTTACCAACGTCCACGTCGATGCCGTACCAGTCGTTCAAAAACTGTAGGAACTTTCTCCCTTCAGCTGCGATGCTGGCGTTCGTGTTTAGACCAAAATATCGGTGTATTTCGTACCACTGGTCGCTGTCAAATCCTTGGCTTCCACCTCGAACCATACTGCCATGGCTTATCATTGTGTAAACAGCGCACATTCTTTCTCCCGACACCACCATTAACAATGCCAAGCAACAAAGGATGGAAAAGAGATGCAACACCTTAAAAAAAAAAAGAAACGGAATCGTCCTAAATGCGCAATGCCCATAAGATGTTTGTATGGTATATCTTTAAAAAAATCACAGTGTAATTAGTAATCTCAAGACACCGAACACTCTTTGATTAATATACAGCTTAAAAATGAAACTGAATTTACTGGGTTCCCGGGTCCTTAAGTATAAAAAAAATTAACTGGATATATCCTTTGGTTCACTAGCCAATGTTTTCGGATAGAAACAATGCAGACATTGCAATACGGACAGTCAAACAGGACTTAAAGTTTCCACCACATCATGTGTACAACACACCAGTTAACACATAAATCCCCGGTGTCTACGATAGCAAACACCATCAGGTTGTAATACTGTAAAACGGGCATGACAGAGGCAAGCATCTGAGAAAGTTTACTGCTTAACTCACCATGTTTCCAGTCTTCGGCGACTATTGAGACGCTCAAATTTACCCCGGTATTATCTTCTTGGTACACCTCCTCGGTTGACTAGTGAAAGACAACCGAACAGCGGCGTATTCAAATTATATACAGTTTAAAAATGCATTAATGGTACCATTATTTTGCAGAGATTTTCATGTTTATTTAACTGTGTATCCCGGATAAGCACTGGTGTCTTTCTATAATGGAAAACCATTAAGTAACATTAAAATGAAAATGAACGGACAGTTCGATCAGGAACTACATTATAGCTGAATGACCCAAAACCGTCGTTGATCAACTAGCTGGGATAAATTCTGGACAACCAGACACTTTTTTCCAACAGCACGAAAAGGGAAGAAAATTTAAGAAAACAAAAGAGATTGTATTTGACTTCTCAAAGACAGGTCATAACCCCCCTCCTATTTATATATATACAGTATATCCAAATGAATGAGCAGTTGGATGGGTGACATTTATCCTGTTTTTAGCGACGTTCTTACCTGAGATGAACAGTACACCTTATGTACACTGAAACTAGGCAACAACGTCTACATCGTTTTGTCGAGTCATAATTTATATCTTTAATATGGATAATAAAGACACTGTACTCATGTCACGTCAGGCTGGCACCCGAGCCTAACTATACAACAATCAAGGCAACAGTTTAGAGTTCATTTAAATATCCATATTATGAAATACCACGTCAGGCGAGTTCTTATTATGATGCACTCCAAACCAGCAATATCGTGACATGATATTAACATGCACTCTGTTTTATGGCTGATAAGGTCACCGAAATAAAAATATAATCACAATTCAAGTAACTGGCTTATACCCAGTGACTAAAATTGGCCATTGCTTTAGTGAAGACGATCTCTTCAATACACATTCATTTAGTTTATGGAATTTCTTTTAAAGATACTTTTAGCGTGTGATTATCATGGTTACTTGTTAGATATTATATACTAGCAGATTTCATCTCGCCACGTAGGAGTCCGTTATCAGTTATCAACACGTGTTCGTTTTCCAGGTGTCTCTAAAGTAAACCACCCTTTAACCTTCTTGTCCATATTTGTATCTTTATATAGCGCGTGAACAATTTTACGTTAAGAGCTACTGTTACATAAAAAAGTATCAAACTTTCTCGAATTAAAAGAAAAAATTCTTGTTGTGCGCTGGTAACCCATATAGGCATGAGCAGTGTATATCTTTATGCGTTTGCAGATCCAACAATTAATTTACTCTTATATATTGTGGAAAAGTAACATTTATTTCACCATTACTGAGTGGCTTTATACATATTAAATGAAATGACAGAAGGTAAAGATTCGATCCGACAGGTTTTGGCCCAATCCCTTTAAGTCACAATGCAAGCGACCGTCAAAAATGTCTCTTTCTTGTCTCATATTCCATTTTTGTGGTACTTCCACATGATGACTTTTATAAATAAAAGTTGCACATTTTACCACCGTTCTGATTATACATGTACTTTGCTGAAATAGAAGGCAAGTTCGACAGATGACATTGTCATGGAGAGACGTTTTAGATTCAGTGTTAAGCACACGTACAGTTTTCAGAGGGAACTTAAGTATTGAGGCGCACTTTTTAGTGAAGTACGGATCTCACACACTCTCTTTCTCATTCTCTCACACGAACAGAAATATTTCATGGAAGTTATCTTGACGTAAAAACAGTCCACGTGCTCTTTCAATGGATTTTTATTTTTCTCTTATTCCCTTTGCCCAACCCTTACAATAAATCCCACTGGTTCAGAATAAAACTGAAAACCATGAAGCAAAAAAGATATATTTATAAACCCGTTTGTATTACAGTCAAACTATGGCAGACCGTACTCGGTACGGTCACAGGCGAAGGTGACCACCATTCTGCCATCATTCAGAAATTCGTTTCCATGCACGTATCGAGGAGAGATCCCACGCGCTACGCCGTCACCGAACTCTGGCCTGGTCAGACTGATGACGTGATGGTTAAAAAGGGCGTACGTTCCTTGTGTGACGTTATACCCGGTCAGATAAGTGTGTTGGCCCAAGGGAATGGGAATTAAAAGCGTTGGAACGCGGTCTTCTGCACGAAGTATAATCTCGCTGTCGAACCCCTGGTGGCCAGGTTTCATGTAGTAATACTCTAGCCGAATCATACTTCTTGACGGAACAACCATTCCCTGATTTCGACCCTCTGTTACAGTAAACTCATTTTTGGTTACAATCATCCATGCGTTACTTTAAATCTTGGAGTCGTAAAAACGAACTTTGTTGTTGCGTGACTCGGAATAAAGTTTAAAATTTGCAGACATCGGAAGGGTCGTGATTTTAAAAGTAAAGTTAACTGCCGTGGTCTCAAAGAACACAGGAGTTGGATCAACCCCTGACAAGGCATCGTCGGCAACGTCCACGTCGATGCCGTACCAGTCGTTCAAAAACTGTAGGAACTTCCTCCCTTCATCTGCGATGCTGGCGTTCGTGTTTCGACCAAAATATCGGTGTGTTTTGTACCACTGCTCGCTGGCAAATCCTTGGCTTCCACCGCGGATCATACTGCCATGGCTAACCATGGCGTAGACAGCGCACATTATTTCTCCCGCCACCACCATTGGAAGTGCGAAGAAACACAGGAGGGAAAATAGATGCGATACCTGGAAAAGAAGGGAGTCACCCTTAATACGGTGTCCACCAGATATACCCAGGGCTAGGCAAGACATCTTAGTACAAAGTAAAGGAACATGTACCAAGACGCCAAAAACATTTAAACTGAGATCGTAAAGAAGAGAGCCAAGGGATATAAAATCGATCTAGAACGTATCGTCAGTCCTCTGTGTCAAACCCTCCCCTCCCCTTCCCCCCTCCCCACCCTGATCCAGTGTTTTTTTTTAGAGTATAGCTATCTATGGAGGTCATGTGGTCCGACGACAAGCTCAGATATCAGAATAATAACTATAACTGCCCTTTTTATGGTAAAACAGAATATATCATATTTCTATGAGTTGTTTACAATGTTTTTATTTTGAAAAATAGATATCATACGAAGAGTTATTATCCCTTTAATTAAGTTTCCGGTGACATCTTTCCCTCCACTTCCAGCTGAGGTTAAAAACCAGACAATTTGTGAGACTGATGTGTTCTAAATGAAACTGAATGTTTTCCTGTGTTTAGTTTTTAATTAATTCCTTATTGGTCGGATAGCCGTAACGCATACAGTGCAATACCAACAGCATGCTGGACTAAATATTAACACAACAGCATCTACATCACATCAGTAAACAAACTAACCACGGTATCTACTCTGGTGAACACCATTAAGTAAATTGCAATACTATAAAACAGGTAATATACTCTTTATTAATTATTGCTGTACTCACCATGTCCTAATTTTCGGTGACTATTTGGACGCTCAAATGTGTCTCTGGTTTTATCTTTTGGTACACCTCCTCGGTTGACCAGAAAAAGGACAACTGAACAGCGGCTTAGTGCAGTATTGAAATTAAATACAGTTATAAAAAATATTGATCTCAGCGTTCTGTTAACGTTACTACGATCACTGGCAAGCGTGATAGACTATATGGGCATTTTTTATTTGTAAACTAAACCGCCACACACTATACAGAGAACAAAAGATATTTATAGATATATGATGAAATTAATTTTAACAGCGTACGGTTTTACTTTTCTTGGTGTGCTCATTCAATTTTGCAATTTTACTCCTTACTATTCACCCCAACTCACCTATGAACATAAACTTTGGCATCAAGCATTAAGCTATTTTTCTTTTTCATTTCAACTATGCTTTTGGTACCTCTATTACAATTTCATCAAACCCGAAAATATTTTTTAAATGATCCATTTGGCCATGTTTGAAGATGAGCAGTAGAGTGTAGACATTTGCCCAGACGGAGGCATTAAACAATTTAACTGGGACGCATTTAGTCGTATTACCGCGGTAGAGACAGCGTCATTATGCAACCAGTATAATTAGCTTCATTATCTTCTATGACAAACTTTTTACAGCTTTTGGCAGGTAGACACAACAGGAAAGTCGTTGTTTCCATGCCTGCGTGCCCGTATCTGTAATTGTATGCAACACGAAGAGTGAAAGCGTCACATTTTTTTAAACATTATACATTAAAAAAACACTGCAGTGTGCAATACGCAACCATATGTCCAGATGTTTTTTGAAGTTATTCAGTGATATAAGAAGAATGATAGCATTTTACTCCCTCAATTAACTCAATGTTGAACATAAAGAAAAAGGAGTTATTCTTTTTGGGAGCACATACGTAACAAACAACACATTGAACACAAAATTAATTTGTTGGTTGTAAGTTTTCTTCTACAAAGAAAACAGTCGGTAAAAGCCAGTCTTAATTTTTCAGATCCAATTGTCTTTCACACTGGCACGCCACATAATTATTTTGTGATTTTTAATAAAGCTTACCAAAGAGACAACATAAGTTCGTTAAAGGTAATTAGTGTCACCTTTAGTGAACTGGTGTAGAGACAATCATTTGGTCTTGTATGTCTCTGTTCACAACGTAACTGAGCCACTTGAAAACACTACTGGAAAAGTGGCCATAAACGAGCAAATTGTGTATCAATTTGGTGACATTTGATGGTGACGTTTTAATGACTACAAAACACAGTATTCCCTAGATTTGAAGGGGTGCATGCTCTAAATTCAAATAAATGCATATCTTCGTATGCTCTGTCATTAAAGACCCTGTATGGTATCTGACAAATATGTTCCGAATAGTTTACAGGTACAAGGTGATAATTTGACAAAAAAAGTATGGAATTGGAGGTAAAACAACCTTTTTGATCAAGAGTTTAAAAGAACCCAGATGTTCTTGCAACAGCTTTTTATTCACCGCTTATCTTTTTGCCCGACCCTTAAAATAATTTCATGGAATCAAAATGACTTGAATGCAAGCAAAATAACGATATATTCGTATAAGCCCGAAAGAAAACTTTCCAATGTATGTTAAGTTAATCTATGGCAGACGATACTTGGTACGGTTACAGGAGAAGGTGATCACTACTCTACCATCATTGAGATTCTCGTTTCCATGCACGTATCGAGTAGAGACCCCACGCACTATGCCGTCACCGAACTCTGGTCTGGTGAGACTGCTGACATACTCATTGTAGAGGACGTAGGTGCCTTGTGTGACGTCATACCCGGTCTGATCAGTGTCTTGACCCAAGGGGGTGGGAATTAAAAGAATTGGAACACGGTCTTCTGCACGTAGCTTAATCTCGCTATCGAATCCTTTGCGTCCAGGTTTTATACTGAAATAATGTAGCCCAATCATACTATTTGCTGGAACAACCATTCCCTGATTTCGACCCTCCAATACCGTAAACTCATTTTTGATCACAATCAACCATGTATTTAAGAAAATCGGGGAATCGTAAAAACGAACTTCATTGCCACGTGACTCCGAATAAAGTCTGAAATTAGCAGACTGCGGAAGGGTCAGTATATTGAAAGTAAAGTTAACTGCCGTGGTCTCAAAGAACACAGGAGTTGGATCAACCCCTGACAAGTTATCGTCTCCAACGTCCACGTCCATACCGTACCATTCCTTCAAAAACTGTAGGACCTTCTTCCCTTCAGCCGCGATACTGGTGCTCGTGTTCAGACCAAAATATCGGTGTGTTTTGTACCACCGCTCGCTGTCAAATCCTTGGCTTCCACCTTGCATCATACTGCCGTGGCTTACCATGGTGTAGACAGCGCACATTCTTTCTCTCGCCACCACCATGTGTAATGCGAAGAAACACAGGAGGGTAAAAAGATGTAATACCTTAAAAAGAAAAGAACGGGGTCACCCTTAATACAGTGTCCACAAGATATACACAGGGCTAGACAAGACATCTTTTCACAAAGTTAAGGTACCGTATTTAGTTCCAAGACGCGTAACACCTTTAAATTGAAATGTTTAAGAAGGGAATTTCGATATAAATTCGATCTAGAACGTATCGTCAGTTGTCTGTTTCAAACCTTATCCCTTCCTTGATCCAATGCCAATGATGGTTAATTTTTCACTATGGTTAACTTTAATGTCTAAATAAACTTTGAGATCTCTATTTATTTCGTCATAAAAATCTCACTTTCACCAGGGAATTATACGAATTAATTCCCTGCTCTCATGCATAACCTGTAGTACACGTATTCTTTAGAATAATGGTTAACGCCGCTGTTGACTAAAGTTACACAATATTTGCATATGTTTAACATACTGCAGCAAATCGCCCCCCGATATTCAACCATTTTGGAACAAAGTTGTGACACAATATGAGTAATTCGCACTTTGAAAAATAACATGTTCAATTTAGTTTCCGGTAACATCATTTGCCACACTCTCCCCCAAACCTCCCCCAACACACACACACACACTAGCACACACACACACACACACACACACACACACACGCATCTGTCAAAAAGAAAAAGAAAAAAATATTGCTGTACTCACCATGTTCCGAATTTCTGTGACTATTTAGACACAGTATGTTTCCTTGGTTTTATCTTCTGGTTCCGAATTCACCTCTTCGCTTGACTAGTAAAAGGCAACTGAGCAGCGGCTATTAAAATAATTACAGTTCTTAAAAATATTTGATGTCGCAGTTCTGTTAGCGTTACAACGATCACTGATAGACTATATGGGCGTTTATATATGTTAACTAAACCGCCATACACTATACAGAGAACAAAAGATATAAATAGATATATAACGAACTGAGTTTTTAAAGGGTGCGGTTTTAGTTTTCTGGGTATGCTCATTCAATTTTGCTATTTTACTCCTTGCTTGCTATTCTCCCCACTTAGACCAACATTTTAACTGAATGATCCAAAACCGCTGTTGATCTACTAGCTGGGAAGATCTGGGTGAAATTTTGGACAACTAGACACCAAAATAGCAAGAGTGAATTTGACTTCTCAATGGCAGGTAATAATTCCCCTCCTATTTATATACAGTTTATACAAATGGATAAGCAGCTGACAGGGTGAAATCTATCGTCTTTTAGCGGCGTTCTTACCTGAGATGAACAGTACAACTTATGTACACTGAAGCTAGTAATAACGGCTCCACCGTTTTGTGAAATCATTACGTATTTCTTTAATGTGGATAATAAAGATACTGTATACATGTCACGTTAGGTTGGCACCCGTGCCTCACTATAAAACAATCAAGGCAACAGTTTAGAGTTCATTTAAATATTCATATTATGAAGTACCATATTAGACAAGCTCTGATGAACCCCAAATGGTAATATTAATACCTTGAGATGGTATTAACAAGCAGACTGTTTTTTAGCTGATACTTTGGATTTGCACAGAAGCATCTAAGCTCACTGAAATAAAAATATAATCACAATTTAAGTAACTGGCTTATACCCAGTGACTAAAATTGGCCATTGCTTTAGTGAAGACTATCTCGGCAAACACATCCATGTAATTCATGGAATTTCTTTTGATGATATTTTTAGCGTGTGATTATCATGGTTACTTGTTAAATATTATATACTAGCAGATTTCATCTCACCACGTGGGAGTCCGTTATCAGTTATCAACACGTGTTCGTTTTCCAGGTGTCTCTGAAGTAAACCACCCTTTAACCTTCATGTTCATATGAATAATGTACATTTACAGCGCGTGAACAATTTTACGTTGAGAGCTACTAGTACTGTTACATAAAAAAGTATCAAACTTTCTTGAATTAAAAGAAGAAAAATCGACTGTTGTAATGCGCAGGTCCTTTGTAGGGTAGTTTGATGACATGATCATAACTGAGCGTGGGGTGGACAGAGCGGGGTCTCTCTCTCTCTTTCTCTCTTTCTTTCTCTCTCTTTCTCTCTCTTCAAACACACAAATAAAAATGAAAATTAGTGAAGCTATCTTGATATAAACAGCCAAAGTGTTCTTTCAACATATTTTTATTTTACCGTTATTTTTGGCCAATTCTTACAATTTATTTCATGGGGTCCAAAACGCTCAAAATCCCACCTCCAAGCATACTGCTTTGTCTAATCATGGTGTACCTCAACCACCAGCAATGTGAAGAAACACAGTACCTTTGATGCAGTGGTCACGGGGAACCAGTATAGGCATGAGCAGTGTATGTGTGAGATAATACACTGTCACCCGAGCGATATATGCCATAACACCTCGAGCGTCAGCGAGAGGTGTTCATGGCATATATCGCGAGAGGGTGACAGTGTATTATTTGACATACATACCGAGAAAAAATACAGTCATTTCATCCTAAAACACCCCTAAAACCGAATAAAGAGACCCTATCTCACCCTCTAGAGATGTTATACGAAATAAACTCGTCCACGTGCGCTGGTCATCTCCCGCCAAATTCTTACGTAATGTCTGACAATTTGGTGAATTTTTGCTAAATACTTGTCGTGGACATTCAACCGTCGACACTGACCATGCGCGTCTCAGCTGAGCCACACCTAGCTGGGACTGCTGCGGAAAAAAGGTCCCAAGGCAAAATCTCTAATTTGTAGTGACATTTCTGATAAAAAAGGAACATCGGACCGGAATATAGTCAAACTAATTTTTCACAAGTGCAAAGGAGAAAGAAATTTACTTTTTGGTGATATTTCTGACAACGAGGCAGTTTCGGAATTAAGTCGAAACCGACGGATGTTTATTACAAGTTCACGGGAGTAATAATTCTAGTTTTTTTAATTGTTATTTCTGACGACGAGGCGGTTACGGAATATAGTCAAAATCAAACTGATGTTTATTTCAAGTCCACAGGAGTAATAATTCTACGTTTTGGTGACATTTTTTTACTACGAAGCGGTTTTGGAATATACATGTGCTGGTTTTCAGAGCATTCATGTGCTACATGTAATTACAAGTTCAAAGGGGGAATACATTTGATTTTTACCGATATATCTGATAAAGAGGAAGAATGAACAGCTTAAAAACAAAAGGTAAATAACACAACCCTCGTTAAAAAGTTATAGATTTACAAATAATTTGTATGCACGTGTGGCTTAAATGTAAACTAATTCCCGTTTTCAAATCATACCCATATGATTTGACTTAGTGTAATAAAATGATAGATAATAATTGTTAAACGTGAAAAGTTTATGCTAATTTTTTAAAAAGTGTGAGAGATTTTAAATTTGTCTGCTGGTAGGTATATGTAATAGGGTACATGTATTTCATGTATTCACAGGTATAAATATATATATATATGTAATAGTATATTGTAGCGTACATTGATATAAGTGCCTTATTATAAATAGCTCTTGTATATAAATATGTGATATGAATATGCATACTGGTGTTAGCGCCCTTTTTATGTCACGTGGGTCATGTGATCCTGGACTATAAAAGCGGTTGGCGCGTAATTCAAAGTGAGATACACCAGTGATCGGCTGTGTAGATAGTACGAATAAAGATTTTTCTAAAAGGACAATACATTTTTTGTCGTGCCTCGGTTACAAAAATGGCGCAGCCGACAGGATACCAAATGCTCAGCAGTCAAATGTGACTTTCCTGGACTAAAATGTGGATCGTTTTTTCTTTCATTGAGATCGGATACACTTTTCTGATGAAGCCGTGAGCTCCGATCAAGCACAAAGTTGTACAGGTGAGCTCGTGACTTTCTTATGACAAAGTCAGAAATACGATTATATTCTGAGCATTAAATTAACTATTCGCCGATCTAAGATTATCACATCTTGGTGTATCGGAAATTGAGCTCCAAAATATCCACTTTGCGGACTTATAATAGTAAAGGTGGTTCTGAGAGGAGGTTTAACGAATATCCTTCTCCGATTCTCCATAGTGTGGAGCTACAATGAAAACTGACTTACAGACTGATCTCCGACAGATTGGTGATTCAGATACGATTTACCGGTATTACTTCCTGGTGAGGTAATCCATGGTGATTCTGAGGTATAACTTTCCTGAAGTATTCTCTGATGATTCCAAGGTGCAACTTCCCGGTGTTATCCCCTGATGATTCCGAGGTGCGATTCTCCGTTGTGACTCCCTGGTGATTCCAGATGTGATTCTCCGATGCGATCCCCTGGTGATTCCCGATGCGATCCCCTTGTGTTACCGATGCGATCCCCTGGTGTTACTGATGTGCGAGTACATCTTCGTAATTCACCGGTCCATTATTGCGTGTGATGAGATCCACCACAGCGGAGGCCTTGTATTCATTCGGAGACAGTGGTCAATCAGAATTCAAGGACTTTCATGATCTAAACGGACAGTGACAATTGTAACTGTGTTCACTATATTATTTTGAAATCGGACTCTACGCATTTAATTCTTTCATTTCTGGATGTGTACAGGCATTAGTTAATTGCAGTGGACGGCGGAATTAAAGGAGGTCGAGCAGAAAGTGATAAGTATACACATTTTTTATCCCCATGTATTGTGTTGCTTTATATGTTTCGCTCATTGTATTACCTCCTGTCTAGTGATTGTGTTTGTGTGTGCCGTCTCATGTTATATTGACTTGGCCCTTATTTGTGCTTCTGTGTGTAACAGTTGCTCACCCAATAATTGATTGTTTGTGTGTTTAACCACTAGCATAATATTGGGTGTAATTTGTGCAAAGCTTCCGCTCTACCTGTATAATTGTGATTGTGCAATTAGTATCCCTGTGAAGTGGTGTCCATTGTTTGTTGTAGTGTTTCAGTGGCACGTCATTGTGATAACAATGCATTAGTGGCCGAATAACACTTGGATATAGTGATTGTAATTATTTGCATTACTAAATCAAGTCTAACAGCAACCATCCTACTTATCATGATGTGAATTATTTTGTGTTTAAACTGCATCTATCATTTAGTACTGGTTCTGTTGCATTTTATTTTCATTTTCATTGATTTCATTTGACATTTTTATTACATTGGTTACATTTTTTTTATATTAATAGAGATAGATTTTTTAGTTATTTTCATTTTGGTTAATCACTCATATTTTGGATTATTAAGTTAATTTTTGATTTGTTTTAGTTGATACCCGATATTTTGGTTCAATAAGCCACTACCATCATAATATTTTTCTTTCTTCTATTTAATTAATTTGATACTAACTTGATTAGGGTTTGGTTTGAGAAGTAGTCCTTTATTTTTTAATAGAGGTAATACAGCTTTTCACGCTCGTTTGTGCATTCCCTATTTGAGTAGTTTAAGTTTGTTTCCCATTAATTATCTGTTTAATTTGATCATTTGTGCTAATTTCTTATTATTTAAATTTTGATCATTTAATTTTTCATTGACCCCATTTTTGACCCCGGCCTCCTTGTGTTTTACCTAGTGTTACTAAATCATTACCTTTGTGGACCTTCCTTCAAATTGGGTTATCATTATTGATTGATAAAATAGTTTCTTGATAAGCATAATTAATTTTAAATTGAATAAGTTAGATTTTTGTTCATTAATTGAGCTTACTTTAAGGCTATATTAATTGCAGTTCAATCAGTAGTGAATTAGATTTTAGAAGTAATTGATTGATGTAGATTATTAAATTAATCAATCAAGGTCAATTATTCAATTAATTGAGTATTAATTTTTTTTAATTATTTATCAATTATTATTATTATTTATTTTTTTTTTTGTGAGCATTTTCCCATGATTTTTTGGTGAGCACTTGTGAATGCGAGTGGTGTAATTGAATTGACTGTTTTGTTTTATTTTGTGAGCATTTTCCCATGATTTTTGGTGAGCACTTGTGAATGCGAGTGGTGTAATTGCATTGACTGTTTTGTTTTATTTTGTGAGCATTTTCCCATGATTTTTGGTGAGCACTTGTGAATGCGAGTGGTGTGATTGCATTGATTGGTGATATCTCAACATGGATACCCATTTAAGAGAGCAATTACAGGCTCTAAGCCCAGAAGACAAAGCTGCGGTGTTGCAGTTACTCAGTCCCGAGTCCGAAAGCAGTAGATCTAATGCTTCCCATGAGCGCGACAGTGTTTCTCAACCACCTCGCGCTGCTCCACATGTGGGTGGGTATTCGCGTAAATTACGGCTATTTTCGGGAAGAAGTCCAACTCCACATGGAGAAGTTGATTTTGAAACGTGGATAATGCAATTAGAATCTATATTGGACGAAGGGTCAGATACTGAAAATTGTAGAATACTTAAGCAAAGTCTTTTAAGGCCGGCTCTGGACACTGTCAGAGAAGCTACCACTGCAACACAGGTTGTTGATATTTTAAAGAATGTATACGGGATAGTAATCGATGGTAAAGAACTCTTAGTGCAGTTTTTTATTAATTACCAAAAGGAAAAAGAAACACCATCACAATATTTACAGAGGTTGTACTTACAGGTGATGCAGGTTGTAGAAAGGGGTGGAATTGAAGTTAGAGAAGTCCCAGAGCATCTTTTACGACAATTTATTCGTGGGAGTTTTGATGAGGAGTTAATAAATAAACTTGATTTAGAAAAATTAACAGATCCTCCTAGTTTTGCCGAGTTACTTTTATTAGTGAGAAGAGAAGAAGCCAGACGAACGGAGAAGAGGTTACGTTTGGAAAAGAAGAAAGAAGCCAGAGTCCACTCCATGACGGTTTCAAAGGAATCTGAGGCAGCTAATGTCAAGATGATGGAGGAGTTACAAGCCAGAGTGGCCAAGTTAGAGGCTAAAGGTCAAGTGTGTGCACCTTCCACAGCGTCGCGGCCTGAGGTAAAGACTAAGGTAGAGAGAAAGGAGCGACGTGGTAAAAAGAGTATTTTTTGTTTTAAATGTGGGGAGGATGGCCATGTAGCAAATGGATGTGAGAAAACAGCGAATGCAGAGTTAGTTCAGAAGAAACTCCTTCAGAAGACTTTAAACAGGTAAAGGTGTCCAGGGAGGGATCACTGGAGACCAGTAAGAAAGAGGATCCCAAGAATACAATTCAAACAGATGATTCATTTCAAAAGTTATTACAAAATTTAGTGGGAAGCTCAAATGAGTCAGTTTCAATTGTAAATAATATTTGTACATATGCTTTGGTTGATTCTGGATCAATGGTTACTTGTGTAAGTGATTCTTTTATTCAGCAGCAGTTTCCTGATTTACCTAGGTATTCTGTTGATCAACTTATTTTAGTGAAGGGACCCCAAGATGAAGACCTGCCCTACTCGTGTTATGTAGAATTGGAGATAGCTATTCCAGTGGATGGGACAGCACACGTGGTAGGTGTATTCCCTGTGCTGGTGGCCCCTGATACCGAATATAACCAACAAATTCCCATGTTGATAGGAACAAATGTTCTCGATAGGTTGTACAAACAACTGGAAAATAAATATCAGGGTAGAATACCAAATGATAAAATTTGTAAATCAGTCAGTTTAGCGTTACAAACTGTGAAATTGAGAAAAAGACATTTGGAAAAATCCCAAGGGGTGTATGGATTATTGAGAAATAAAGAGAAAATCGAAGTTGGTCCAAACCAATCGAAATTTGTTTGTTGTGTGTCACAGATAGTTATCCCAATTCCACGAACAATTGCAATGGTTCAAGATTGTGGAGTGGCAGAGTGTGGTGTGCATCACGAAGACGGGTTGCGCGTGACTCCAGGGGTGATTGATTTAAGTAATGGGAATTTTGAAATTGAGATTACTAACCATCAGTCAAAATCGGTGGTATTGCAGCCTGGGACCACAGTAGCCCGGATTTCTCAGGTTACCATGATGAATCCGTCAAGTGAACTCGATGATGAAAGTTTTATAAACCAGTTTAATTTACCGGCATCCGGGGAAGGAATTTCCCTGATCAAAGATTTGCTTTTGGAGCAGAAATCGGTGTTTGCTCAACACAAGTTGGATATTGGGAAAACGTCGGTTGTTAAACATGGAATTGAATTAACAGATAGCGTTCCGTTTAAAGACCGGTCGAGACGTATTCCTCCTGCACTGTATGAAGAAGTGAGAGAGTACTTGGATGAGATGAAGACTGCTGGTGTGATACGAGAATCTGCTAGTCCATGGGCATCGAACGTAGTTCTGGTCAGGAAGAAAGACGGTTCTTTAAGGTTCTGTATCGATTATAGAAAATTAAACAACCGCACGGTACGAAACGCTCACCCATTACCGCGGATTGAAGAGACGCTAGATGCTCTAAAAGGGGCGGTTTGGTTTTCATCGTTAGATTTGTGTAGTGGCTATTGGCAAGTCGAGTTGAAAGAAGAAGACAAAGCAAAGACGGCATTCACAGTAGGACCGCTTGGATTTTATGAGTGTAACAGGATGGCGATGGGATTGACCAATAGTCCTGCAACGTTTCAGCATTTGATGGAAAGTGTGATTGGTGATTTGAATTTAAAAACCTGTATGATTTATCTTGATGATATTATCATTTTTTCAGGAGAATCCATTAGCGAACACGTTGCTCGAGTCAGAGAAGTATTGTGTCGATTAAAAAAAAGCAGGGTTGAAGCTTAAGCCTTCAAAGTGTCAATTTTTACAACAGAGAATAAAGTATTTAGGGCACGTTGTTTCAAGTGCAGGCATTGAATGTGATTCAGAAAACATAAATTGTTTGAGACACTGGAAAACTCCTACTAACATTAAAGAGACAAAAAGGTTTTTAGGTTTTGCTGGGTTTTACCGCAGATTTGTGAAAGACTTCGCGAAAATAGCAAGACCTCTCTACGAGCTGACCAAAGAAGAACAACGAAAGAAGGGAGCCGCCCATTGGGTATGGAAGAAGGAGCACCAGAAAGCATTCGAAACGCTTGTAGAAAAACTTACTAATCCTCCCATTTTATGCTATCCTGATTATACACTCCCCTTTGAATTGCACATTGATGCGAGTTCTAGTGGGTTAGGGGCAGTGTTATGTCAAAAGCAAGATGGTAACACACGTGTGGTAGCTTACGCTAGTCGGGCATTAAATCGCAATGAGCAAAATTATTGCTCAAACAAATTGGAATTTCTTGCGCTGAAGTGGGCGGTAACTCAAAAATTTCACGATTATTTGTATGGGCACAAATTTGTGGTTATTACAGACAATAATCCACTAACATACATTCTTACTACAGCTAAGTTAGACGCTGCAGGTCATCGGTGGTTGGCAAGTTTAGCCGCGTATGATTTTGAGTTAAGCTATCTGTCAGGTAAGTCCAATATTGACGCGGATGCCCTGTCACGATTACCTACTAGAAAGTGTCATTGTTCTTCACAGATTGTGAAAGACATGTGTAGTAATGATCACAGTGTAGGTTTGGATGTTGGTTATTCTGAAAATCTTCCTTTTCATCCTAAGTGTTTCCCCCAAGTAGCAGAGTGGGAAGATTTGAAAGTTGATTGGCAGGAAGAGCAAAGTCAGGATCCAGTGATTCAAAAGGTGAGAGAAGTTAAATTAAATTCAGACAATTTCAGAAACCTACCACGAACCGACAATATGAAACCTTTTAAGAGATCATGGAAGAAGCTGAAAGTGGTGGATGGTGTATTGTATCATGTCGATCATGCGGACAGAAAGAGGTTAGTGGTGCCTAGTGCATGGAGAGAGAAAGTTTTTACTTTAACTCATGATGAAATGGGACATCAAGGTAGGGATCGTACACTGTCAATTGTAAAACAACGGTTCTTCTGGCCAGGAATGGATCACTTTGTTAGCGAGAAATTAAAAATGTGTAGACCATGTAAATTGGGAAAAAGTCCACACTTACCCGAGAGCGCAACAATGGGGCATTTAGTTGCATCTCAACCCATGGAAATTGTGTGTATGGATTTCCTTAGTTTGGAAGAGTCCAAAGGTAGGGTAAGTAACATACTTGTGCTCACAGATGTTTTCACAAAATATGCATGGGCTATACCTACAAAAAATCAGTCAGCCTTAACAACTGCTAGAGTCTTATTTGACAATTTCATGATTCCCTATGGATTTCCTTTAAGATTGCACAGCGATCAGGGGCGCAACTTCGAATCAAAGGTAATCAAAGAGTTGTGTAAATTACTGGGAATAGAAAAATCCAGAACGACCCCCTATCACCCCATGGGAAACGGAGTTACGGAACGTTTTAACAGAACTTTAATAGGTATGATGCGTACACTCCATGATGACCAAAAACTTGACTGGAAAAGGTATGTTCCTTCATTAGTTCACTCTTACAACTGCACGGTGCACGAGTCCACAGGCTTTAGTCCGTTCTACTTAATGTTCGGGAGGGCCCCCCGGCTTGCAGTAGACGTAATTTTTGGTCTGTACACGAAGGATGAGCACAAGGACTATGAAAGGTATATAAGTATGTTGAAAGAGAGATTGGAAACAGCATACAGCATTGCTAATGAGAGAGAAAAAGGGAAAAGGTCTAAAAACAAGCAAAGGTATGACAATCGGTGTAGAGGGGTAGTACCTGAGGTAGGGGATCGAGTTTTGTTAAAAAATGTAGGATTAAAAGGGAAACACAAATTGGCTAACAAATGGAGAAAAGAGGTATATGTGATTGTTGGTCAGAATGACTCTAATATACCAGTGTATATGATCAGACATGAAAATGGAAAAGGGGACATAAAAAATGTTCATAGAAATTTGCTTTTACCTTTGATTTTCCCCATGGATTTGCGGGAAGAGAAGATCACTAAGGTAAGTACCTGTAGACCCAGACACGAGAATGAATTTTCAGAGATAACAGAGGACTCTGATGATTCTTCTGGGGTACATTATGTTGTACGATATGGGTCTGAACAAATGATCCCTGATGAAGACGGTAGTAATGAAAGGGTTAGCGTAGAGGAGGAGGATCGAGAGGACGACAGTGAGCAAGAATCGCAAGTGGAAAGCGAAGGTGAAGATGTGCAGGAAAATGATACACCAGTCCAGCCTAGGCGGTCCACACGCACTAGACGACGTCCGCAGTGGATGGAAGAGGGGAATTATGTGTTTTCACAGATTGTACCAGAAAGACGGTCCACATCTGCGTCTAGGTTACTTGACATTTACCGTACATTCATTCAATCTAGTGAAAATATGTTTAAACAGATGGTGGAATTATTGAAGGAAAGTTGAAATTTAAATTATAACTTGTATTTTATGATTTATGTTAATTGATGATAATAAAAATGCTACAGCAATTGCACTGTTTTTAATTATTTTTCTCCCTAAACCCAAGTAATATTACTGCTTTTCCTTGTGAGAAAGGTTGCGTTTACTTGTGTGTTTGTACTGTGTGAACTCGGCGTACTCACATAAGATGGGAGTAATTTTAATCATTTTCCTCCATAAACCCAAGTAATAGTATTGCGTTTCCTTGTGAGAAAGGTTGCGTTTGCTTGTGTGTTTGTACTGTGTGAACTTGGAGTGCTCACATACGATGGGGGTAATGTGTTTTAATTTACTATAATTGTAATATTATTTTTTTTTGTAATTTTCTCATCCACAGTTATTTTACAGTATAATCAATGGCGGGACGCCATTTAATTTTTGGGGGGCACATGTAATAGGGTACATGTATTTCATGTATTCACAGGTATAAATATATATATATATGTAATAGTATATTGTAGCGTACATTGATATAAGTGCCTTATTATAAATAGCTCTTGTATATAAATATGTGATATGAATATGCATACTGGTGTTAGCGCCCTTTTTATGTCACGTGGGTCATGTGATCCTGGACTATAAAAGCGGTTGGCGCGTAATTCAAAGTGAGATACACCAGTGATCGGCTGTGTAGATAGTACGAATAAAGATTTTTCTAAAAGGACAATACATTTTTTGTCGTGCCTCGGTTACATATAACGCAAGCAACGTCACTATTCTCTTGATGCCAAGAAGGTCACATGGTCACACTGTCTTTTGGCTTTCAGTATTTAAGAGACCTCGACTGATTTAACCAAGATGTAGTCGTGAAATTCTAGACTACATCGAGGTTAAATCCGAGTTTTCCGAGAGACGCTAGGCAGAAATGTCGAGTTAAGCGAGACATTTTTGGGTAGCGGCTCGAGGTTGCCCTCGATCTTCACTGAAGCTTGGCTAAATGGACAGGCTTCAGTGTTCATCATATCGCCACGGTCATATAACATCCCTAGGTATGTATATCTTTATAAGATTGAGCCATGCGTTTGCAGATCCAACAACCCTCAAATATGTTTATTGTTAAAAAGGAAATTTTATTTCTTTATTACTGACTGGTTTTATACAAAAGGTAAAGATTCAGTAGGACAGCTGTCTTGTTTTGGCTCTCAGAATAGTTCCCCACCTTTTAAGTCACAATGCAAGCTCCCGTCAAAAAATGTCTGTTCATTTTCATTACTCTAAATACGGCGCACATTTTAAGTTTGACTGACAGGAAAGTATGAATGTCTACACTTACAATGTTAAACATGTTAACGTCTTTTGAAGTCAGAGAGACACCCGCATGAATGCCTTTATCACCTGAACGGATGCTGGCATGTATTATGAATAATCTATCAACTGACATGACTTTAACGGTTTCAGTAGAGAAGCTTTTATCTATTCTGGGGTGTGTCTGTCTACATTTACAGACGTGGCAATTTTTTATAAACATGATACCTTAAGTGCAGTTCAATATAAACAAGACTTACATTTCTGAAATAGATTTTAAAGACTGTAAGTGAACATCTGAAGCAATTAGGTTGTTTGCAATTTAATTAGACCTTGTTTTCAACTACACAATAGTATGTCCTTCTTTTATCGTTAGAATGATAATCGTTTTGAGGATTGGAAAAGACACTTAAGAATATAATTTACGTTTTGCATTTCATTGTGGTATTGTAGAGATTAATAGGGGTAAACCCGGTAGGTAGATATTAACCTTACCATTTGTCATTGGAACCAGTCTTAGTTTTAGTGTATATAAATATTTGAAAATTATCTTGATTTCAGAAAAAATTGAAACATTTATGTGTGGCGTAGTTTGTTGAGAGCTGCAGTTGTCCCATGAACATTGGTAGAGTGGAATTGAAAGCTCTCTCTCTCTCTCTCTCTCTAAATAATTAAATTATATAATTATAGTTTATATTTTCACCTCCATTAGTCTGTTTCTGTCTGTCTGTCTGTCTGTTTGTCAATAGCCTTTCTCAAAAATTTTGGCTTGATTTGAATAAAATTTTCAGGATAGGTCAGAAGTGGGCTAACTTAAAAGTGGTTAGATTTTGGTGATGATCCGTCGTTCAAATTATGATAAATCATTAGTTCATCATTTGTCTTGATGGACGTCTGCGCTCCCTGAGTGTTTTTCCCTAATTTTGGTTAAAATGTTATATTGATATTAAAACCCCCAAACTATTTTCACAACAAATATTTTATTATTTCCTTATTTTTGTTGCCAAATGATGACAATTAACTTCATGGGATCGAAATAACTCAAAAACCAGCAAAATATTAATACATTTGTATACATGTTTATCTGTATAACTCTCAAAGAGAATTTTTCAGCGTGTGAAGATCTTATCTATGGCAGGTTATAATCTGTAGTATTACAGGAGAAGGTGATCACCATTCTGCCATCATTCAAAGCCTCGCCTCCACGCACGTAGCGAGGGGAGATTCCACGCCCTACGCCTTCACCGAACTCGGGTCTGGTGAGACTGATGACGTGTGGACTGAAGACGGAGTACTTGCCTAGTGTGACGTCATATCCGGTCAGATTAGTGTCCTTACCCAAGGGGATTGGAATAACAAGAATTGGAATACGATCTTCTGCGTGTAGCTTAATCTCTCTGTCGAAACCCACGCTCCCTGTGTTGGTATAGTAGTCTCTGTACCGAATGACGCTTTTTGCAGGAACTGACATTCCCCGGTTTCGGCCCTGTTTCACTATGAACGCATTCAAGTTCATAATCATCCACCCATTACTGTAAATCTGGGAACCCAAAAATCGAATTTCATTCTTACGCGCTTCCGAAAAAAGTCTGTAATTTGTATATTCTGGAAGAACCGAAGCTTTAAAAATAAGTTTGACTCCTGAGCTCTCCAAAAACACCGAAGTTTTATCAACCCCTGACAAGGTATCGTTACCAACATCCACCTCAATACCGTACCATTCTTTCAAGAACTGTAAAAACTTCCTCCCTTCAGCGACGATGCTGGCGTTCGTGTTTCGACCAAAATATTCGTGAATTTTGTACCATTCTTCGGTGGGAAACCCTTTGTTCTGAACGCCAATGTTGCTGCCGTGGTTAATCATGGTATAGACCACGCACATTTTTCCTCTCGCCACCACAATTGGCAGTGCGAAGAAACACAGGAGGGAAATGAGATGCAGTACCTTCAAAAAGGAACAGTTAAAGTCGCCCTTAATATGGTATTCACGAGATACACTAACGTATGTAGGTTATCTTTTTGTAAATTTACATTCAGATTTTCAGTTTCAAGTTCCCATACACTTTTTAATTGATTTGGAGTTTTAAATAGGATTCAGACACAGATCCGATCAAAAATGTTTAATCATTTTGATTTATTTCGCAGAAAAATCCACGAATTAATCCAGCATGTTGATCAATAAATAAGTAAAAATGAGTGAATGAATAAGATAAACAAAAACTTTTGAAAATGGTTTTGGACGTTCGCTTCAATAGTTATGATACGAGTTTATAAGTGTCACTGATTCTCTATTTTCGGATAGGGGTGGGATAAATATTAAAGCGAACCATTGAACGTTATCTTGGCTGGTAAAGATCGTATCACGTCCGCACTGTACTGCAGAAAAAGATTTGATATATCGCTCAAGCAACCTGGCAACCGTCTTGTGTAAGTGTAGTTAAGTATGTAATTTTCGATATTGAACACCGTTGGCTCCAACGTCGTGGCCAAAAACCTGAATTACTCCTTTGAAAAAAACCTCAAGAAATAATTAAAAAGACGCACAAAAAAAACAAAAAACAAATGAAGGATATTATATACGGGATTTACCAGCCAAGATGAATTTTAATCGAGAAAAAATACACAACATTGTTCTTTCCACAAACCATTGCTCGACCTTTCCCTGACTTCGATGTTTGATTCCATTTTTAATCAAGTTACTGATACATTTAGTTTTTAAGTTCCGAACCATTCTTTGCATAGAAATGTAACTGGGAATCTTCAAATACATTTATTATACCTTATATTTACACGTTTTCCTAGGTTAAGTGTCCGATGCGGACAGTGCAATACCAACAGCTGATTAGACTGAATGTTAACACAACAGTATGTACAACACACCATGTGAAGGGGTATGATAACACAAAGTATTTATTGCTAAACTCACCATGTTCCCAGTTCTTGGCGACT
Organism: Lingula anatina; assembly: GCF_051362555.1. NCBI lineage: Eukaryota > Metazoa > Brachiopoda > Lingulata > Lingulida > Lingulidae > Lingula > Lingula anatina. Next base: position 23,523,710 of record NC_141772.1, read on the forward strand.
ACTGAGACGCTGAAATGTGTCCCTGGCTATATCTTCTTGGTACACCTCTTTGGTTGACTAGTGAACGGCAACTGAACAGCGGCGTAGTGAGGTATATTCAAATTATATACAGTTTGTGAAAAAAAGAGCGTTCGTGGTACCATTATAGTGTCGCAACTTGCACTTTTTCTCCCCACATCCCGTATAACCAAAAGTCTGCCTATCATGAAAAAGCTTACATCAAACTATACATCAATTTATCGAGGTCCTTACCGTAAATGAATGGTCCAGGGTCACAATTCGGCAACTACACGGTATGTTATGCAACCAGTCAATATTTACAAGCGATAAACGTATCCTTTTTAGAGTTTGCCATTTTCAATCTTTGTCACCCTGTCACTTGTTTTCTATTTATTCAGCCATTTTAAGTACCAGTTTGTGCATTTGGGCGATTTGGTTTGTTCTTTCTTGCGAAGTGACTTTTAACCGATAATTTTTGTAGAACAACATCTGTTTTCTTTTGTAACAGAAACGCATAACCAAACCTAAACAACCTCTGCAATACATATTTTTATAATAGATCCTTCCTGCAACCCGCCAACCCCCCTCCCTCAGATGGGGCATTTTTGGCAATCAGAAAAATAATCAAACAACAAAAAGATAACAATTAACTGTGTATTTTACTTTTCTAAGACAGGCCACCATCTCTCCAGTATATGAAAAAATTAATAAGACACTGAAGGGGGAAACCAATTTTAACCTTATAATAAGCGACGTCCTAACCTGGGTTGAACCTATGTATGCACCTTATTCACACTAAGACCCCATTCCCACAGATTTAAAAAAGCTGTAAGGGGGTAATTTACTTCCGTGCGCGGTGGGCTGACAGCAATTTAGCGTGAACCCCCAGGGAGTTACAGTAGGTCGATTTAGTTGGATCGATCTAAATCTCTGGGAATGCGCTCTAGTCAGTAGATACACTATAAGGGACCATTCCCTGCCCTATCATACTAACTGTGAATCTCCGAGGGGATTCTCGCTTAATTGCAATCAACTTAAGCGGCTTAGATGCCTGTCATGCCCACTGCAGCTTCTAGAGGTAATTAATTATCGTTAATCAGCTTCAGTAGACGTGCCAGACATCTAAGCAATTTAGCGAGAAACCAATCGAAGATGGATCGATCCTGTTAGATTGATATTAACAAACGTGCTGTTTTATAACTGATATTTTTGTAGTTGTTCAGCAGTATCTCATCTCACTTAGAGTGATTGTGAATAAACCTTGAAGACGTCCTGAGTGAATTGCACATTGCTTTAGTGAAGATGTCGTTAGTGAATTGCACATTGCTTTAGTGAAGACATTCTATGCAAAACGCATTATTTGTATTCATTAATAGATCTATCTTTTCAATGCATGTTGAGTTTTTGGTGACGGGGAAAAAAAGATGCAAGGTCAGTTGTGAAATTTGCCTTATTTCATCTGTTAGGCAGCAAAGAGAACTGAGCGCCTGGATAAACTGCCGAACATGTTCGAATATTCTGGGAGATGTACCTTGGTTTGATAGGGTTAGTCTACGTGGCATTGAAAGAAAATGACAGAGAGAGAAAAAGAGAGAGAGAGAGAGAGAGAGAGAGAGGGAGTGAGAGAGAGAGAGAGAGAGAGAGGGGGAGAAAAAGGGGGAGAGAGAGAGAGCTGTACATGAACATGGATCTGTCAAATAAAACGTAATTAAACGCAGACGATAAAAATTTTCAATTTTCTCTGATCACCAGATAATATTTGTTAGCCACCGGGCATTTTCTCCTGGTTGCCCCGTAAAATTAGAAAGTGATGCTTAAAATTAGGCCTCTATTTTATTTTCGTCTCTCTATACTAGGTGCACATTTTGATTTGAACAAAATTATTTATATCTGCTCTCACCATGTTAGTCAAGTTAAAATCATCTGAAGCCGGTGAGATGCCCGCACAAAAGCTTTTATTGCATTAATGGATGCCGGCTTTATTTATAACTGATACGGTTTCAGTTGAAAAGGAGTATCTCTCATCGATTGCAGTTCTGCAACGAGCCCCTTTTACAGACGTGGTAGTTTTCTATTATTTGATACTTAATATGCAGTTGATTTTAGACAGGAAAAACAATTCCGAAGGCCGAAAACCTATTTTTAAATATTATAAATTATAACCTAAAAGAGTTACATTCCTTTCGTAACTGTAATAGATTTAATGTCTTTTTGTATTGTCTTAATTGTCTCACATTCAATTTCCATTAAATTTCTCTCACTGATAAACTTTATTATATTATTTTACTGAAGGCATTATTGATATAAGTGCACTCAAAGTTTTTATTTTAACAGACCTTTATTCCTCCAATGTTTCCCTTGCCCAACCCTTACAATAAATTCCATTACATCAAAGTTAAACCTTAAAACCAAGCAAAAATTAATAATATGTTTGTATAACCCCGTCGGGAAAAATTTCAGTGTATGAAAAGCTCATCTATGGCAGCTGATCCTCCATATCACCACAGTTGAAGGTGAACACCATTCGACCGTCGACCACATATTCGGTTCCATTTTTGTACCGAGGGGAGATCCCACGCATTCTTCCTACACCGAAATCGGGTGAAGAGAGACTGGTCACGTGCGGATTGGAGACAGAGTAGCTTCCTGTTTCATACCCGGCGTCTTGACCCAAGGGCATGGAAAGCACAAGAATTGGAACGCGATCTTCCGCTTGCAGCTTAATTTCGTTATCGAAGCCCTTTGCCCCGGGTTTTATGTAGTAGACTCGAGACCTGACGGCGCTTCTTGCCGGAATGACCATTCCCTGATTTAGGCCCGTGGTTACAGTAAACTCATCTCTGATCAAAATCATCCACCCAACACTGTAAACCCTGGAACCGTAAAAACGACTTTCATTGCCACGCGACTCCGAATAAAGTCTATAATTAGAGTATTCTGGTAGGACCGAGAGTCTAAAAATTATGCGAACTCCCGCGGGCTCGAGGAACAGAGTTGATGGATCAACCCCTGACAAGGCATCGTCACCAACGTTCAAATCAATGCCGTACCAGTCGTTTAAAAATTGTAGGAACTTCCTCCCTTCAGCTGCGATGCTGGCGTTCGTGTGTCGACCAAAATATCGGTGTACTTTGTACCATTCTTCGGTGGAGAATCCTTGGCTCGGAATGCCATCGTTGCTGCCATGGCTAGCCATAGTGTAGACGACGCACAAGTTTTCTCCCGACACCACCATTGGCAATGCCAAGAAACACAGGAGGGAAAAGAGATGCAATACCTTAAGAAAAAAAAAGAAAAGAAACAGAGTCACCTTAATACAGTATCCACGAGATATATGTAGGCTATGTTTCTGCAAATTTACGCAAAGATTTAAATTTAGTTGCAAGACATCCAAAACTTTTCATATCGAGTAGAACAGTTTCATTAGCTATGTTATTATAATAGACTTGTGAAGATTCTTTTGTCTATAGCTATTTATATTAGTTTGATCTTACCATCCAATATTTCATCTGCTTGCAGTCAGATTTCATCAGGGAATGAGGTTGTGACAGGTATGACAACCTGTCACCCCCTCTGGAATCGGAATGATGGGACTGAGCTACCCAACCTCTACCTACCACTCCTAAGGGAGGGGCAGGCAAGGGGGGGGATCTGACCAAATAGCACACCAGAGGGGGTGACAGGTTGTCATACCTGTCACAACCTCATTCCCTGATGAAATCTGACTGCAAGCAGATGAAATATTGGATGGTAAGATCAAACTAATATAAATAGCTATAGACAAAAGAATCTTCACAAGTCTATTTTCATATCGAGTTTAAGAAGGGAGTTTCGACGTATCATCTACTCCCCCAAACTAACCTCGCATGTTGGCAACTTAATAAACAGTTTAATATAAAAATATACAGTTTAATTATAAAAAATACTAATGGCTTATAGAAGCTCTAATTCTCTGGTATCTTTCGGAAAGGGAGACGAACATCAAAGAGAAGGCCAATGAATGTTGTCGGTTCCGATAAAGATTGTATCACGTCCACCCTTTAAAATTATTGAAAGGATATTTTAAAAGTCTTTGAAAAGCAATAGCCACACGAGACCTGCGCCTGTACCCAGTTTAGTAAAAAAAAAAAGATTGTGTTACTGAAGAGCACAAAATGAAACTGAGTGCTTTCCTGGGTTTAGTTTCCAATAAACTCTTATTATTCATCTGAGGGCAATGCGAACAGTACAACACCAACAGCCTGCTAAACTAAATGTCAAAAACATATCATCTACAATACGCAAGAGGACGAATTTATCACCGGTGTCCACCGCTGTCATAAGGTTGAAATGCCTTATAATGGGCACAGTACTTGTGGGTATTTGATAAACTCTATCGCTGTACTCACCATGTTTAATGTCATCGGAGACTACTGAGACGCTCAAATGTGTCCCTGGCTATATCTTCTTGGTACACCTCTTTGGTTGACTAGTGAACGGCAACTGAACAGCGGCGTCGTGAAGTATTCAATTTATAGACAGTCAAAAAGAGTTAATGGTACCGTTATCTTAATGCGATTTTCACGATATAATTTTTGAGACGCCCGTATGAACAAAGGTTTAAGTGCCTTTAATGGAAAAGCTTTAAGTAACCTTTAAAATAAAAATAGATCAGCAAGCAGTATTTTATCAGGGACTGTAATTGACTGGTCCAAAAGAAAAAGAAAAAAACGCTGATTAACCACATAGGAAGAACATTGACAATTTGGACAACCAGTTACCTACTCAAACAGCATCAAGATAACAATGAAGTCTAAAATATGGCGTGGATTTGTTGGTGGGTGCTTTAAAGCAAGAAGTTGTACAAGTTCTTGCCCAAGGCTTAGGCACTTGTAATCTATGCAGCCATTTTATAACTTCCACTTTGATCAAGCAAAAGGTCGTACATTGCTATAATGCTGGTAAGCAGAAACGCAGTGAATGACAACTTCTGAACAAATTAGTTATTATGCGTTTACATTTTGAATCAGAAACGCGTTACCAAGCCTATACACCCCCCCCCCGTTATTTATCAGGAATTTCTCCCCCCCCCCCCCCCATCAGAGGGGACATAGTCAAACAGTCAAGCAGCAACAAAATTACCAAATTTGTATTTGACTAAATTTCCAAAGACAGGCCACCATCTTCCTCCTGTAAATACAAATAAATGAGCAACAGAAAGAGTGAAATCTACCGCCATTTTAACCTGATAACAAGCGACGACCTGGAAATGAACTGGGATGAACATGTACATCTTACTTACACTGAAACCAGTCAATGGATAAACACTATATTACCTTCATCAAACGAGGCATCTTATCAGTAAACCGAACACTGTGTATTTATATTATAATATGGATAATAATAATAATAATAACACTATTAACAAAAACTCGGTTTTAATAACTGGTATTTTTCTAACTGTTCAGCAGTATCTCACCAGGATCTCACCAGGGTGGGAGCGAGAGAGAGAGGGGGGAGAGAGGGGGGCAGAGAGAGAGAGGGGCAGAATGAGAAAGAGAGAGAGAGAGGGGGGGAGAGAGAGAGGGGGGGCAGAGAGAGAGAGAGGGGGGAGAGGGGGGCAGAGAGAGAGAGAGAGAGAGAGGGGCAGAGAGAGAGAGAGAGAGAGAGAGAGGGGGGCAGAGAGGGGGGCAGAAAGAGAGAGAGAGAGAGAGAGAGAGGGAGGCAGAGAGAGAGAGAGAGAGAGAGAGAGAGGGGGAGGGAGAGAGGGGGGCAGAGAGAGAGAGAGAGAGAGAGGGGGGGGCAGAGAGAGAGAGAGAGAGAGAGAGGGGGGGCAGAGAGAGAGAGAGGGGCAGAGAGAGAAAGAGAGAGAGAGGGGGAGAAGGGGGCAGAGAGAGAGGAGAGGGGGGCAGGGAGAGAGAGAGAGAGAGAGAGAGAGAGAGGGGAGAGGGGGGCAGAGAGAGAGAGAGGGGGGAGAGGAGGGCAGAGAGAGAGAGAGAGAGAGGGGAGAGGGGGCAGAGAGAGAGAGAGAGAGAGCGAGAGCGAGAGCTGTACGTAAACATGAATCTTCGAAATCAAATGTAGGTAGACGTTGTCCGGAACCGCTCAAAATTTAGATATGTATGTAATTTAGAAATGTGCTCGAAATACGGACAACGTTGAAAACTTTCAGTTCGGATAACGCGTTAATATTACCTACCAGGTTCGTAGTCAAAATAGTTACGTGTAAATCGCTATGAGGAAATCCAACGCTGACAACAATAACCAGTTTCAATCATTAAACGTTAACTCGTCGCTTGCCCGGGTACATTCTGCCTCTCTATTCAATATTACACCCTTTAGTACGTATTCCAGCCAATGGCATAATGCACTTCGAATTCCTTATCACTGGCTTCTTAGCTATGCATGTTTTCTATTTTCTCTGTTCATCAAGTATTTGAAACCCACAGTGCTTTTGCTCTAGGCTGCCTTGACGCCTTCAGCAACCTGACAGATCATATGAAAAGATTCGATTCAAATGTTCTCTTTGTTTTCTCTTTCAAAAACTCTGGCCTGTCTAGCTAGCCCAGGCCGAGTAACATTAGGAAATGGTGCTTAAAATAACACCTTTCCGCTTACAAAGTCCGTTCATTTTCATCACGCTGTATTTGGCGCACATTTTAAATTCAACAGAAATTATTTATATCTACTCTCACCATGTTAGTCAAGTTAAAGTCATCTTAAGCCGGTGAAATGCACGCACAAAAGCTTTTACTGCATTAATGGATGCTGGCATTATCTATATACTGACGCTTATTCACCGGTGTCAGCTGAGACGCGATATCTGTTAGATATATCAGCTTCTTCCTATATTCCCGTGCCTCAGATGCGTCTTTCCTTTTAACAGGGATGACAGCTTTTTTATGATACCGAATACGCAGTTGAATTTAGACAAGAGGTACAATTACGTCGACCGAAAATCTAGTTTTAGTTTTGTAAAGCAGTATCTGAAACAGTTACGTTGCTTTTAAATGAAACTATTGAATTGGATTCTTAACGCTGCATTTAAATGTACAATGCAATTTTTGTAATAGATTTAATTCAAACATTTATCGTCTTACTTGCCTCGTAGTTGATGAAGTTCCCTTTGCCTAAGCATCAGTAATGTGGAATGAACAGAGGGCAAGCTCTCTCTCTCTCTCTCTCTCTCTCTCTCTCACACACAGACATACACAGCCAGTGTTTTTTTTTTCAACAGATTTTTGTCTTTACCATATTTCCCTTACCCAATCCTTACAATTAATCCTATTTGCTTAAATTAAAACTTTAAAACCAAGCAAAAAATGCTTGCATGTTTACATAACCCCGAACACAAAACTTTTTAATTAACGCAAAGCTGATCTATGGCAAACGATAATCTAAACTGTCAAAAGGAGAAGGCTTCCATCGAGAATCACACTGCCGTGGCTTATCATTCTTTCACTTCCCAGTACCATGTGCAGTGCGAAGAAACACAGGAGGGAAAATAGATGCAATACTTTTAAAAGAAAAGAATGGGGTTGCTCTTAATACGCTGTCCACAAGATGTACACAGGACTAGACTAGACTAGACTAGACTAGACTAGACATATAATTACAAAGTTATAGTATCATTTTAGTTCCAAGACGCCGAACACTTTAACTGAAATGATGATTAAGCATGTACACCATATCAATAAAGTAACTAAACACAGTATCTACTCTGGAGAACACCATTAGGTTGTAATACCATTAAACAATTTTTTTATTTAAATGATGTTTGCCAAAGAGACAACTGAAGTCCGTTAAATTAATGATGATAATGACTCTTCATGTACAGGTAATTGGTGTCACCTTTAGTGAACTGGTGTAGAAACAATGGTTTGCTCTTGTAAGGCTGTGTTCACAACCAAGTTGAGCCTGGCCTAACTGAGCCGCGGTTCAAATATGGCGCGACCCACTTGCAAGCACTACTGAACACGTGACCTTAGAGCGCATCCAGAACAGTGAACTAATTATTAATTTGTAAACAAAAACGCATGGAATTGGAGGTAAGATAACCTTTTTGATCAAGAGTTTAAAACAACCCATGTGTTCTTGCAACAGCTTTTTTTATTCGTCGCTTATTTCTTTTGCCCAACACCCTTACAAATAATTTCATGGAATCAAAATGCCTCGAATGCAACCAAAATAATGATATATTCGTATAAGCCCCAAAGAAAACTTTCCAATATATGAAAAGCTCATCTATGGCAGGCGATTATCTGTACGGTTACAAGAGAAAGTGACTACCATTCGACCATCATTCAGATGTTCGTTTCCGTGCACGTACAGAGGAAGGACCCCACGTCCTACGCCGTCACCGAACTCTGGCCTGGTCAGACTGGTGACATGCGGACTGAAGACGGAGTACTTGCCTAGTGTGACGTCATATCCGGTCAGATCAGTGTCTTGGCCCAAGGGGATGGCTACCCGAAGCAGTGGAACACGGTCTTCTGCATGTAGCTTTATTTCGCTGTCGAACCCCTTCTGCCCAGGTTTCGTATAGTAATTTTTAAACCGAATCATACTATTTGCCGGGACGACCATTCCCTGATTTCGGCCCTCTGTTACAGTAAACTCATTTTTGGTCACGATCACCCATGCGTTATAGACCATCTGGGAATCGTAAAAACGAACTTCATTGTCACGAGACTCTGAATAAAGTCTAAAATTAGCAGACTGCGGAAGACTCATGATTTTAAAAGTAAAGTTAACTGCAGTGGTTTCGAAGAACACAGGAGTTGGATCAACCCCTGACAACATATCGTCGGCAACGTCCACGTCGATGCCGTACCATTCCTTCAAAAATTGTAGGAACTTCCTCCCTTCAGCCGCGATGCTGGCGTTCGTGTTTCGACCAAAATATCGGTGTACTTTGTACCACTGGTCCCTGGGAAATCCTTGGCTTCCATCGAGAATCACACTGTCTTGTATTAACATGGTATAGACAGTGCACATTCTTTCACTTGTCACGACCATGTGTAATGCGAAGAAACACAGGAGGGAAAAGAGATGCAGTACCTTTAAAAGAAAAAATATGTTGTTGTTCTTAATACGCTGTCCTCAAGATATACACAGGACTAGACTTGACATATAGTTGCAAAGATATAATATCATTTTAGTTCCAAGACGCCGAACACTTTAACTGAAATGATGTTTATGCATGTACACCATATCAATAAAGTAACTAAGCACAGTATCTACTCCGGAGAAGACTATTTAGTTGTAATAACATTAAACAGGTAAAATACTCTTAATTATCCAACGCAGTACTTACCATGTTCCCAAACTTCGGCGACAATTAAGGCTCTGTCCTCACAACTTTTAGATCGATCTATCTATCACCGCGGGGAGTCTCACTAGATTACTGTCAGATAATCCCCCTTAAGTGTCCGTCCCCGCCTACTACAAGCTTTAAGGGGTAATTAACTTTCGTGTCCGCCCGGCTGACAGCTATTTAGCGTGAACCCCCAGGGAGTTAGGTCGATCCAATGTAGGTCGATCTAATCTATGAGAATGGGGTGTTAGACACTCAATATCTATTGGTACACCTCTACAGCTGACTCGTGAAAGGCAACTGCGCAGCGACGCGGAGCAGTATTGAAATTAAATACAGTTCATAAAAAATGTAAGTGTCATATATATATATATGTGAATTTTATAGTGAATCTTAACAGCGTGCGATTGTATTATTCTTGATCTGTTCATTCAATTGTGCTTTTTTATTCTTTGCTAATCACCCCTCAACTCGACTTAAAGTTCGGCACCAAAAAGTAAGCTATTTTTCATTTTCGTTTTAACTATGTTTTTGGTACCTCTAGTACAATTTATTCAAACCTGAACACCTGAAAATATTTTTGAAATGATCCGTCTGGCTGCCTTGAGTGCAGACATTTTCCCAGACGGAGGCATTAAACATTTTAACTGGGACGCATTTAGTCGTATTACCGCGGTAGAGACAGCGTCGTTATGCAACCAGTATAATTAGCTTGATTATCTTCCCTACCAGGAAAGTCGTTGTTACCATGCCTGCATGCCTGTATCTTTGGTTGTTTACAGCACGAGGAGTGAAAGCGTCACATTTCAGGATGTTTATAAACATAAAGCATTACAAAACACTGCATGATCAGGGGCGGATCCAGATTCTGACAGTCTTCCAAACTATCTTTGTTGATCCGTCCTCCATTTTTGACCGTCTTTAGGCAGAAAAAATCATATGCCCGTCAGTGTAAACTTGACAATTTGACCATCTTCCAGAAGACGGCCTCAATACGCCCCCTGTGATGCATTACGCAACCATTGGCACCATTGTCGTATTGCTGATTTGTGTAAGAAGGGGTTAGGGGACTCGTATTACAGTATTTTAGAGTTTTTTCATTATGTCGGTTACAGTCAAATTATATCCGAATATTTTTTTCAAGTTATTCAATAAAATAAAAAGAAAGTTAGCATTTCACTCCCTCAACTAACTCAATGTAGCCTTATCCATAAGGTATTCTCACTTTTGCTAGACATAACATGAAGAGCACCACTAAATTGTTTTCTGTAATATATGACTATACCGCCGGATGGGCGTCCTTTTTTTTTCTTTTTTGTTTTTATTTTGTAGAAGTGGCCATGTGTTCCACTAGGTAGGACCATTTTTTATCTCAGGGTGCTAAAAGTTTCTACACATATGAAAATATCAAAATTTTCGACCATCTCAACAAAGTTTTCATCAGTAAGTTTCTTTGCTAATCTTCTAATATTTCTCATACCGATGCGTAACATGTTTCTGTGTAATTATTGATATCTCTTTAAAAAACATACAAAAAGACCTATCCACACTACTTCAATGAACTTACTCAGTGCTATACTAGTAATTAATCAGGGAGAAAATCTTCTTTTTCTTTTTGTTGATATTCACTTACTAGTAGTGGTTTTCAGTATTTACTTAAAGCATTTAGTTGGTCACTTAAAGCTTTCAATTAAAAAAAAAAGTTCAGCTTCATCTTAATTAATCAATATATCCTCATCTGGCTTATGGATTATATGTAGTGATTTTTACAGACACTTTCCTTATATTATTTTCAGTAGGAAAGTAATTAGTAAACATGACCATTGTGTGTATATTTAGAATATAAGTAGTAAGCTATAGTGAGAATGTTTTCAATAACTTAACTCTTTCATTTTATGGGTTGTGACTATTAGTCTTTCTTTCAAAGTAATGAATACTAATAATGACTATTACTTACATATGGCATCCACTGGATATTTGTAGTTCTTTACTGTACTTGTGAGTGATCAAATAACTAGCCTTGGAAAAGAATTACCTTAGCTTATGCTCTAGTTTGATTAAGCAGTCTCTCAGCATTTTAAGTCAGGCTAACCCTAACCATTATAACTAAATGGAAGGCGGGCTCTCTGATACACGAACCCTCAGTTTCGTAACACCGGTCTTGGCTTTAGAATATAAATAAAACAGTAAAGCTTTTTTGATTATCAAAAGGTACTGAAAGTTGTCGCGTACTTTGATACATGTTTTACTCTTGCCAGAGTCAATTTGGTAAGAAGGATATCTCTCTCTCTCTCTCTCTCTCTCTCTCTCACGCACACACCCTAATGAGCGGGATTGTCTTGATAAAAAATAGTCCAAGAACAATTTAAATAAGATTTTATTCTTCTCATATATTTTCCTTTGCCCAACCCTTACAATTAATTTCATGGGAGCAAAATAATTCTAAAACCAACAAAACAATGACATATTCGAATAACCCAAAAAGATAACCTTTCAAAAAATTAATGTAATCTATGGCAGACGATATTTGGTACGGTTACAGGAGAAGGTGATCACCATTCTTCCATCATTCAGATATTCGTTTCCGTGCACGTATCGAGGAAGGACCCCACGTCCTACGCCGTCAACGAACTCTGGCCTCGTCAGACTGGTGACATACTCATTGAAGACAACGTAACTGCCTGTTGTGACGTCATACTCTGTCAGATAAGTGTCTTGACCCAAGGGGGTGGGAATTAAAAGATTTGGGACACGGTTTTCTGCACGTAGCTTGATTTCTCTATCGAACCCCTTGCGCTCAGGTTTCATATAGTAGTAATGTAACCCAATCATACTATTTGCCGGAACGACCATACCCTGATTTCGACCCTCTGTTACAGTAAACTCATTTTTGGTCACAATCAGCCATGCATTATAGCAAATCTGAGAATCGTAAAAACGAACTTCATTGCCACGTGATTCCGAATTAAGTCTAAAATTAGCAGACAGCGGAAGGGTCAGGATATTGAAAGTAAAGTTTACGGCCGTGGTCTCAAAGAACACAGGAGTTGGATCAACCCCTGAGAGGGTATCGTCACCACCGTCTACGTCGATGCCGTACCATTCCTTCAAAAACTGTAGGAACTTCCTCCCTTCAGCCACGATGCTGGCGTTCGTGTTTCGACCAAAATATCGGTGTATTTCATACCACTGCTCGGTGGCAAATCCTTGGCTTCCGCCGCGAATCATACTGCCGTGGCTTATCATGGTATAAACAGCGCACATTCTTTCTCTCGCCACCACCATTGGCAATGCGAAGAAACACAGGATGGAAAAGAGATGTAATACCTTAGAAAAAAAAACGGAGTCACCCTTAATACAGGCTCCACAAGATATACACAGGGTTAGACAAGACATCTAATCACAAAGTGATGGTTTATGTTTAAAATACTGGAGCAAATCAAGCCCGATATTTAACCGTTTTGGAACAACGTTGTGACACCAAGTGCGTAATTCTCTCTTTGAAATAAATAGGCTTAATTTAATTTCCGGTAACATCATCCTCACCCCACCCCCATCCCCCCATCCCCCGTTTGGACAGTGCACTTCCAGCTGAGGTTAGAAACCGGACAAATTGCGAGACAGATGTGTTCTAAATAAAACTGAATGTTTTCCTGTGATTATTATTTTTTATTTAATTCCTTATTAGTCGGATAGGCGTAACGCAGACAGTGCAATACCAACAGCTTGCTGGACTAAGGGACCATTTCCATACCATATCGTACTAGCAGAACGATCTATCTCCGAGGGGTTTCTTGCTAAATTGCATTAGTTTAAGCTTGAACGAAAGATAATTACCACCCTAGCAGCTTCGTTGGACGTGACAGACATTTAAGCCGCTTAAACTGTAAACAATTTAGCGAGAATCCCCTCGGAGTTAGATCGATCCTGCTAGTACGATAGGTTTATGGGAACCCAGTCTTAATATTAACACAACAGCATGTACACCACATCGGTAAAATAACTAACCACAGTATCTACTCTGGTGAACACCATTAGATGGTTATATCATAAAACAGATAACATACGCTTTATTTTAATAATAGTTTAAATTATTGCTGCACTCACCATGTCCCTAATTTTCGGTGACTATTGAGACGCACAAATGTTACCCTGGTTTTATCTTTTGGTACACCTCTTCGGTTGACTAGTAAAAGGCAACTGAACAGCGGCGTAGTGAAGTATTCACACTCACATTTTAACTAGGATGCATTTAGTGGTATTACCGCGGCAGAGGAGCATCGTTTTTCAACCAGTATAATTAGCTTCATTATCGTCACTTCTATGTAAGTCGTTGTTACCATGCCTGCATGCCCGTATATTTGGTTGTTTACAACACAAGGAGTGAAAACGTCACATTTCAGGATGTTTTTAAACATTTCAATACACTGCATGATGTACTATCAACCATTAACACGCGGGGCCATTGTCGTATTGCTGGTTTGTGTAAGGGGTCATTCAAAATAGATGATCCGAGTGCTAACTGATCCTCTGACTAAACATGACCGACTCCACTTCAAAAGCGATGCCGCTAATTCCCTGAAGGTCTCCCCGCCTCCACACGCGCCATTAAACCAAATAAATCTCAGCTCCGAGACAGAGAGCACCCCATGATAAGCCTCGGTCACAACCGGACGCACGAATTTAAGGATTTTAGGAATTTTAGGTGCAGTAGAGGCCGTGGAGTTCGTAGAGGTAGAGGAAAAGTTTCAATGGAAAGGCACAAGTCTGCCTTAGGGGCCACATGAGATACCCTTTCAAGCAGGGGCGCTGATTGCAAGGTGCAATGGCCGTGGAAACTGTACTCATTTCTCGATTTTGTTTTGCTACCCCCACACGTGGCACGCACACACCACTTACGAAAATAATTCAACGCACGGTGAAAGCAGTTCCATTTTGTTACTCACTTGTCTCCCCCTGCTTGTGATGCCGTACTGACGGCTTACGTCAGTCTTGCCTCCTGTTCTCCCCTTCTTTCTTCTTCCTCTCCCCTTGTTTTCTGCTCTCTAAGCTTCTTTCTCTTGCTTTTTGGGGTCATATTAGAAGCTCAATTGAGTAAAATTTGAATTTTTTGAAAATTGTGTACACGTTGCACTATCGACGTTCGTTGTTGAGACACGAGCGTGCGTTGTGAGCACGCCTTTTATTACTCCAGGCGTACAAGTACGATAAGTGGTGCAAGCACGACGCATTCTTGGTGTGCCTTTGGCTTTGTTCTGTAGCTGAGAGGGCGTGCGCCGTACTCAACACGCAAAGGGCACTTGCTCCTTCATTGCTTGCGATGTACGTCTTGTACCACGCGCGTCTCACTTGCGAACTCCTTGCGCGGGAGCTAGTTATGCTTGCGGCCTCGTTGTTCGCAGATTTATTCGTAGAATCTCTTGGACATGCCCAATATCCTCTGTACGTGCTTATATTACGGGCTGTCGGCGAACTCGAAATGTCGTAAGAAGGATTTGCATTGGACGTGCGTTTTTGCTCAAAATTTGGACGCAAACAGACCGTAAGCACCCGTGCGGCCGGGTGTGACCGAGGCTATAGACAGTCTACTTTCCATTCATTTTGACAGGCAGCCTCGCCCTAGGTCAGGCTAACCAAAACCATTATAACTAAATGGAAGGCGGACTTTCTGATACACGAACCCTCAGTTTCGTAACACCGGTCTTGGCTTCAGTGTATATAAAACAGTAAAGTTTTTTTTTTCAAAAGGAACTGAAAGTTGTGGTGTACTTCGTTTACTCTTGCCAGAGTCAATTTGGTAAGAAAGATCTCTCTCTCTCTCTCTCTCTCTCTCTTACACACACACACACTCCCTAATGAGCGGATTGTCTTGTTAAACAAGGCAGCAAAGCTGTCAAATGTACAGACAAAAAACAGGAAATAACTATGCACAAAATAGGCTACTGTCAATTCTGATGCAAAAGTACATTCCTTAAAATGTATTTACAGTGTTGCATATATGCTGAAAAGTGAAAAAACAACATAACTTCTACAATGGCCTGATCATGCTGACTAGCGAACTTGACCTGCGTTTTATGAATATTCATCAGCTCTGTAAATATTAAGTCAAAAAGTAAAACTGCCCTCCACTTATTGTGTTTACAATGAAAGTGCACGGCGCCGGCGACAGCGACAGTGACGGCGACGACAGACACAGGTGATGGCAATATGTACAGATAAATCTGTACATATTTACTATACTGTTTGAGAACGGTAAGTGACATGGTTTCTCTTAAATGGTCATCATGGGAACAGTGCCCAAAAAATGTTTTCTTCTATTTTGCAATAATACATAATGTTTAACAGCATAATGACCATCAATTTTTAATAATAAAATATTAGTATCATGGATATTCAGAAAATGTGACTAGCAAAGGTCTTCAGGCCCATGGAACTTCAAAGTCACAACTTGAAAATGCCAAAATGTAAACAAGACAGCACTGTTCTAAAATGTTTTTTTTTTCATTTTTAACAATTTTTTTAACATAAAACAAAATAAACAGGTTACTGCCATTTTTATACAATCAACTAAGAAAATTGATGAGATGGGAAAAATATCAATAGAATAGTGTTTAATGTCCAATTTCCTCCATTCTAAGATTCTGAACATAGTGAATGATTGAATCTGACAAACTGCAATGATATGAGTTTATTTCCATTTTTGAAACTTTATTACACAATACACGCTAACAAGTTTACCATCATTTTTACATAATCAACTAACAATATTGTAAAGATGCAGGAAATGTCAAACAAACACTTTTACGTATCTTATTAGTTCAGTAATGAGACTGTTAACATGCCTAAGAATTGAATCTGAGGAAATGTGAAACAAGACAACACTGTTCTGACATGGGTTTATTTCCATTTTTAACACTTTTTTTCACATAAAACAAATCAACAGTTTACTGCAATTTTTACATGATCAACTAAGAAAATTGATGAGATGGGAAAAATATCAATAGAATAGTGTTTAATGTCCAATTACCTCCATTCTGAGATTCTGAACATAGTGAATGATTGAATCTGACAAACTGCAATGATATGAGTTTATTTCCATTTTTGACACTTTATTACACAATACACGCTAACAAGTTTACCATCATTTTTACATAATCAACTAACAATATTGTAAAGATGCAGGAAATGTCAAACAAACACTTTTACGTATCTTATTAGTTCAGTAATGAGACTGTTAACATTGCCTAAGAGTTGGATCTGAGGAAACGTGAAAAAACAGCTTAACTTCTAAAATAATGCCCCGATTATGCTGATTTTCGAACTCAACCTGCGTTTTAGTAAGATTGACCACTCCTGTGAGTTTAATGACAATTGGCCCATCTGTTTTTCTTATATTGTGTTTACGATGTTGCATATATGCTGAAAAATGAAAAAACAGCATAACTACTAAAATAGTGGCCCGATCATGCCGATTTTCGAACTTGACCTGCGTTTTAGTAAGATTGATTTTTCCTGTGAGTTTCATGACAACAGGCCTAACGGTTTGCCTAAAAATGTGTTTACAGGGTTGCATATATGCTGAAAAGTGAAAAAACAGCATAACTTATACAAAAATGGCCCGAAAATGCTGATTTTCGAACTTGACCTGCGTTTTATGAATATTCATCAGCTCTGTAAATATAAAGCCAAAAAGTAAAACTGCCCTCCACTTATCGTGTTTACAAGGAAAGTGCACGGCGCCGGCGACGGCGACGGCGACGGCGACGACAGACGCAGGTGATGGCAATATGTACAGACACATCTGTGTCTGTACATAAAAAGTAGTCCAAGAACACTTTCAATGAAATTTTATTCTTCTCATATATTTTCCTTTGCCCAACCCTTACAATTAATTTCATGGAAGCAAAATAATTCTAAAACCAGCAAAAAACGACATATTTGAATAGCCAAGAAAGAACATTTCAATGAATGAAAGCTAATCTATGGCAGACGATACTCGGTACGGTTACAGGAGAAGGTGATCACCATTCTTCCATCATTCAGATATTCGTTTCAATGCACGTATCGAGGAGAGATCCCACGCGCCACGCCGTCACCGAACTCTGGCCTGGTCAGACTGATGACATACTGATTGTAGACGACGTACGTGCCTTGTGTGACGTCAAAATTGGTCAGATCAGTGTGTTGGCCCAAGGGGGTGGGAATTGAAAGAACAGGAACACGGTTTTCTCCACGTAGCTTAATTTCGCTATCGAACCCCTTGTGCCCAGGTTTTATATTGTAATAATTTAACCAAATCACACTACTTGCCGGGACGACCATTCCCTGATTTCGACCCTCTGTTACAGTAAACTCATTTTTGATCATAATCAGCCATGTAATTAAGCAAATCTGTGAATCTTAAAAACGGACTTCATTGTCACGTGACTCCGAATAAAGTCTAAAATTGGCAGATCGCGGAAGAGTCACGATTTTGAAAGTAAAGTTAACTGCCATGGTCTCGAAAAACACAGGAGTTGGATCAACCCCTGACAAGGTACCGTCGGCAACGTCCACGTCGATTCCATACCATTCCTTCAACAACTGTAGGAACTTCCTCCCTTCAGCCGCGATGCTGGCGTTTGTGTTTCAACCAAAATATCTGTGAATTTTGTACCACTTCTCGCTGGCAAATTCTTGGCTTCCACTGCGAATCATACTGCCGTGGCTTATCATGGTGTAGACAGTGCACATTCTTTCTCCCTCCACCACCATTGGTAGTGCGAAGAAACTCAGGAGGGTAAAGAGATGTAATACCTTTAAAAGAAAAGAACGGGGTCTTAAAAACAGATAAACAAGATAAACACAGTGCCAAGACATCTAATCACAAAGCAAAGGTTTACCTTTAAAATACTGGAGCAAATCGCGCCCAATATTCAACGGTTTTGGAAAAGTTGTGACACAAAGTGCGTAATTCAGTTAAAATCGTGCCGCAATTTGCACTTTTTCTCTCTGACAGACAAACAGAAAAATAGTCAAACGACATCAAAACAACAATTAATTTTGAATTTTACTTTCAAAGACAGGCCACCATCTCTCCCCTGTATATACAAATCAATAAGACACCGAAGGTGAAATCTACCGTCAATTTTAAGCTTATAATAAGCGGCGTTCTAACCTGGGATGAACATATTTATACACCAAAGTCATACTGAATTTAGTCAACGGATACACTATAATACTTTCAAACAAGGCAGCAGAGCTGTAAACCAACCACTGAGTACATCTTTGATAAGATGGCACTCCAAACTACTAATACCGTGAGATGATATTAACAAACATGCTGTTTTATAACTGATATTTTTGTATTTTTTCAGCAGTATCTCATCACAAGAAAAGTGTTGTCGGACTTTTTGCATCGTGCATAGACCCACTGCGTGAATTGGCTTTTATTAAGACGTCCTGAATGAATTGGTCATTGCTTTAGTGAAGACACCCTGGGTGCATTGCACATTGCTTTAGTGAAGAGATCGTGAATGAATTGCACATTGCTTTAGTGAAGACATTCTCTGTTAAACGCATTTGCATTCATTAATTTATGTATATTCTAAATGCATGCTGAGTTATTGGTGGCGAAAAAACAAAAGTAACTTCGGTTGTGACATTTGCCTTATTTCATCCGACAGAAAGTAAGGAAGACTGAGCACCTGAATAAACTGCCGAACACGTCGAAGCAATACTCGAATTTTCTGGGAGATCTTTGGTTTGCTACGGTTAGGTTTCGCATTGAGAGAAAATGAGAGAAAAAAAGAGGTTGGGGAGAGGGAGGGAGAAAGGGGGAGAGAGAGAGGGCGGGGTAAGCGGAAGAGAGAGAGTGAGCTGCACATGAACATGGATCTATCAAATAAAAAGTAGTTAGACGCAGAGGATAAACATTATCTATTTTCTGATCATCGTCTAGTAGGGTTTTGTTAGCCATTGGGTATTTTCTCCTGGGTGCCCAGTAAAATTACAAAATGGTGCTTAAAATTAAGCCTCCGTTTATTTTGTCACTCTATATACGGTGCACATTTTGACTTCGACAGAAATTATTTATATCCACTCTCACCGTGTTAGTCAAGTCAAAATCACCTGAAGCCGGTGAGGCACCCGCACAAAAGCTTTTATTGCATTTATGGATGCTGGCATTATCTGTCAACTGGCACGGTTTCAGTTAAGGTATATCTCTCATCTGTTGCAGTTCTGCAACAAGTCCCTTTTACAGACGTGGTTAATTTTTTTTTTTAAATTTTATGCCTAATATCCAGTTGAATTTAGACAGGAAAAACAATTCAAAAGGCCGAAAACGTCTTTTTAAATATTATAAACTACAATCTGAAACAGTTACGTTCCTTATATAACAATGATTAAATTGGTTTTTTAGTTCCGTTTTCAATATAGAATTTCCTGTAATAGATTTAATGCCTTTATCTATTGATATACTCATCTCATATTCAATTTCCATTGAATTTACTCTCTCTTTCTCCCTGATAGAATTTATAATTTTAGTGAAGGTCTTTTTGATATCAGCGCAGTCAAAATGTTCTTTCAACAGATTTTTATTCTTCCCATGTTTCCTTTACCCAACCCTTACAATGAATTCCATTACATCATATTTAAACCTTAAAACCAAGCTAAAATAATAATATATTTGTGTAACCTCATCGGAAAAACGTTTCAGTGTATGAAAAGCTCATCTATGGCAGCTGATCGTCCATGTTGCCACAGTGGAAGGTGAACACCATTCGACCGTCGACCACATATTCGGTTCCATTTTTGTACCGAGGGGAGATCCCGCGCATTCTTCCTACACCAAACTCGGGTCTGGTGAGACTGGTCACGTGCGGATTGGAGACAGAGTAGCTTCCTTCTTCATACCCGGCGTCTTGGCCCAAGGGCATGGGAACTACAAGAATTGGAACGCGATCTTCAGCTTGCAGCTTAATTACGTTATCGAAGCCCTTTCCCCCGGGTCTTGTGTAATAGACTCGAGACCTGACGGCGCTTCTTGCCGGAATGACCATTCCCTGATTTCGGCCCGTGGTTACAGTAAACTCATCTCTGAAGAAAATCATCCATCCAACACTGCAAATCTTGGAACGGTAAAAACGAACTTCATTGCCACGCGACTCCGAATAAAGTCTATAATTAGCGTATTTTGGTAGGGCCGAGAGTCTAAAAATTAGGCGAACTCCCGATGCCTCGACATACAGAGTGGTTGGATCAATCCCTGACAGTGTATCGTTGCCGACGTCCAAACTGATGCCGTACCACTCGCTAAAAAACTGTAGGAACTTCCTCCCTTCAGCTGCGATGCTGGCGTTCGTGTGTCGACCAAAATATCGGTGTACTTTGTACCATTCTTCGGTGGAGAATCCTTGGCTCGGAATGCCATCGTTGCTGCCATGGCTAGCCATAGTGTAGACGATGCACAAGTTTCCTCCCGCCACCACCATTGGCAATGCCAAGAAACACAGGAGGGAAAACAGATGCGATACTAAAGAAAATAAATAAATAAATTAATTAATTAATTAAATAAATAAAAAAAGAAAAAAAAAAAAAGAAAAAGAAACGGATTCACCTTAATGCAGTAACCACGAGATATATGTAGGCTATGTTTCTGAAAATTTACGTAAAGATTTAAATTTAGTTCCAAGACACCCAAAACATTTTTTGTATAGAGTTAGTATTTTCAGCAAATTAGCAGCTAAATAAATAGTTAAATATATATATATATATATATATATATATATATATATATTTTATGAAGAATACCAATGGCTTATTGAAGCTCTAATTCCATTTAGGTTGGTTTCTTTCGGAAAGGGAGACGATCATCAAACAGAAGACCAACGAATGTTATCGGTTCCGATAAAGACTGTATCACGTCCATGCTGTTTAACGTAAACAAATTTGATTCGTCTCTCAAGATATCTATCGACTATCTTTTGTAATTTTAATTTTACAACGCAAATATCAATATGCAACAGTTTTGGCTCCAACGTCGTGGTACGGATTGTTTCATTTACCCTTTAAAATTTTTCAAGGGATAATTTTAAAAGTCTTTGAAAAACATTAGCCGAACAAGGCTTGTACCCGGTTCAGTAAAAAAATAAAAAATAAAATTAAATAAAAAGATTGTGAGACTGAAGAGCTCAAAAATAAAACTGAATGTTTTGCTGGGTTTAGTTTCCGATGAACTCTTATTAATCATCCAAGGGCAATGCGAACAGTACAATATCAACAGCCTGCTAAACTGAATGTCAAAAACACAGCATGTACAACACACCAGTGGACGAATTTATCACCGGTGTCCACCGCTGTCATAAGGTTGAAATGCCTTATAATGGGCACAGTACTTGTGGGTATTTGATAAACTCTATCGCTGTACTCACCATGTTTAATGTCATCGGAGACTACTGAGACGCTCAAATTGTCCCTGGCAATATCTTCTTGGTACACCTCTTCGGTTGACTAGTGAACGGCAACTGAACAGCGGCGTCGTGAAGTATTCAAATTATGTACAGTCAAAAAGAGTTAATGGTACCGTTATCTTTTTGTGATCTTCACGTTATAATTCTTGAGAAGCCCGTATGAACAAAGGTTTAAGTACCTTTATGGAAGAGCTTTAAGTAACTTTTAAAATAGAAATAAACCAGCAGTATTTTATCATGGACTGCATTCACTGACTGGTCCGAAAAAATCACTGATCAACCACATAGGAAGAACAATGACAATTTGGACAACCAGTTACCTACTCAAACAGCATCAAGATAACAATGAAGTCTAAAATATGGCGTGGATTTGTTGGTGGGTGCCTTAAAGCAAGAAGTTGTACAAGTTCTTGCCCAAAGCTTAGGCACTTTATAACTTGTAATCTATGCGGCCATTTTATAACTTCCAGTCGTGCATTGCTATAATGCTGGTAAGCAGAAACGCAGTGAATGACAACTTTTAAACAAATAAGTTTTTTTTTCACGAAAATTAATACAAGACACTTACAACACAATAAGAGACAGAAACACCTTCCACACACCATTCACACACTGCAAACAAAGTTCTTACAAATGTTGATTAAAAATACAGGTATATATATTTTTTATATAAAAGAATCTGAGTAGGCCTAGGCTACCACAAATGTTCTTTTCTATTCATATCAATATTTTTTCTATACTGTCCCATTTTTTTCTTAGATAATCTGCCTTTTGAGGACCCAGTAGGTATGAAGAGTGAAAATCTATTTTCCTTTGCTTTTCCAAAAACTTTTTGCAGGCATTCCAAAGAGGTGTAATTTTATTCTGTCTACATAGAGTGAAATATTTCTTTATATAGAGAAGTAGTAGATTAATACCTAAGAGGGGGCTGTCGTCCAGGATTCCAAATATAAACAGGCATGGTTGTTGTTGTAATTCAACAGAGTACTGTGTACGTAGGTTCTGAATGAGAAAAGTCCAAATAGCTTGAACATATGTGCAGTCCCGGAAAATATGCAATAAAGTTTCTTTTGGGTCATTACAGAAAGTGCATCGCTCATGTTCTAACATATTATATTTAAAAAGCATCGAATTCGTAAAATAAATTCTATGTAAAATTCTAAATTGCAATGTGAGAAGTTTATGATCGTTTGTTTCTCGAAAGGGCAATACATGAACTAGCTTCCACTTTTCACTTGAAAAATCAATGTTCAGCTTTTCCCTCCACTTATCATGGATGTTAAAAGGTATTGCTTCCTTATCTGAAATAAATTTCGGGTAAAAAAGTTTCGTTAATTTGTTTTTCGATTTTAATAATACGAGATTTTTATTTGTTATTGCTGCAAGGTTCTTTTGATACCCTCTTATAACAGTTTTCCAGGCAGAAGGTAAAGCGCTGATGACGCCTTGATAGTCAAGGAAATTACAATCTATATTATATTCATCACAAAAAACGTCTAGACTTTTTACTGAACCAGTATTATCAATCAGGTCATTAACGTAAAGCACTCCTTTTCAAAACCAAGGTTTATAGAAGATTATCTTTTTATTGATCTTAATATGATCATTTCCCCATAAAGGTTGTGCTAGGATATCATCCGGAGAAGTAGTAGAAAATTCTTGCACAGAAGCCCATATTCCCAAAATCTCTTTCCAGAAAGTGTTTAGTATATTAATATTGCGTATAGACTGTAGGCTCTTCAATGGAAGTAGCAATACGTCAACTCCCCCGATTTCCGCAATCTCATCCATCAAAAGAATTTTCCACGAAGAACAATTATGTGGATTTACCAATTTCTTTAGCCATATCAATTTAAGAGCTTTACAGAAGGATTTCACCTCGGGGACCTTTAATCCACCGGTTTCATAAGAATTAATCATAACATTTCTCTTAACTTTATCTATTTTACTGTTCCAGATAAAGCGATAAAAGACTCGCTCCAATTCTTTAAAGAAATGATCAGCAGGCATAGGGAGGACAGTTAATATTTGGATGATGGTAGGGAGTGCCAAGGATTTTAAAATAGTTACTTTACCTAGGAGTGAAATATGACGGAACGACCAATCATTTAACAACGATTTGATGGAATGTAATTTTTCTCTAAAATTTTCTTCATAAATGTCCTCCTTTGCTAGGTTATACCAAATACCCAGCAGTTTAAATTTCCCACTATGATTCCAAAATATACTTTTAGAGGTTTGATACTCCTCACCACAGCAGCGCTTTGCTCCAATCCAAACAGCCTGGCTTTTTTCAAAATTTATTTTCAATCCTGAACATTGAGAGAACAATTCTAGCATATCCAGAGCTGCATTCAATGACTCTCTTTCATCTGCTAGATGGAGCGTAGAGTCATCTGCGTATTGTGTAATGACGTATTCTGAGTTATTCAGTAAGACCCCTTTTATGTTTGGATCAAATTTGACCGCCGCGCTGAGCAATTCTATGCAGATAGTAAATATGTAAGGGGACAGAGGATCACCCTGTCTAACCCCCCGAGTGACATTAAAGAATTCTGTTAAACAAATAAGTTGTTATGCGTTTACAATTTGAATCAGTAATGCGTAACCAAGCCCATACCCCCCCCCCCCCCCCGTAACGTGTTTATTTATCAGGAATCCTCCCCCACCCCCACCCCCTCAGAGGGGACATATTTGACGATCAGTCCAATAATGAAACGGCAACAAAATAACGAACTTCATATGTAACTTTCCAAAGACAGGCCATCATCTTCCTCCTGTATATACAAATGAATAAGCACCAGAAAAGGTGAAATCTACCGTCATTTTAACCTGATAATAAGCGACGACCTGGGAATGAACTGGGATGAACATGTACATCTTTTTTACACTGAAACCAGTGAATGGATATAAACTATAATACCTTCATCTAATCAGTGAACCAGACACTGCGTATTTATTTTATAATGTGGATAATAATAATAATAATAACACTATTAACAAAAACTCGGTTTTAATAACTGGTATTTTTCTAACTGTTCAGGAGTATCTCATCTCACCAAAAATCAGGATTTGTGCAACATGGTGCACGCAGGGGGTGGATTGGCCGTTTTTTTTAGTGAGGACGATCTCTGCAAAACGCATTATTTGTATTCATTATTTTATGTATCTTTTCAATGCCTGATTAGTTATTAGTGATTAGTTATTAGTAAAATTGCCTATATTATTTGACAGGAAGTAAGGAGAACTGAACACCTGGCTAAACTGCCGTCCTTGTTGAAGAACCACTCGAATTTTCTGGGAGATCTTCCTTGGTTTGCCGGGCATCGAGAAGAGAGAGAGAGAGAGAGAGAGAGAGAGAGAGAGAGAGACTTAAACACGAAAACATGAATCTTTGAAATCATATGTAGGCAGACGTACGCAGATGCTAAACTGGGGTTTGATATACACGTTTTCTAATTTTCTCTGATCATCAAGTATTTGAAACCCACAGTGCTTTTTCTCTTTTTGTAATAGATTTAATTCCTACAATTATCTTGGTTGCCTTGACGCCTTCAGCAACCTGACAGATTATATGAAAAGATTCGATTCAAATGTTCTCTTTGTTTTCTCTTTCAGAAACTCTGGCCTATCTAGCTAGCCCAGACCCAGTAACATTAGGAAATGGTGCTTAAAATATCACCTGAACCAGTGAGTCGCCCGCACAAAAGCTTTTACTTCATTAATGGATGCTGGCATTATCTATATACTGACGCTTATTCACCGGTGTCAGCTGAGACGCGATATCTGTTAGATATATCAGCTTCTTCCTATATTCCCGTGCCTCAGATCCGTCCTTCCTTTTAACAGGGGTGACAGCTTTTTTTGAACGAAACATAATATGCAATGACTTAGACCAGATTGTGTCTGAAACAGTTACGTTGCTTATATAAAAAACGATTGAATTGGATTCTTCACGCTGCATTCAAATACTTAATTTTTTGTACCAGATTCAATTCCTACATTCATCGTCTTACTTGCTTGCTCCGTAGTTGATGGTTCTTTTGCCTAAGCATCGGTAATGAAGAATGAACAGAGGACAAGCTCTCTTTCTCTCTCTTCTCTCTCTCATTGACAAACAGAGCCAGTGTTTTCCTTCAACAGATTTTTGTCCTTGCCATATTTCCCTTGCCCACTCCTTACAATTATACCTATTTGTTTAAATTTAAACCTTAAAACCAAGCAAAAAAAGGCCTGTATGTGTTTATATTACCCCGAAAAAAAAGTTTTGAATTAACGAAAAGCTGATATATGGCAAACGATAATCTAAACTGTCACATTAGAAGGCTATCGCCACCCGACCATCATTCAGTCTCGTTTGGACGCATGGATTGAGAAGAGATTCCGCGCCCTACGCCTTCACCCAACTCTGGTCTGGTCAGACTGATGACGTGGTGGTTGACGACATCATATGTCCTTGTGTGACGTCATACCAGGTCAGATTAGTATTTTGACCCAAGGGGATAGACAAAAGTCATTGAAGGGGGAGATAATAATTGGCTGGGTAACCTCAATTAACGTGCCCGCCAAAATTCCGGGGGGGGGGGGGGGCAAGTAACCCCATTGACCTCCCCCACCCCCTGCAGACACCCATGCTGACAAGGTATCGTCACCAACGACCACATCGATGCCGGACCAGTCTTGAAAAACAGTAGGATCTTCCTCCCTTCAGCCACGATGCTGGCGTTCGTGTTTCGACCAAAATATCGGTGTGTTTTGTACCACTGCTCGCTGGCAAATTCTCGGTTTTCACCGCGAACCATACTGCCATATTTGGCTCATCATGTGTAGAGGGCGCACATAGCTTTTTCTCTCGGCTCCACTTTTACCGATGCGTAGTAAAACACGTAGAAAAAAAAAAAGAGATTGAATTCCTTAAAGGACCGGAGTAACCTTAATGCAAGAGATATATGCAGGGTATATTTTTGCAAAGTTATGTTAAAACTTTCTGTTTCAATACCCAGACAATTGTTTAAGCCTAGGTTCCAACCGACAGCTATTTAGCGTGAACCCCCAGGGAGCTCATAAGTTTGGATCGATCTAATCTCTGGGAATGGGGTCTAAGTAACATTGAATGAGAAATGAAATGACAATATGTTTAAGACATGCATTGTAACTGAATGGTTCAAAGCTGCCACTGATGTGGCATGAACACTGTCGAATTCTAAACAACCAGTTAACAGCAATAAACTAACAGTTAACTCTAAGAGAAAAGATATGTATTGTACTCGACTTCTCAAATCAGAATATTTTTTAGTACTGCAGAGAAAGAGAGTGTTTCAGATGATATTGTACATAATCCAGGCTTAACTGCCATAATAAGTTTAGGATATAGTGTCTTTACAAATCCCAAGGACCTTCATGTAACGGAACCTGGGAATGCCATGAAAGATAGTTTAACCCCAACACAAAATTAAGGCTTAAGATTATGATATTAAATACATCAAACTTTAATCTTGGTACTTGCATCTGTCCTAGGATATTGTGAAATCAATGGGGTAAGTATGGGCCATTTGTTGATGACTCTTTCATGTTATGACTTTTTCTGCTATTTTTTTAATAATTGCTTTAACACTTTCTATCTGTAACTTGCAGGTAATGCCGGTCTCAGGTATATAAGACTGGTTCTAGTAGGTTGTTTCAAGGAATAGAGAACTCCACTCAAAACCTCACAAACGAGTTTTTGTTGTGAGATAACTTACACAAGTCTTCTCTGGAGAGTCATCTTTTTGGGTTTGATACTGTCTGTCTCTAAAGGCATGGGTTGTAAAGCTAATTAATCTGCATGCAAAAAGTATATAATTGTCATTTTTGTCTAAGTATGCATGATGACGCCTGATCTCTAACCCTGAAAATTTGCATAGTATATTAGTACCACAGAGTGTCTGTACACATAAGGTTCAAATTAGTCTCAGGATCTTATGAGCTCTTGTAAAACAGTTCCCTCTTTTAAAATTGACTCAGTTGGCACTTGGGTGTCTTCTGCTATCACAACGTTGCAGTCCTTGTCAGCAGCTATCCCATCATCCCCTCTTTCATTCCCATCATCCTCTCTGTCATCCTCCAGCCCGCAAAGTAGGTTGTCATTTTCAAAAGTTGGGAAGAAATACCTGAGTCGTAAAAACATTTTGCAATTATATCAATAAATATACCTACTACGTGTGTGTAGATATAGACTGATTAATGTAGTTTAGCCAAACTAAGGGTGCTTTCCCAGAGATTTAGATCGATCTAACTCCCTGGGGGTTCACGCTAAATTGCAGTCAGCCGAGCGGGCACCATAGTTAATTACCCCCTGACAGCTTTTAGTAGGCAGGACAGATGCTTAAGCCGGCCAAGCTGACAGTAATCTAGTGATACTCCCAACAGGGATAGATCGATCTAAAAATCTATGGAAATGGGGTGAAATACATAATAAAAATATGTTGATAAAATAAAAACATGAACAAATACCTGATATGCTTGATATCTGATACCAGTGACTTGATAAAAAATTTGAAACTGCTTTCATATTTATATACATTGAGAATTTTTCATCAAAATGTTTATATTATATAACAGAACTTGAGGTAACAGATAATTCCCCACTTACTGGGGCTGGTCCCAGTCTGAGGATTCTGGGAACTGAGTCACATGACCAGAGTGTGTGTAATGTCCAATCAGATCTTCTCTTGCTTCAAACTTTTCACAGCAGAGAATGCAGCAGTTTTGGTGCATCTAAGCAAAACAAACAAGAACTGGGATAGGTCACATTGTATTCCGTACTATTCAAAGTCCCAGAAAGTATTCAAATTGAGCTTTCAATTGTGGAACAACAAATTATAGCTTTGTGTAAAGTTATGAAACAATCAACACTTCTACGGTGTATTTTGTAAAATGCAATTTACCTGTCTCCTGATGTAGTTAATCAATTTGACCTGTTGATAAAAGTTCAACCTCTTTGCTTGCCTGACAGTTTTTAGGTCAAATCCATGAACCACCTTCAAATACAAAAAAAGTCTTCCTCCAATAGATTTACATCTTCAAAGTAAAAGAAGCATAATTTTGGCATCACATTGTTTAGGTTCATCTCTTTTTATCAATTAAAAAACAATATCTGCGTTCTGTGTTACTGAAGAAAATTTAAAAGTAAGCGCACTGCACTGTCTCCCTGTACTGTACCTTCATGTGTTCTAGGAGGCGGTCCATGTCAGTATCACCATGGCAACAGAACAGACAGACAGCTCTGGCTCCAGTGTCGTCGGTCCAGCCTGTCCACTCTCTTAAATGTAGACAACAAGCAGAAATGAAAAAGTCTGAAAATATGGCATGCCCCCCCTCCCCCTCTCCATTTTAAATGCAGGTCTGCATGGATCTGAAAAATGATTTTTTGGGGTTCTATGGGTTCGAAAAAGTCTTAAATCTTCCAATACCCTGAAAAATGTCATCCCTGCCCCCCCCCCCCTCCCCCCCCCCACCTATGCATCCTTCCACAATTACTTTAGACTGTATCAAAGCATAGACTGAAAACTGAAAGTATATGACAACTTTAAATTTAGCTTAGCACACTCACTCTTCATTGTCAGTCTCATCATCTTCTATGGCAACATCATGTTCTGACTGTATGTTCTCCCAATTTTTACCAAGTTCCTGAAATTGGAAATCATACACATCCTGCATTTCATATTTAGGTACAGTAAGTGACTTGATATAACATATTAATGGTGAGTCATCTGCTTAGTCTGAGGATTGACTAGCAGAGTATGAGACTGGTCTGATGACTGACTAGTAGCTTTGACACTAGTCTTGGATTGACTAGAAGAGTAGACACTTGTCTAAGGCTTCGTTCACATGCAATGTCTATTTTCTAAATTCTATTTTCTATTTCTATTCTTATAGTAACTTATAGTAACTGGCTCGCGCTGCCAGTAATTACGCCGCGGGATATTCAGGGCACAGACCGAGATCATAAGACATATTGCGAATAGAAAATAGAATTTAGAAAATAGACATTTCATGTGAATGAAGCCTAAGACTGACCAGTAAATCTACCATCAAACTCACAAAACTGCATTACCTATACTACATTAGTGGAAAGTTAAAATAAATAAAAAATGCTTTGCGTTCTGCAGTTTTGCACACATAAACTGACTTCTAATGCCCTTATAGAGAACTGCCAACATAAATATAAACCAGCACATTTTTTTTCAATCTGAACCAACTTCTGTCTGCAACTTCTGTCAAAAATATCATAACTGCATTGCAAATTGAGGGACATGAAAAATACTATTGTTTCTCTGTGATCTACTGGAACTCACAAATTAAAGCAAGTTTATACAACTTCTAATTCAACAATGTAAATAAAATTACCAGATAATTGATGACATAGAATTTGTCATAGGTAGGATTTTGTGGCTTGATTCTTTTGTGCTGCTTTTTCCTCATGTGTTCTTTGAGGGTCATGCGGTCCTTGAAATTCTTCTCACAGTACAGACACTGAAGGCTGGGAAAAAAGTTCCAGAAACTTACATGATTATGATTATCTTAAGCTAAAAAAACTCAGAAAAAGTGAAAATGTAATTGTCAAAAAATGACTTTTTTTTCAATATTGGCACTTTTGTTTTAGCCTTTTTACTTCTGAACAGGTGATTGTTTTAACATCCATATATTTGATAATATTTCAACTATCTTTACATCTTTTGTCTTACTTGTCAAGCTTCTCCTGCAGTAAATCCAGGAATTCATCTGTGTTTACTGAAGATGACAAAAAAATTGACTTGCAATATCATAACTACCCAATCTTTGCACTGTTTGTAAAACTAACAACATAATATTTGTTTTAATCAGCACTTGAAAATGTCAGCAAGTTCAGATAAATATCTAAATTAAGAAAGTCATAACTGATAAAAACATTTATAATATCATCTCCATTATCAGAAATCAACTTACAAAACAGCAGACCTTGTTACATGCTCTCCGGTCAGTTTAAATATGTGACATAAAAGCCCACACCCACACAAAGATAGAGTCACCATTTTAGTCAACACAAACTAGTGTACAGCATGCACATATAATATTGCCAACATTACCCAAGTTGTCTGGAAGTCCTACATTGAAATTGTGCTCAGAGTTCATGTGATTGAAGAGTTCTGATCTGAAATACAGAATATAGGCATTGTAATAATTTTTTCTCCCATTTTTCCCTTTCTGATATTCTAGCTTTTTCATTTCTTTCTTCACTATAATGAACATATACTTGGTTTTGGAGGTCACAACCTTTTTAGTCAATGTGAAGACAAAAATTCACCCAAGTTAAACAAAGCAATTAACAGTATACCTTCACAATAAATAAAGATTTTAGAGACAAGTCAGTGTCACATATTTAGTGTAATATGGACATATCTGTTTTATACCTCTATTTAATTACATACTCTTGATTTATTTCTATATTGGAGGGCATTATAGTATAAAACAGAAAAGATAACAGAGCAACTTGTCAGAATTATGCTAATATAATGTGAAAGTCACTGAGAGAATCACTTTTTGTGGAATCACCCATTGGCAAGATTAAGCACGTAGATACCGATATGATCAGAATAATTTGTGACACGCAGCCATTTTGTATCTGTGTGAGGTTGAAGGAACTTTTTCATGACATTTTGAAGACTGATATTTTTCTTATACCTGTTTCCATGAAAAAGCTCCCTGCAGAATAAACATATTCTGGAGAAAGTTGTGTCATCTCTCTCCCTCTGCTGCTGTTCTAATACAAGCACCTAGGTGTAAAGTTACAGTATCATCAAATAGAATTAAATTCCACTGAATTTTTTAAAAAAATTATCTTTCTTTATCCTTCCTAAACTGAATTACCATCATTTAAGAAAAACATAATGTTGAAATCAACGTAGGGCTGAGAGAGAGAGAAAGATGGTGAAGGAGAAAGGAGGGGGAGAGGGAAAAAGAGAGAGAGGGGGGGGGGTGAAGGAGAGAGAAGGGGGAGAGGGAAAAAGAAAATGAAAGATCAATTGTTGACATATCCTCACCAATTTTTCTCTCTGAATCTTCTGTCTCAGCTGTTTATCTTCTGGCAGCAAATCGCATAGTAGGTAGTATGATTCCTTGGGACCTTTTAATATAAAAAATATCATTCAATCAGTAATAAATATTCATAAAGGTTATCACCCATGGCAAATCATTTGAAAGCCAATTATATAAGACACACTGAGAATTGTAAATGCAGAAGAAAAATCCAGAATAACCAATACTTTATAGGATAAAGGTCAAAATATATCTTTCTAGCCTTGGAGGTAAAAAAAATATGAATACATTACCAATATCAGTCTCCTTTGTATTTGTGTTAATAACACTGCAAAAGTCTTCCAAACGCTGTTCCTTGAACCTCCCTCTCCAATACTCTGCATATCTGAGATATAATTACATAAATCAGATGTCAAAATATACAATATTTGATATCTATGTCATATGAATACAGTATTATATCTGAAATATTAATTTTTTTACTATAAGGAATCTTAAATATAAAAACTTAATTGTCATCCATAGAAAGCAAAATAATATACTTCAAATACCCAGACACTAAATAGAGGTTGACTTTTGTTTGGAAATACATGTATACACAACTAAAAAACTAATTAAAAAATATAGTAGGAAAAAATAAGAAAACATACGCAATGCAACTTACTGTTTAAAATCAGCAATCAATTTCACATCACCAATCACAAATTTATGCTCTTCAACCAAGTGTTTCAGGAGTTCGTCTTTCGTTCTACTGCAGTTAAATGTCAACTGACAGAAGAAACACTGGACAATCACTTCATCAGTTTCCTTGGTTCTTTCTGGAAGTTGAGTTGTCTTGTTTTCAGAAGTTTCTTCTTCTGCAGCAAAACTCAGAGGCTGTAGGAAGGGGCTCTCTGCACTGTGGGACTCTGTCATGGTGGCATGATTGAGAAATTAACAGGACCTGAAATGATGACACATACGTTAAGTTTTAGTCCTGTAGTCATGTAATTTTAAAGGGAGTGGGGTCTTTTAATTTGTAATGAAAAGTGCACCTTTGCTAACTCACTGAGAAATGATTTTGAGTAAAAGCAGAACTTTTTATGGTGAAAAGGTGTTTTTCTAGGACCTTCCTGCCTAGATTATTCTTAATAATTCATTTTAATGATCAAGATATACCAGTACCGATCGAGTATATCTTTAAAAAGTGTACAACTACGTGTATACCACTGTTTTGTTGTCTTTTTACAATTTTGATCTTACTTCAAATTATCCAAATATATTCTAAAATCCAACGAATGTATATCTACCGGAACGGTTCAACAACTATAAGGGACATTCCTTGGCTCTTTCTCAAATTCAAAAACGTATCTCAACGATGAGCAGCACAAGTTATTTGCTAGTTTCTCGACAAAAAAATTTGTTAAGACAAAACATTCTCATATAACACGATGTATTTTCCATTTACCCTAAACTAAATTGCTATTCTAACAGCCAAACGGTGTGTAACCCGAAAATAATTTCACTCCGTATTTTGCAATGTTTTCAACATGGGCGCAGACATCTTTGTGATATAAAACGCGAACTTGTTACATAGTGGAAAAAACTGTGTTGCAAACGACGCACGCAGCTGTTCTATCTTGACGATATCAGCACTTTTCAATAACTCCAATCGTTAATTTAAAAATAATCACAACTATACAAAAAATCAACCTCATTAGTGCCGATTACTACACAATTGAAAACTTCCGCGTGGCTGCACTGCCGTAGGGAAATCCGCGCTGGTCACATGACCAAAACAACATGGAGGAAGTGTGAAGGCAACAAAACGCGATGTTGCGGAAACTGTGTATTATTATCTTAGACCAAGCCTAGTGAGGATAAAATGTGGACTCAAACGCCAAAGGAGAAGAAGTACGGCGTTGGTAAGTGTAAATATTTGTAGGTTTCTTTCTCGACGAGAGATATTGGGGACGATGTTTTCGGTCACCCTTTCGCATACCATTCATTTACTGTTGTGAGCTGAATGTGAACTGTCGTGGCGTAGTTTCGAGTTTCCTCTACCCCAGCGTTCTTCGGCTATGTGATAGATTAAAGTAACACAATTGTCCACATTAGATGAATTATTGGTGACTTTTGGTACGTGTTTCACATTAGAATTAATTGTGGTTTTCATGAAGGGGACGTTGGGAGGGGGGGTGGGCATGCAGGAAGTAGGAAGTAACGGTTTCACTGAAGTGGTTTATTAATAGACCAAGTCATGCGACTTTCTGAAACCAACACGAACAGCTGATATGGACCCCTGATTTTTGTTACATCATTGTTGAAAAGGAAGAAAAAACAAACTTGGCAATTTTTCTACAATGCTAGGATGTTAAAATGACATTTTGTTACTGCATTGGGTGACTCAAAATGATCCAGTAATACAATGCTACTTAGTACATTATTTGATGACTAAGTAATAAGCCTACACAGTATTTACAGATTATAGGTTTGATGTATCTAATAAAAATGATAATGTTTTAATAATTTACCCGTGGCATCTCAGAAAAGATCACTTAATTAACACAATGTATGCAGGAGAGATAGTGTTGATAACAATCCCATGCAGTTATTAACATTCAGTAATATCTGTTATTATTAGATAATTCTTAGGTCTACCTGTATTATGTATAGGTTTGCATGTAAATTGTTCACAGTATCTAGATCCTAGTTGCTATATGAGAAAAGTTGATTTATGTCTTGACTTCACCTTGATATCTTTAAAAAGAAATTATATCATAGAGAAAGTCATTAAAATACTTTTATATTAATGGTAATTGACAGCAATATCATCGTTTTAGTAAGACTTGGGCTAACTGGTAACTTACCTAATGTTATTAGAACATACCATCAGTGCCAGCTTGTTAAAGGCAGTTAAGTAGATCATAAAGAAAAAAGAAGACCCACCCTAAGCAGCTACACACTTTATTATACTATGCCATAATAAAGAACAGAGTTCCATTAGGTTGCTTCACTATGACTTATTGAAGTATTGAATATGCTGAGGCAATGGATTCTTCCTGGCAGATTTCTACTTGCATAGAGCCAGGTAACTTACTTGCATACAAATTAATCCTAAACAGGCAAAATGCTGTCTGCCAGTGAGTTTCTGTGGCTTAAGATTATTGCCTGCAGCATTTCTGTGGAGAATCCTGTGAAGCAGCTTTATTAATGTGTACAAGTTGGATGTACGAAAAAACAGGAAAACTGATGTGGAAAGAACTTCAGGACCAGTGTTTCCTCTGTATCCTTCAATATGGAGTTGCCTCTGGGGGGAGGGTGGTACAGTGGCTGGTAAACTTTATTTTATCTGACCCCTCCCCCCCCCCAAGGGTCACAGGGAGAATGTATTTAACCAGATATTCACAGAAATTCCTCTGGGTAATTCAGTGTCCATTGCTGTACTGTGAGAGTTCTTGACCTCTGAGAGAGAGCCCCCCAACCACCTCCACCCCCCCCCCCCCCCCCA
This sequence comes from Lingula anatina, assembly GCF_051362555.1. Classification (NCBI taxonomy): domain Eukaryota; kingdom Metazoa; phylum Brachiopoda; class Lingulata; order Lingulida; family Lingulidae; genus Lingula; species Lingula anatina. Next base: position 23,559,003 of record NC_141772.1, read on the forward strand.
AAAAAAAAAAAAAAAAGTGAACCCCAAGACCCTTTGGAACTGTTTAGATATTTATGACAGCTGCTTCCAAGGGCTTCAAGATATTTTTTGTCTCATGCATTGATTCAGACTCGTAGGATGTTGTAATGTTGTAGTACAAGTTAAGAGGGCAAATAAAGCTATTGTTTAGTCTCAAGTCATGGTATAATGATAGCAGCAGTGCCTGGTGTGTATAGAAATGATTATGATATTTAGTTAACATATTGCTGCCAGTCAGTGCTTGACATTAAAGCTTTGTAATAACTCTATAACCCACTTGTCACCCTGTGTACACATCATAATATATAATATATAATAGTGTAAGCCATATTAGTGGATACAGCTCATGTTACATCACTGTTACATATTATAGGCAGATATAACCATTAAATGGTAGGGAGGGGTGAGAAGGGGGTATATGATATTGTGCTCCCCCACCCGCACCCCCGTGGCTATGATCTAGGTGAGTCTCTTGTGTAATAGCCATGCTATTAAGTTGTCAATCTCATCAAGTGTGATACAACACCTGTCTTGCTGAAGTTGACTACTGGATGTGAAGATAGCCATGGTCTCTCTCCAAACTGATTTGAAATGGTGGTAAATGTAGCCCTTAACAGTTTGTGCCAAAGACTTTTGAACTCGGGTCGGATGCCATCTGGCCACCATAGTCTAAGGATCTACTGGCTTAAATCAAAATTTACTGACCCAAGTCCAGTTTAAAAATAAAAAAAAAAAAAATACTTAAATTAACACATTGATATCAAACAGGCTTCCTATTACAGATAAGAACAAAAACATGAGGTTTTCAAGAGGTTATTATAAAAAAGACTTTAACATTTAGCCTGAACATTTATATAAGGAACTGGAGTGCATGTTACAGCTGAAAAAATCCACTGGCCTGGTTGGGTCAGTAATTGTTTTTCAGAAAATTCACTGTCCTGGTCTGATTTTTACTGGCATTGACAGTCCAGGACAGTGCTTAACTTGGCAGACTGCTAAAATGATGTGACACTTGAAATCTACTTTAAATTAGCAGTCACGTTAGTAACCTCACCTCAGTAGATTTCTAATGTTACAGCTAATGTGTATTACGGTATGCAGTGAGTCATACCTCACAGATCTGTTATGAAATCTCGGTGACTTGTGAATGTATTTTATGTGGGTATTGAACCCACTGGTCTATGACCTGACACTGTCATATAGAGCTTGGTTCAGCACAACATCAATACAAAGGACAATTTCTTTTATGATTTTTTTTTATTAATGGTGTTATTTATTAGATGGACAACATACTTATTTTGATCCACTAGTTTTTCATTCATATTTATTTCTATAATTTGATTGAACCCATAGCTGATAGGTAAATGCATCACATTTCAACGTATTCTTCGCATTAGGAGATCTATATCAAACAAACAGTGAATCAGGGTTTCTGATATTGTGAAGGTATTAAATTAAGTTATTGAACTGACAAAAGATTGACAAATGGTGTCAAAGATAGCTACGGTAACTGATAGAGAACTTAATACAAATATGTGGATTGTCTACCAATTTGTTGTCAAAGAATTAAAAATAATTTTTAAACATTTTCAGATCTGATTTTAAAAGGAGTACGGCCGTATGGCCAGTAGCAAATTTCCTTTTTTTTACAAACTACTGTTTACTTCCCTTGATATAAATAAAGGGCTCATTGACCTTAGGAGCATGTTTTATAGTAAATTGTAGTTGAATATTTGTGGTAAAGAAATAAACTTTCTCTGAAATAAGGTTGTCCCAATATGTTTGAGAGGGACTTAATTAGTCAAGAGCAATAACAAGTACACAAAAAATTCTTTTGGTTTGGGATGATTTGATCTTATTGTTTATATTGGGTTAGGGAAGGTTTTCTGGGTTAGGTAAGATGTGTGACCTGGAATGCATCCATTGCACCTTTTTTATTCACAAACATTGGGGGTAGGAGACTTTGGGACAACATAGATGCTAAAACAAACAAAGAATGTTATTTATTAACAAGTCTAAGGCCGTATTCAGAACAGATGATCCACAGAATAAAATATGGCTGACCCCACTTGAAAGTGATGCCACTAATCCCCTATTTGTCTCCCCGCCTACCACACCCACCATCCCTGCAGGGAATTAGCAATAAAACCTTGGAAACAAGATTTAATCTGTTTAATTACAGGCCTCTGCCCCTACAGGCTTGGTAGATTCGTAAATGTCATGTCTTTTCTCCAGACTCCATAACAAATGGATGCCAGAGTTGACATATAATCTATGTCACTGAATTATAACATCCCATTCAATTGTTCTAGTTTGATAAGAACTGTCATGGGGGCGGAGAGGGAGGGGGGGAGAAGTGGAAGGTATTTGTAGCTATGAGCCAGTTATTACCTCTTATCTGTATCAGATTTGATCACCCTGGAAGTCACGGGTCCCTGCTAACTCAGCTCCACTGTCAGTATGTCTGTGACATTTCCAGTTATATATGTAACACACAGGGTGTACTTGGTGACTCTCTAGGGTAATATTTGTTCTTGTTTTAGTTGGAAGTCTGATAACACAAATTGCACCACTGAATTGACAGTTTTTTTGTTTGTTTTTGTTTGTCTAAAATAAATTATCTGATTTAGTTTGTTAAGTTTCCTGTGTTGCCAGTGCCTAAAACTGAAGAGAATGTGCCTGATTTTGGAAATATGGTGAATTTTATGATTATTTTTCCTATTAAAAGGTGCCTTTGGCTAAAACTACCAGATATTGTATTTGAAATAATTCAGTATATAGTAAAAAAAATCTATAATAAACTTGACTGAAGCTTCTTTTATGAATTTTTTTTCATTTTAGCAAGTTTGTTGGAAAAAAGATATGACATAAAAATGCCTGTTTTCTTTTTAGCTCAGTTAATTATGCATCTTTTATTAATGATGATTATTTGACAATAATAAAGAGAGTTGGTGTCTTCAGTTAGAAATAAAAAACTTGTCAGTATTAGGACATGTATGGAAAAAAAGTTGCACTAAAAAAAAATCAAGTTGAAGTCAGATAAAGAATTACCCCAACTTTGGTATAATTTATTGAACTTTTTTCCTTTCCAGCTGTGTACAACTTCGATGGTTCGTGCGTGAGATTTGGACTGTCGTTGGAGATAGGAGAGACAGTGCAGATTCTAGAAGAATGTTCAGGTAACAGATTATTTTATGTAAACAAAGAAAAAACTGCAAAACACAGCACAGTCTGAAATAAGAACATCATAAAAACAGTATGATAATATTTAACTTATTTAATTGTGTAGATTTAGGGACAGATTGCATAGGATATCATTTTTTGGAACAATTTTATTTTCATTTATTACAAGGACCTTCTTTTCAAAAAAGTTAAAAGACAGCACCCTTTGAAGCAACATTTTCAATAGGTCTGCTGGTTGAATTTGTAAACTTGGGCTTTCTTAATATTAGCCTCAAGTTTTCTGCATGAGACCTCCACCCCCCCCCCCTCACCCGTCACCCCTATTTATAGAGGTTCTTTGCTTCACTCCCTACAATACAATCCTTCTCAAATATACAAGCAAAGGAAGAATGTGGAGTGAAGCATTGTACCTGATATAAATAAAGTGATCCCCCCTTCCCTTCATCATATCCACAGAGGAAGTCTCTTACAGCTAAACAAAAACCCTGTGTGTTAAATGATTTTGCAGCTTTTATCAAGAGACAAACTTCCTTGTCTAAGACAAACAGTGTCCCTCAGTTTACTGAGCACACAAGATCAAATGACTGAAGTACTTCACATTGTACTGAAGGGCTTTGATCTCTAGTCCAGAGTGTGTTTTGATAATAGTTAAAAAGAAAGAAGTGGACAGATAAAACAGATACTCTATGTTGTCACCTTTAACAGAAAACAATATAATAAATCTTGTTATCTGAGAAAATGAAATGTACTTTGGCCTTGTTCAAAAAGAATTGTATCAGGTATATCACTATATGTGTTACATAACAGAATTTTGTATTGTTTTCCAGGCTGGTACAGGGGGGCCTCAACCAGGAACAAGGATATTAAGGTAATGGGAATTTATGGAGTACATTTTCTCTTTTTTTTTTCATAAAATTCCTGTTTCAGTCCTAAGACCTTGAAAAGTATGAACTCTGATCCTACACTGATAGTTTAAACAACACATACATCTTACTGACATAAGAGTCATGTCACATGACTTGTTCTGTCGAAGTTTTTTTTCTCTATAAAACTGTGTGCCATTTCTATTCCTACAAGTTCACTCTGCAGAGAGCTGAGAGGTGCAAATGTAGATTTGTTATTTCACTTTGATATGAAAAGATAATGTGAAAGGAAAAAGTTGGAGGTGAGAACAAATATTTGTTCAAGGCTGGGTGCCCCCCCTCCCACACACCCACACACAGACACATGCCTTTAGGACAACAATATGTCTTGTATGTTATAAACTACCCCTCTGTATTTACCATATCACACCTTGAGAAAGGCCTTGTGTGATCAGAGAAAAACACTGTGACACCTGTTTGTGACACAGTCACTGCAAATATTTCATAGCAAGTTTGGTCAAAGTTTTTGTTAGATCAGATCAGATTTGGCATTATGTCTGCATAACAATTTTCTCGAAAATTATTCTGAAGCAAACTTCCTGTTACCACTAAACTGCCCTGGATAACATAGTTGGAGCGAAAAACTTATGATGAATATCTTTGCCAAGAAATAAGCAAGACTTGAACTGAAAAGATAATTTTGACCCACATTTAGCAACCATAATATACAGTGATTATTCCAAGTTAATAATAATAATAATAATAATAATAATAATAATAATAATAATAATAATAATAACCACATGAATATTAATAATAATAATATTAACAACAATAATTATTACATTGCAAGTTATACAGCTTTTATAATTGTTACATTTCTTTGTCTGTGCTGCTTCTAATAATTTTGTTTTCTGAGAGTACAAAAAGTTAATAAAGCAGTAATTACAATATCTGTGAGCCAAATTCTTAATGAGAAGATTTTGAGAAGATCATAAAGTTGCCTTTTGCATTTAACTAAAAGCAGTGCAGCGATGGGGTCTTTTTATTTGTGCTGCTTTTGCTGAAAAAAATCTTTTGTGCCTGGTTTTAAGGTTCCCTTTTCTTTATTTTTTTCTCATTATTTCCCCCCATGACTCACTATCTTCTGATCCAATGTACCAGTCCGTGTATGCAAGCTGAGAAGAAGCAGTCTGTTTTTTTTTTTCACCAAGCAGGATATTCATCATTTTTCAGTCAGCTGAGAGTGTATTAATGACACAACAAGGAAACTCTGCAGGCCAACTTTAATGAAAACAGTCATTTAGATCTGCAGTTAATGGTGCCTGCCTGCTGACGGGGATGGGGGCAGAGGGGGGGGGGGGGTCCAGGACAGCTCTTAAAAAGAACCTTCTACATTTATTTTAGGGATGAAAGACTTAGATTTATCTAGAAATCAAGATATTTGGCTGTTGTTTTTATACCTGCATTATATAAGAGAAAAAGCTGTTTGGAACTTTTCAATACCTAGTGATATTGGTTAGATATATCATGGTTTTGACAAGAACATTGTAATTTGCATTATTTTTATTTGGCTTTTTCAATAATTTGAGATATAGTGCCCTTGTGCCCACCTTGCTTCTGTATATTCTAATAAAAGATAAAAGATTAGAAGCACCATATGATATAAAATCCAAATATTAGAAGCACTATATGATATAAAATCCAAATATTTTCAGCCTTCAGTCGCATGATTATCTAAAGTGATAGAAAAATTCTAAAATAAATTAAGTGTCATATAAGAGGTGCATACCTAAGTGTGACATGGGTACTACTGAGCAGTATTTTAATACTTAACAGTACAGTGAGGGTATGGTGCTGTCACTGTAGGTCCTCACTGTTAGATAATTCCTTGTCCCAGACATTCATCATCTATGAACTGTACACTTGGCTTGTAGAGTAGCTGCTTATCATAATTCAAATACCCCACTTCTGTTACTGATGTTTTATTTTTTCATATTTAGACACTCACAAAAAGAGACAGAAATCCCGTAAACTTTCCAGAACCTTTGAATCAGCATTTTGAAGTATTACCAACAGAACATTTTGGGGGGACAATTAATTCATGCTTGTATTTATTAAGTAATTACAGTTTAGGTTTTTGGACATGGCCTTCCCACATTTCATACCCATATGAACAGCCATTCATTAAATTTTAGTTTTGAAGAAGATGTACTATTTATCAGCCTGCAACCACTGATCACTGAGAGAGTGTGTGTGTGTGTGTGTGTGTGTGGGGGGGGGGGGGGGGGGGGGGGGGGCGGGGAGTTATATGAAATGCGCAAATAATTCTCCCTGTCCAAGTTTTTGGTTCAGTACAAGCCAGTTGTTTGATGGGAGACATCAGTAACACAAACCAGGTCACTGTGAAAGCAAAGACATCATAACAGCTAGGCCTTAGGAATGTCAGCAGAGAAATATTTATGTACATAGATCTAGACTGAGGGATCATTCCCAATAAAACTATTGTACGCAATCCATCTCTGCGGGGACTCTCGTTGAATGCAATCAGTTCAACTGGCATTGAGTAGAATACAGAAAAGCTGGTGACAAGTATGTTGGTGACAAGAGGAGGCGTGTTTATCTTTTAAATTAAATCTGATTCAGTGAGAGGCCTTACAGAGTTGGATCGATCTATGTTGAATGATAGTTTCACTGGAAATGCGCCCATCTATCCTCAGTGCTTTCTATATTATGATGACTGCAGTATGCGTGTCACTGCATATTCTGCACAACTTTGGCTCCAGCTATTGCCATTGTTATCAAGGTGTTGCTTTATTTTTAGCTGCACGATTCCTAACTGGACCTCTGCACTTTTTTCAACCAAAGATGCTATTACCATTGTGATGAGTATTTTTTTCAACCTCAATAAAAATTATTATCAATCCCACATCTTAAGTGCTTTACAAGATAAACGAGTACTTGTGGTTTGTATGTACACTTTGATATGCATGCAAGTCACACACAAAATTGGACAGCCAGTCTTAATATAAGTGTTGTCATACCTGTTGTCATACCTGTAAAGTCAGGTGAGCAGGTATTATATATGATATGTGTTCATGTATTCTCCAGGCAATACAGTGAACTGTGAGTGTGACTTACCTGCAGTTTTACCTGACAGGTGACCATTACCCAGTATTGCACACCTGAGACGGGTCTCCATGACACACTTATGTCTTGAACTTACAGTGGTTCTGTTTTACTTAGCAAATTAACAGACCATCTTACTGCTGTGTTGCTTGCAGCTGAGGCCAATTTCACAGAAAAATTTTAGATGGAAAGATGGTCTTAACTGTTTTGTCTATTTTAACTTTTTACTCTGTTATAGCCTACACAAATTAAACATATGGTCCGTTTTATTAAAAAGAAGACCGTTAATGTTTAAGACCACAAAGTATTTTATTTTAGTGGACTAGTAAGGAATTATCCTGAATTGAAGTAGTCCAAAATGTACATCTAGAAATAAAGACCAAGCATATATGAACTCAGTCCCATGAATTAGGTCTCACTCCCATAGACACCATTGATCTACATGGATGGACCCAACTCTGCAGAGACTCTCGCTGACTGCAATCAGCTTAACTGTATGACACGCCTCCTCCTGGCATTAAGTAGAATACAGAAAAGCTGGTGATTATACGAGTACATTGGTAGCAAGAGGAAGCAGTCATTCGGTTAAGCTGATTACACTTAGCGAGAGTCCCTGCAGAGTTGGGTCAATGTCCGTAGACCAATGCTATCTATGGGAATGGAGACACAGACTGTATGTTTGGTCTTCTTTCTGGTGGCACCACACTACAAGAAGGCTTACACATCCCCAACCATATTTAAAAAAAGAAGAAGAATGAAAAAAAAAATAAAATATCCACCAAGAAAAAAAAAGAGCTCCCAGCTGCTGCTAAAGTCTTGTGAGACTCAGTTGTAATAAGTCTGTATAATAGAATGAATTAAGACTGCAGACAGCTGTGACTCAGACCAAGGAACAATACAGCCTCATGAAATATTTATAGGCTGTGTGAAAAAACCAGTAGGTTTTCAGAAACCATCAGTATGATGGGGCACTGTGGATATATATATTGAAAAATGGACAGATTGGAATGTAGAATCCTTATGGGAAAGTTTGGCAGACTGCAGTTAATTTAGATTTTAGGCTAAGAAAAATTGTATAATTGCCTGATTTTTTTTTCAAAATTAGAAAAAGAATAAAGGGATAATAACTCTTTATTTCGATAGGGAAAGTCCCATCAAATGTATTATACCTGGGGTAAATGATGATTTCCCCATTTTCTGTTTTTGGTGGTAAAATGGAATTTATTATATTTCTTGGTGTTGTTTACCATGTATTAATTGTGGAACTCGAATCTCATACTTAGAGTTGTTATCAGTTTAAATCAAACATCCAATAGTACAAAACTACTAAAAAAATTAAAAATCAAGTTAAATAATAAAAAAAAACTTGTGCAATTCTAATAAGTACTTTGTCCAAAGCCCAACAATGTCAAGTATTTAGCAGTGATAATAAAATAGCAAGTAAAATAAAAACTCCAAAATGCACTCAATGCCTTGCATAAGTCTCTGCAGTGTCGTGCAATAATTTTGAAAATGACTAAATAATACCAGGTTTCACTGGGTCACAGTCTCTTGGTCTCACCTGGTCTCACCTGGTCTCACGGCAGGTGAAACAACTTCCCCATACAGAATATCATTTCAGGCTTAAAGATGTGCCTATGGAAAAAAAAGACATTTTTGCTGAGACTTTCCGTGTGCCCTGATATGCTCTGCTTATCATTGTGTGCTGTTTTAGTATATATCTGATAGTAACTATGTATAGAAGGTACATCCTTATCTGTGCTACGTGACTGTCAGTGTGAGACAGAACTATGTGGACTTCCTGGTCACAGACAGATATCTGGACTAGTTTTTGTAACGAAATAATAAAAATAATGGAAATGATTCCTCTACCAAGACTAGTTTTAAATTAGTTTTCAGTAAAAAAGATAATTAATCAGTGGAGTCAGAAATGCATTTTTGTGATCTGTCACTGCAAATCATACTGCTTTGACAAGATGCTTTCAGTTCAATTTATAATATTTATTTTTAAAAAAAGCTGCCTAAAAAAAACAGGCTCTCTCTCTGGTCTATATCATATTATTATTCTACCTTTACATAAATAAAACAATAAATCAATGATAATTGAATGTTTCATTGCAAAAAAAAAAAAAAAGGTTTTCCTATGAAAAGTTCAGCTGGACCATATGCCACCATCACCTCTCCATTCCTTTGAAGATAAATTTAACTCTTCATACTTCTGTAAAAAAATTCTTACTTGTTTTTATCAAACAATAAAGAGGCACATATTTTGTATTTTTCAGGGAATTTTTCCAGCCAAATATATTCACCTGAAGCCATGCAAAGTAGACAATCAAGGGTAAGTATATACTACAGTGGTTTATACACAAAATTAACTATAGACTGGTCTAAATTTTGTCATCAGAAATACTGCAGATTGTTCTCAATTGTGCAATTTATGTTCTACTGAAGTCATGTTCTGTATTCCAATCTCAGTAATGCTGAATACCAGGAAATTATTAAGAATTATATACAGAACTACATATGGATTAAAATATGGATTAATTTATGTCACTATCACTGTTTTGGATTAATTGGTCTGAATTGTGTCATCAGATATAGACTGGTCTATAGTCTCGGATTTAGTGTAGGAGCTGGGTTTTAGAGAGAGATGACTAGTTTTGTGGATTCATACAGAAAAGATATAAAGGAAACACTGAGTTGTATTTAATTTCCTGTTATTGCCTGTATTGCCAGGATTCACTATGATAAGATTGTTCATGTAGACTCCCTGGCGGTGCCAAATTTATTCATGAAATATGGGGATTATGTACTATGCAGCCACAATGGTAATAAATAGGTATTTTTTGTGGTGACAATATCCCTTTTGCACCCCCCTTCCAAGATCCTGACACTTGGAAACTAACAGACGAGTGTGTGCAAAGGCAGTTCTGTAGTTAAAGTCAAGTTGAGTATAGAGAAATTGTACGTGTCGCAGACGTCCAACATTACTGATTTGTGATCTCAAAGACACCGTTTTGTCATTGTCCTACTGTAAGACATTGATTGCTAGCTCTAGTATATATATATATATTGGGAAGTGTTTGATCTCCACTTATCTCATTTATTTCAAAATGTCTGGTACTCTCTTTTGAACTGCTGATGTGGGCGTATGACAAGGTTTTATTGCTATCATGATTGAATAGGGCAAGTTATTGGAGTCCTAAGTCAGTCGGTCTCTTTCTTTCTCTCTCTCTCTCTCTCTCTCTCTCTCTCTCTCTCTCTCTCTCTCTGTGTGTGTGTGTGTTGATGAATTTATCATACTTTACTTTTACACCTCAAGGGAGAGCAGTTCATCAGATGTCTTTAATGATATCTTTTGTAAAATTGAAACCAGCTGTGTGCTGTTCACTGATTATATTGTTAGATCACTTTACCAAAATACTTGGTTCCTAGAAATCATATATTCAATGTGAAAATGTCATTTGGTATCATTAGTGTAGTGTTGAATAGTTGTAGCAATAAAAAGCTAAGCTTCTATAGAACCTTATTATATAAAATTTGTATTGACAGATTTGTTCACAAATTGCTAGGATTGTAGTAAATTTAGTCTATAAAGGTGAACTAGCTGATAATCCTCTTGGATAAGAAATCACTTCTTAGGTGAGCCATGGACATATTTTGCACAGCTTGAGAATAATTAGCAGTAGATTTCAATTCCCTCTGTATTCATAGAGGAGCACATCTGGGACTTATACAGCAGAGTTCTCATCTGCAATAAAAACAAAGACAGGCTTTAAGACAGTTTGTACCTTCAGTTTGTGATCTTGTTAAAAGAAAGCTGTAAGAAATATGACACAGTATGCAAACAGAAACTGAATTTAAAGTTGGATTAATAATTGTGTTAGAAGGATAAACATTAAAGAAATAAAAGAAAACTGGGAACAAAATATATTTGTCTTCTTTTCACACTTATAGTAGTGCATCATACAGAATGTTAATACCTGATCTTTTCCTAGACATTACCTGGTTCATGTAACTAGTATCTTAGACTCTGGTTACCTGTTAGTTCCTGGAACCCAGGCACCTGCAGGCATTGCCTTCTCGTCAGGTGAGACTATATCAGAGTTAAAAGATTGATACTTTAGAGACAGAATAGGACCTGATTACATGGTACAGAGTTGCACTAAAAACACTGAAACCTTCATAATCAGTTTACGAAGTACTTCATATTCCAATCTCGGTAATGCTGAATACCAGGAAACCTGACACTGCATACAATCAGTGACTCAGCGCTTGTGACAAAATGGTTGACAGCGCTGAAGGATGCACTCGGAGAACAATTAAGGAGCACAATAGACAATTTCTGAAGAGCTGATGAAGCATGAGATAGATTTGCAATGGTAATTGCTGGAGAGTTCTTTATGCCAGATGTAAAAAAGACCTTTATTTATTTATTTATTTATTTATTTATCATTAATAAATTATTAATTCATTTGTTTTAATTAATTAATTAATTAATTAATTGATTGATTAATTTATTTATTTATAAAAGTTTTTCTGAAGGTTGTTAGCCATTCAGTACATTCACCTCAATTTAAGCATGTTGTACAGGTGAGGCAAATATTGACATGAGAGATAATCACCAAATGCCAGGGAGGATACTTGAAAGATTTATATTTCTCAATTTTTTCAAAGATTTGGGAAGCCTTAGTTATTTGACTTATGGATAAATTTGAGCTAATACTGAATGTGGTCATCTAAGACACAAAATTATGACATATTAAAACCTGGTTTAGATCTGGTAGTCGTATAGGAGCCAACTGGAATTGTTTGTACTTTTTACACCAGACGTATCAGTTGACTGAAGCCTCATTCCAGAAAACAATGATTTGCCAAATGGTGAAACTCATTAATTTGGCTAAGATGGTATTGTAGTGAAAACATCTTTTATCTTTATCATTTGCCATATGTTGACTTTTGCAGACTTATTGATCAGATAGAATTAAGGATCTGCAGAAGATGTCGATCTATACCCCTGGGTCTGAGTGGAATTATAGAGTGACCTTTCCATTATGGAGTCAAATAGATAAAGAAAGGGATTGCTAATTTTCAGTCGTCTCAGTCAGTGAAATGTCATATGATATCAATTGTACCAGGTTGATCCTATTTGAAAATTATTGAAGTCTTGTCTCCACATGGGATTAAGATTTGTCATGGTAAAGGTTGCTGCTTTAAGATGGAGTTATCTTATGATCCAAGATCAAAGTACATTTTCTTTTGTTTTGTAGCTGAATGACCTTGGTGTAAAAAAAAAAAAAAAAAAGCAAGGAAGTTCATGAGTGTTCAGTGATTTAAAATTTGTAAACATTATCCAATTTTAAAATACTGATTACAAATTTGTAAACATTATAACTGTTTGAAATACTGCAAGAATAGATAGCACAGAAAAATTGCCATGGAACAGTTATAGCAGTGAAAGATATTAATTTACCTGCATTATTCTAGTTACTGAGAAATGTAATCTATCGGGTGTCACGGAACTGAGTATTGACAGCAATCACATGTGATGAACGATGCAGCCAATGCTTGGAGAACATTGTAAATGGCTTCTTTCCTGAGGGAACAGCCAGCTTTGATTTACCAGAAACCAGAAGAGCTTTTTGTAAGGATACCCAAAGTAATGTGCAAATGTTGTCAGAACTCTGCAGTTAGCAGACCTCTGTGAGATTGCTTGCAATTATAGGATAAAAGGAACACAGGACTTCTGACAACGCACTAATGGGTTGTCATCATATTTTAATAAAATAATCATTATTTTCAACAACCTTTCCTTTTCCATTATGTTTATAAATCAAAACCTAAAAAAGTTGAATTAATGATCAGCGAAAATCATAAATTTTTGTTGTATTATTGCTGTAGTTGGTAAATAAGGCAAGTACCTGGTTGTGTTACAGCATTTCCCTATGGAGGTTTTATATATCTATCTATATATATATATATATATATATATATATATATATATATATATATATATATATATATATATATATATATATATATATATATATATAAAGAAAATCAAAGATACGAATAAATCTCGGAGAATGCCTCGTCAGAATGCCTCGGAGAATGCCTCGTCAGGGGCACAAACAAAACAAAATACTTATAACAAAATAGTATTTTGTTTTGTTTGCGCCCCTGACAAGGCCTCAGGGCTGAAACGGCCGTAGGGCATTTTTTATTAAAATGGAGAGAAAAGACTAATTTATTTGTATCTTTGATTTTCTATACCAGCTCCCCATGGTCCGTCACCATGGGTAAAGCACTTTTTCATAGTGTATTGACTTCATTCTCCGAGATATATATATGTGATATGTATATATATTATGTGTGTTCTGCATCATTTATGAAGGTGAAGGTTAAAGTGGCACATCAAGATAAGCTTAATGTGCTACTGGTACCTTTTCTGGTGACAGGTTATACATTTTGAATATTTTGCTTGGTATGTTAAATAAACATTAAAGGGATAATAACTCTTCGTATGAGATCTATATTTCACAATAAAAACATTGTGAATAACTCATAGAAATATATTTTATTCTGTTTTATCACAAAAACGGCAGTTATAGATATTATTCTGATATCTGAGCTTGTCTTTAGACCACGTGCCCTCCATTGATGGCTATACTCTGTTAAAATCTCTTAAGAGATTTTAACAAAAAACCAAACTTTTTAGAAAAAAAACAGGGACTAACTTTGAATGTAAAAATGGATTCATTAACCATTGGTAAGTATGGGAAAATTGTTGTTTGCTCCAGGAAAATTCATTTTTTGACCGAAACGAAGAGTTATTATCCCTTTAAGCAATGTTAACCAATATTAGCATGTCTTTGAATTCTTGAATCCTTTGCATAAAAACCCATTCACTTCTTGAATTTAGCCATTTTGTGTGATAAATTTTAGTGAAATGTATTTATTTTTCCATTTTTTTGCCAGAGTTTATTATTTCAGACAGATAAATGTACTTTTTAAATCAGTTGATAAACATTTTATTTTCAGACCATATGAGAGCGTGATTCCAGTAGAAGACAGTATAGTCCATGAGGTGTCCTATGTTCTGAGAGAATGGAGGCACATATGGCAGAGACACTTTGTGGTAAGGGATGAGAAAATGTTTTTCATGGTTGCAGAAGTTTTTCTTTTTCCAGTAGAGATGAAAAAGTAGAAAATGCTTGAAAATAAGATTATCTATGAAAATTCAGTGTTTGTTCTACAATTGGTGTTAGAAAGCCATATCATTTCATTTTGTACCAAGATTCTGTCCAGCTTTTCTTTTTAAATTTTATTTCTGTAGCCAAACAAAAACTGGACCAAGCACACTCTACAACAATGCCTGGTGAAGATTTTTGCCTGGGAAAATAAACAGTGGGCTTATTAGTCCAAATATAGAATGTTTTACTAGCTCTTATTTATTTCTTCAGTCATATAAGATGTCCATCAAGAGTAATTCTGAAGTGGCAGATAGCAAAGAAATATTCAGAAACAGCAAAAAAAAAAAAAAAAAAAAAAAAAAAAAAAAAAAAAAAAAAAAAAAAAGGCCACTTTACTGACTTGCTCTTACAAGTGAATTAGAATGGGCATGGGATTTTCCAGACTTTTGACCAAATTCAGACTCTTCTACTATGGTTCAGTGGAAATAGTGCAGTAATCTGCTTTCAAAATATTTCAGATACATTTCCCAAGGCAATCTCATGCCTGATGTGTGTAGCTCTTCTAGTTAGATATTTCCATTTGAACTTCTTTGTCACCACCAATTTATGTCTACGTTTTTTCTTGTCTGCCATGACCATAGGTCCACTGATATGGCAGTTTAGTTCTGCAGATTTATTTCAATTTTGCAGCATTTTTTCACTACTTAAACACCTTAAGTAGGATTTCTATTTGCTAAATGAAGCACAAGCATTGTCATTACACTTCATTTAATGATAAAAATCGTACATACATACTTAAATGAGTATCTTGGTGCTTTTGCAAAATTTTCTAAATTTTGATCAATTTTGGTGTGCCTGTAGGTTTTAATTTTAAACTTAAAATTTCGGTGCTTGCATTTTTAGTAAATCTTTAAAAGGGTTTTCAATCAACAGCTTGCATTGACAGCTAATTATTGCCTCCAATATTTCAATGTCTCTCAGAGCGTCCTTATCAAGTTATGAGGCTATCTAGGTGAATAACCTCTATCCAGGAGAAATGCCAATAAAAATAACTCTATTCTAACAAAGCTGATGAAATTATTCTCTGATTTAAAATGGATCTACTCTCATCTCTACATCATGACATCATATTTCTCTGTACCCCTACAGGAGCGGAAGAAACAGGTCTTCGACACATTCAAGAAGGTGATGCTGGACCTGATGGACTGGAGGCGGCAGTTGATGTCGGACTCCCTGACACAGGACCAGGCTAGAGAACTGAAACAGAAGATCACAGCCAAGATAGACTGGGGGAATGGGTGAGATGGCCTTGTCCCTTGTTTTTTACTTTTAAGTAATTCTTTTAGTTGTCTTAGGGAAAAGTTCCCATCAAGAAAAACTTCTTTCACAGAATACTTGAAGGCTCCATGCTGTATTTCTCTCTCTCTGTGTGTGTGTGTGTGTGTGTGTGTGTGTGTGTGTGTGTGTGTGTGTGTGTGTGTGTGTGTGTGTGTGTGTGTGTGTGTGTGTGTGTGTGTGTAATACTATATTTATAATATATTTTGATGCTGTTTCCAGACGTCTTGGTCTGGACCTGGTCCCCAGGGTCAACAGTGAACAGGTGGACACAGAGAACATCAGTGTGGTGGAGCTGTTCAGGCTGCATGTACAGAGTGCTGAGGCCTCACATAGTGCTTCTGTAAGTACTACCTCTCTCTCTCTCTCTCTCTCTCTCTCTCTCTCTCTCTCTCTCTCTCTCTCTCTCTCTCTCTCTCTCTCTCTCTCTCTCTCAGAGTAGAATATTATCTTAAATTTGGAAGAATGCTTTCAAACACATATACACACTATCAGGTCCTATAGGTCCATGATTCTTAGAAACAAAACATTCTCTATGACATGAATGTGTATCACTGATAAATAACTTCATCTAATATTACCTTTGATTGCTATGAATTAATTCAGCTTATTTTGCTTTCTCTACCAGGCACGTGGCTCCATACGTCGCACACTGTCCAAGAAAATCCTGACATATCACCTGTACCTAAACTTCCGCACTCTAGCCTGCAATGTAGGTGAAGACACAGAGGTCTATTTCTCTCTCTACGATACCAAAGAAGAAAGATTCATCAGGTAATTACATAGAGTGCCAACTGACATTTCAGTGCTTAGGTGCTGGATTATTCTCATTCCAAACTTTTTGGTTGTTTTTTTTCTGCATTGAGACCTTTTTCATGACTTTATATTTCTCTGAAATAATGAGCTATTTGGAAATATTTTTTGAAAACTATGAAATAAATAAACAGAAGTGATTTTGGCAGCAAGATCAAATGTTGCATTTAGGTCAGTGATGACACTATTAAGCCCAGTTTGTTTTTATGAAGGAAAATCTTGCTACACTTAATTTCAGATATTTTCCATATATGTTTTTAAAGAATTTATTTTAATTATTATTATTGTTTCAGTGAGAGGTTTCTGTCCAGACTGACAAAGAATGGATTACCGCTGAACCAAGACAGGATACAGAACAACTGTGCCCTCTTTACAGTAAGTCTGGAACATGACAATAATAGCCAAGTATTTTACACATCTGCAGTAAATTTAATATGATATGTTGGTTTGCTTTCTAGATTAAGTTCCATTTGCATTCTCATAAGCAGTCATAACATCTATTGGTATATGTATCTCTTTCTCGGTAAATGATACCAATAGTTCTGACTAATACCAGTATATAAATAACCTAAACCAATATATAAATGATCTCAGTCAGTAGTTATTGAAATGCATTTGCAGACATGGTTTACTTTGACTGGTGCAACAAATTGTTGTTTATAATTCCAGGACTTGGGCAATGAAGACCTGGTGAAAGATTTGTGGCTGGTGGTCCAGATCTTCAGAAGAGGTATGGCAATTAGACAGACAAATTTAGCACTGAAATATATGTACTATTTTAATTTTTTCTGACTTACTGCAGTATTGTCTGTCAATAGACTAATACTATGACACTGGTGACATTAAATCATGGTATAGCATAGTCTATAAAAGAAAGTAAAAAAAAAAGTAAGAAAGTAAAAAAACAAACATACATTATCAGTGTTGAGTATGACAGAAGATGGTGTTCAATATTGAATTGATCTAAAGACTAATTTTAGCACTCCTATTATCACGTTTATCACTGATATTATCACTTTTATCACTGATATTATCACTTTTATCACAGGTCGGATATTACTGAGCGAGTCGTCCAAGAAAAGCCAGCAGCACCAGTTCAGGCGGCCGTATGGTGTGGCTGGTAGGTCGTCTAACTTTGTGTCTGTTTCCAAAAACTTTGCTAAGTAGCTTTGTTCAGTTGTAAGCTGGACGTGAAGGAAAGTTAAAATTATAAAAGTAAAGTAAAGTTATGAAGCTCTGAATCTTTGTCCAGCTGGTTAATATACTGGAGTAGAGCACACTGGTATGCAGATGTATCTGTAAATTGGCAAAGGAGAAATCAGTTTCTCAAGTTTTTAAACATCTTTATTTTCAAGTATTTTTATAAAAAATTTATCATGCAACGAAAGGTGGCAAATCACCAAAGCACTATGCCCTCACCTTAAGATAATGACAAGTTTCTCAATTGTCAGTTTAGAGACTGATCCTTCTCTTTTTGTAAAATATTTAAATGCTAACCATTTCTGATAAGAACTTAAGATCTTCACTGAAAATCGCTGCTGTATTTATTTCAGTGCTCCACTTACGCGAGATGATGACGGCAGACATGTCTGACGAGAATGAGAGAGAGTACAGCACCAGGGTGCAGACGTAAGTTAGAACACAGAGTTAGAGTATGGACAAACAACATGACATACCATTCTAGAAATATACTTGCTATAGAACAAGGAAATTGATGTTGATTGCTATGGTAAATTTAACACAAAAAGTAGATGAAACAAATCAGAAAAAATTTTATTTTAAAAAGTGTGTAAGCAACCTTTACAGATAAACGTCCATGTGCTGCAATTTAGGTAACAAATTGATACTTGTTTTCTGAAATACTACTACTACTACTAATAATATATAACAGTCTAAGTTGTGTATTTGGTAAGATAACTTAGAGTTTATGACCCTGTGAATACAGCTATAGCATCTCAGCCACAAGGATACCCCAGTTATAAAGTATTCTATACACTCTCTGTACATTTGTGAGTTTTGCTGTCTAGTTTGTGCTTCCCTTCCAGATGTACAGACACCCCTGGTGACAAGGACTTCCCCATGATGCATGAGGACATGATTAGAAAACACAAGACAAACCCAGGCTATGTGAACACTTGTAAGTGGATTTTTAAGTTGTACTCAAATAATTCAGTGGATTTTTAAGTTGTTCTAAGATAATTCGGTGGATTTTTAAGTTGTACTAAGACAATGAAATAAATTTTTAAGTTGTAAAATTTTTCATTTGTTAAAACAACTGCTTTGTCTGTACAAAATGTAAGAAATGTTCCAATTATAAAACAATAATTTGTTCTCTATTATCTCTTTAACATTTATGTGTAGCTATCCTTTTAATGATGTTCAATTACCTGGTAAACTTTTGTAATGTAAAATACTGTTAGGTTTTGATTTTGAAGCAAGAAGAAAAATTAAATGAAAATCATTCAACTTTCCAATTCCAGCATTAACTGTGTCATTACGCAAGTTTCATGGCACTTTGGATGAAGTACGGCACCGGCATCCGTTGCTGGTTGGGAAGAGTATCGCAATCACCAGGAAGATTGGCTTCTCTGATGTCATCATGCCTGGTAAGGTCATTGGGGCGGTTAAGGTCATGTAAGGTCAGCATGTTATTATGATCGGTGAAGGTCGTGGGGTCAAGGCCATATATGCTCTAGTTAAGCCAATATCTTATTTATTGAGAATTAGACATTTGTTTACAACTATGATGTATAGATGATGAAGTGAAACTCCTTTTTATCAAGAGGGCAAAGTATAGTTTTGGAAACAATTGGAAAATACTTTTTATTCAACTTATTCACAGTGATTACCCTATTGAAAGCTGATAAATATTCTGTGCTGTCCTGCTTTTCAGGTGAGGTGCGGAACGACTTCTACTTCAGTATCCACAGAGGCGACTTTGAGAAGGGAAAGAAGACGGCGCAGAAAAATGTGGAAGCGAGGGTGGTTGTTTTAGATGACAAAGGAAATGAGATGAAGGTGGGGATTCTGTGTGTATTTGAACATATATGATACATGATTTGTCATTTTTAATTATTTTATTTTATTTTATTTATTTATCTTTTTTTTTTTGTAAAATTTAGCATATAAGTTGTATCTCTGTTGGATTAATATAGTCATTATTATGAGACGTTGAATAAACTGCTAATTATCACGCTGAATCCAATCTTTGAACTGACCTCTTCATTTGGATAGATGGCACCACCTTCACCCTGACACTCATTCATGTTTTTTTTTTTAGATTTAGATTATTTAAGATTATTCTCTTTGCAAGAATTCTACTATTCTGTAATAAATTTCAACAAAAAGTTGACATTAAGTCTAAAACTATTTGATTCGTGTTTAAAAACATCTTTATTTTCATCTTCATGACTCAATCGTAAACCTGCCTCCATTTTCCAGGAGTGTCTCAGTGCAGGATCAGGTGAACTGAATGGTGACGAGTACAAGTTGTTTATCATGTACCATCACAACAAGACAGTGTGGAATGAAACAGTCAAGGTAGGAACTGACCAAAGGTCATCTTGACCAGCATTTCATTTGTTGCTGCTTGCTACATTGTAACATATAGTAAGGTTTTATGTAGCTATGTAATTTTTTTTGCAATATATTCATGATAGAGATGTCAATATAATTGTTATAGATTTACTGCATGTAAAGAATGTTCTACCACTTATTGATTATATTTATTTTATTTTGAATGCCATTTCTCTCTCAATGTTTATTTTATTTTTGATGACTTTTTGTGATAGCATATCCCTCCTTATTGGTCTTTTTGCAGAAAAAAATCACAAGTTTGCGAAAATGGCTATTAATTGTACATAATAAATAATGGCAAGAGTCATGTTTTTAACTTAAATGTGTTGAAATTAATTTTAATTCCAAACAGTTTGTCCAGTAAAGTTCTTTTGAGTTTATCTAGGGAATCTTTCCAAATGACTACTTTTCATAATCTAATACAATTTTTTCTTTTTTTATTTCAGATCTGCCTTCCAATTGACCAATTCCCACTATGCCATGTAAGATTTGAGTTCAGACATTGTTCAAGTAAGTTCAGGTTTATTTCATATACCTTGCCATATTTTTCCTCAATTCATATTTGTTGTTGATACTAGTTGTATTTAACTGTACTTAATTTGACATTTGCATTGGGGTTTTATTGTATGATGTTTATAAAAGACTTCTGAATGGAAACCTTTCAAACAGCTGGAATAATTTTTGTTGAACATATTATGAGCTCAGGATTAAAATCATATTTTTATATCCTGTATATCCTTTCAGCACAAAAACCAAAGCACCTGTTTTCATTTGGCTTCATACGCCTCCATGATGGAGTGACAATCAGAGACGGGAAACATGAACTCATTCTATACAAGGTGATACACGGGATGAAAATAAAACTTAAAATTATTTTATAACTTTCAGAAGAAATGTTCTTTATTTTATAAATCTCTGTCATTTTTTTATTATGTTATTTATAATGTAAAAGATATGTCTCACAAACATGGGAGATAGTGTGTCTGACTTCTCTATCATTTTCTTATTTCAGTGTGAGGACTATGTGAAGTTGAAGAACGTGTCCCACTATCTAAGCCTGCCGTCAACCACTGAAGATGTCACTCACACAAACAGCAATAAATATTTCACCAAAGACACAGAGGACGCCACTATCTACACCACGCTTTGTTCAACTAAACATACGCAAAATGGTAAGAACTATGTCAGAACTGCAATATTGCCATCCTGATCTCCGAGGCAGGGGATTGGCAGATGCCAAGGCAAATGTTTCTTTACTTGGTTTCAAACATCTGGTTGCCAAAGGGGCCCTCTATCCAGAAATTGTGAACATTTATGTAGATGTGTTTAAGATAAATGAAATTTATCTGTAGGCCTGCACAGGGGCGGACTTAGGCCGTCTTCTGGGTCTTCCGGAAGACGGTCAGATTTTTAAGTTTACATTGAGGGGTATCTAATTTTTTCTGTCGGAAGACGGTCAAAAATGGTGGATGGATCAACAAAGATAATTTGGAAGACTGTCAGAAAATGTCTCTGGATCTGCCCCTGCTGCATGTATTCAAACTGCCACTGACTGCAGGAAAATAAAGTGACATATTACAACAGTTAGACCTGTGGAATAACACATTCAGCATAGTCCAACTGCACTGGGGCTTTAAATTTTGAGGACACCGTCATCGTTCAATATAACAGCCTTTCCTCCTTTCTATTCCAGTTGATATCCTGGGAATTCTGAAGTGGAGGGACCCCAAGGAAAACCTGCTGCAGAACTTACAAAAGCTGTTACGCATAGATGGGGAGGAGATTGTAAAGGTGGGCATGTACAATAAGAGAAATTTTTCCGCCTGACTCTGATCCATTTTATTTGGCCATACTCAAGACAGATAGCTATTTTAGGGTTTATTTTATTTTAACCAACATCATTTAAATTCACTGTCTGTACCTAAAACTCTTCAGCTGCTGACCACTGAGACTACAAACTTCAGAGTCATGATTTACTTGTCAGTAGTCTATAGATAAAAAATTAGATCCAAGGTGATCTAAATAGTGACCTTGAAATTCTTTTTTCCTTGTACAACACCAGATTTGCTTGCCTCTGATGGGTGACTAACTTCACGGGTCATCAGTTCTTCGAGACCTTATATTTGCTGCTGGTTCATTAGTTTTAGTACATTTTTTGACACAGACATTTGTGTCACATATTATGAATAAACTGTTAATATTTTCATTTTAACCATATCTGGTTACATATCATTTCTTTTCCAGTTCCTCCAAGATATTCTAGATGCATTATTTTCCATGTTGTCAGAGATGAGTGAGAACCAGCCTGAGCTGCAGGTGGTTTTTAAAGCACTGGTGAGTAAGCTGGAAATTTTCAGTACAATATTGTCTTTTACAAACAAAATTGAGTGGTGATACTTTTTGAAATCACACAAAACTCTCCCAGCAGGCAAACGACATTGATTCTACATTGATTCAACGTTGATCCACCAAAATTAACGTTGATTCAACGGTGAATCAATGTCATTTGTCTGCTGGGTCTGGTTTTAATCATATTTAGATGGTCATTTAGTATGAAGCTGTGTTGATGTCTTAACTTTCATTTTACACTTTCACAAGTCAGTATATTCAACATAGAGCCCAAAATTGGACAAAGTTGATTTGTAGACCGTTTTCACACTTTTTAGGTCAAGATATTCAACATGCTGGAGACAACCAAATATGAACATTTTAAAATTGTCATCGACACTTACATCACAGACCATTTCTCTGCTCCACTGGTTTACAAGTAGGTGGTCCTGGTTTATTATAAGATTTAGGTGGTGTGAATTTGTACAGTTGGCTTGTATAAGTAGAATTTAGACATTGGACAGCTACTAGGTTTAATGGCTGGTTATTTTTGTAGTGTAAATATTAGACTAGTATGTTTACGTCCCTGCTTACTATCAGTACAAATCTGGCATGCACATTGACAAATTTTGCTTGCTAAGTTAAGAATGTTTGATTTTTTTTAGATTTACTTAGTTCAAGGATCAATTTTCATTTCATATTCATTCTTTTGGATCTTTGAATTCAAGTTTTTTAGTTCAAGTTATAAAATGTATCAAAAATAATGACTATAAAATGAAAATTTTGAGTTTTGAGGTTAAGTTTTGAATCTGTTGCCCCCACTTCCAGGGATCTCTTGCGCTGTCTGCAGGGAAGGATTGACGCCATCACAGCCACTGTGGTTGACAAACAGAAAAACCTGCAGAATGTTTTCAAGGTAATCCTATTGATATTTTCAAATTTTTTTAGAAGACCTTTCAGGATGTCCATCAGATCCAAAGCAAAGCAATAGTTCAGTCTAGCACTAATAAGATGATATATATATATATATCAGTAATAAGTATATTTACTAGTGTTTTCTAATCTGTAATTTCAGGTCCTGGAATACATCTTCAAATTCATTGTGCAGTCAAAAATACTATTCACCAGGTTAGTGGTAGAGTTGTCTTTTTGTGAAAGAAATTTGAAAATTCCATGATTGACTATATTAATACTCATAATTTGATCTAAATTCTTTTGTTATAAATCATATAAATCATATAAATCATATTGAAAAATGTATTCTTTGTGTTGGTAATTCCCTTAAAGATACTGTTATTTCAAATCATATTTAAGTATTTTTATGTCTTTTTAGGCATTCAGGTGGCCCTGCAGCTGAAGAGGAATTTAAATCTTTACTTACCGCTGTGATGAAGTCTATGGGGACAGCTCTACATTATAACAAGGAGGCCACAATTCATACCCAGGTGATACACATTTAACTTTGGCAGCCTTTTACAGAAATGTGTCTGGTTTGACTGATGCGTTTCCACATTTTTCCAACCATTTGCAAAGAATTGTTTGACAAAAGACTTTAAAATCTTTGACAATCTAGAACTGATGAGTACCTTAGACCCAATTCCCATAGACACCAGCGGTTAAAGTAGATAAGTCTAACTCTGCTGTGACTCTTGCTGAATATAATCAGCTTAACTGAATGACATCCAGTGTACATGTATAATCACCAGCTTTTCTGTATTCTGTTTATCACCAGGATGAGGCTTGTTAACCTGGGCCCCGTATCTCGAAAGCATCGTGTATTGCAAATCGTTATATCAAATAGAGGCTACAATGTATTACATGGGACAAGTATGGGCGAGTTATGGAATCGAGACGCTAGCGCACGTGCGCAACATAGCAAACCTTTCGATATACGGAGCCCTGTTAAACTGATTGCAGTCAGCTAGAGTCATTGCAGAGTTGAATTGATCTACCTAGAGCCATGATGTCTGTGGGAGTGGAGCCTTATATACATGTTATAGTAGCTTTAACAAAATGGTGTTTCTTGGAATGAAAAGTACCATTCAGATCTCTTAAATTACTTATTGATTTCCATGTTTCATCTCTAGTGTGTTTTGCTGCGATCGTTCAGTGGCATCTACAATGAACTTTTGCGTGTAGTTTCCAAAATGGAGCTTAGCAGCATGATCTGTACCCTGATAGCCAGGATACCCCGCGACGTCCACTACCAGCTGGCGCACGTCAAACTCTTGTGTCTGCGAGACACTGTTGGCTCGGTTCTCTTTCAAGATCCAGGTTGGTAAATCAGGCTTGTCTTGATGAAGTGACATCTTTACTTGTAAGGTCAGTTCTCTTTTGATCCAGGTAGGCAAAATGGCTTGTCTTGATAAGGTGACATCTATTTCTTTGGTTAGATTTTTTTTAGTTTTTTCATCACTGTACAGTCTGTGTAGCAATCCCTGGTTGTCATAATTATGTTGTATATTCACCAAAAAATCTCAACAATTTTCTTGATACTTGAAATTGATACTTGATGCTTTTAAAATAAAACAGTATAAGAAGTGTATTTCATTTATTTTATCACATGGTAGAGTCCAGACACACCCTGATGCCAATGTGCCTTGGTCAGCTGAAGTACTACATGATTGAAAAACAAGAACTCAAGGAGTCCACCGCCATCTTGGGAGACATTCTCGATGCCCTCTATGCAAATGTACAGGTACAAGAAGGAGCAGAAACATGAGTGTCCAAAGTCATTTTAACTTAAATGAATCTTTAAGAATATTCCAAATTTGATATTTTTTTAAAATAATTTCTGGAGATATTGATTTAAAGTCTGTCTGATTTTTAACCCTACTGGAAGAAACAGAATTATAAAATTAAATCAGCATATGTAACTTTTAGAAATGTTTCATGTTTTTTATCATATCAAGATAAAGAACTTTTTATACCATATTAAAACTTCAGTTGATGTTTACTTATTTTAAATCTTGCAATATGTTAGTCATGAGATGCAGTTGTCATAAAGGATATCTACAAGATCTATAAATCATTTTATTTACTCTATTGTTGACACAGTCCAAGACGTCTCATGCAGACATAGAACACGTAGTGACCGGCATGTTGCCAGTGGTGTTACAGACCGTCACAGCTGCAGACAGGAGAAGTGAAGTTGCGGTAAGGTTTAATCTGTTTGGGGCGATATCATAAAGATATTTTAGTATGACAAGTTGATAAATGTAGAGTAGATAGCTCTGTATTTGATATTATTCTGTCAGTGTGTTTTGACTTATTACTTTTTTGTATTTAATTGGATATTTCTGTGTATGGTTGGGTTAAAGGAAAGTGGACTCCAGATGATAAACAATAGGCATGTTAAAGTCAAAGGACAAAATGAAACTTTATTTATTTTTCAGAATCTGTTACTTTTCTGAAGTAATTTTCTTTTTACATATAAATGAGTCACTATATATCTGTCTCCAGTGCAATTAGCATATTATGCCTAATTAGTTTGTATATTTCTCTAACAAGTCATTCTCTCCCTGACATTTTGTTTGACTCTTTCAACATTAAAGCCTGACACGGGACTGCGGAGAGCACGTTACTCGCCCTATGTGATAAACCGCCTGGAGGAGGTAGTCCTTGGTGTTTTACTGGTGTGACCCAGCACCTTTCATCCAGCA
Source organism: Lingula anatina (assembly GCF_051362555.1). Classification (NCBI taxonomy): domain Eukaryota; kingdom Metazoa; phylum Brachiopoda; class Lingulata; order Lingulida; family Lingulidae; genus Lingula; species Lingula anatina. The sequence goes on from NC_141772.1 coordinate 23,585,103, forward strand.
GCTTTCACTTCTATTTTGCTCTGTAACCTGATGGTTTTTATTCTCTCAATTAAGCTCCTGACACTGTAGTGCAGAAGCTTTGACATTATCTATCCGTCCGTCTGTCCATTGATGGGTGTTAAAAACTTGTCAATTTGAAAAAAGTGTGAGCTGAGCTGTGAGCTGTCTGTCTGTCCATTAAAGAGTTTCAAAACCTTATTTACCTGAAAAAAAGCTAAGACTTTGCATTAGGAAATTGGAAGACCCTTGGATGAGTTTCCAAGTGGGTCGCCATGACCTTCTTTTCTAAGGCAAAAAGGGTCCTCCTGTAAACTTGGGGGGGGGGGGAGGAATACAACTTTAAATATGATGTAAGCTAGAATCATCCTCATTTGGGAAACATCTTTCCTAATTAGAAAGGATTGCCTTTTAGACAACTAACCTTCTTACACTCAATAATATGATGTAACTTGATGGGAGCTCCTGGCCCTTTGGGTCAACTTTTTGATGTTGTACCATTTTCCAAAGCACTCTGTCTAAATACATGTGTGGATTCCTCAAAGCTTTGTCCTCTTTGTCACTGTTCATTGACCGTCAGTGCAAGTTATATGAACATTGTGATTGTCTACCCATATCTTACTGCTCGTTTATCCTTATTTTCCAATGTCAGACCTGTGAACCTCGATGATGTTTAGGCCCTTTTCACTTTCAGCGAGCAGGTCTTTTAGATGTTTTTCAAAATGTATTGGTACAGTTGTATCAGTAAAGTATACCACTCTATGTGAGAAAGACCTTCAAGTTAAAGTTGGTTTCCGATGAAAAATTCTTGTCTGTGTTGAAACTTACCATTTTGAATGGAGACAATACTTGGGTGTTTAAAAACATAAAAATTGTATGAAACTTTTCTTTCGTCTTTTACAATGTCTCCGTCTCTCCCAGTGTTCCTGATATGTCCTACCACTTTTCTTCACGCTGCTTTAAGTGAACATTTTGCCTGCATGAAACAAACCAAACCAAAGTAATTGCACAAACTGGGTTTACTCATTTGACCTTATCATCTTCTGGATATTATTGCACACATTCCCTAATACTGTGTCAACTCGGGCTTTTGATGTGATATATCTACAGGAGTGTTCTAGTATGTGCTTAGACTGTATGAGTATCATTATATCTCATAACTTTCAGATGCCAAATGTTTTCCAGCATCATTTAATTTACAAGGTAATTTACATTTATGCTGGCTTATGGTGCAGTTTACAATTGATCAGCTTGCAGGGTTATATTAACAGAGACTGCACTGCTTGATTTGGAGCAAAAAGGCCAACTTATTATCAGCAGTGCTAAATACAGCAATGTTAGGGGTAACTTGTTCATGGCGTTAAGTTACGTATTCACAAATTGTTCATTGTTACCTAAAATAGCAAATTATGGAAAATATTCTACAAGTGATATTATTAAAAATAATCTTTAAATGTATTTTTTCTGATATGATATAAACTCATTTTCAGATCTTTGATAAATATTTGAATTTCAAAATTTAAATTTTATGAGAGAATGTTTTAAGATATTAGATAAGATTACTTTTTGTTGGAATTTATAAAAGTAATTATTGCATGCAGAACACTGGTGGGTAAGTTATTAAGGCCCTCTTCTAAATTGGACTACATGTTTCCTGTTTGCTTTAAACAAATGAATACAAAACAAATGGACTTTGAATGATAAAAAGATGCTGATTGATTTTACAGCTGATTTTTGCCACCAAGATAAATTGTGCCTGCTGTAAACTTGACCTTCATCTCTTTGTTGTATCAGTGAATTGTTCCATAAGTTTGTTTCTTCTGCTGATTAAGTTGAAGTTAAAAGTGAATGTAATGGCAAAGATTGCCATCCTCCACGTATGATCTAGAAATAAACAAGTTACCTGTTCAAACATCATTTCATCTCAGTTTAAATATTATATTTGAATAGTGCAATTTTGCTATTTTTTGAAAATATTTTGATTGACAAGGAAGTTTTTAACTTATATTACATGTGGTGGTTATATCTAAGGCAACCATTGGATTCTACCTCATACCAAATAAGACTTTAAAACTTCATCTTTACTCTGCAACACAAGTGAAACAGTATTTGTAGATGTAAAGTTGAAATTAGCCTTAAATCTTTGCTAATTTTGTATTTGTTCTCCAAGAAATAATTAAGAAGATAGTTCCTGTCTATTCCAGGGTCAACTGGTCGCCTGTCTGATAGGCATGCTGAAGCTTATGGACGAGACACACTATAAGTCAGTATTAGATGCCTACGTGGATGGTCCCAGACTTAAGGTAGGAGGAAAACACAGACATAAGTAGTATGAAATTTATTTAAAAATGTTATTTAATGTCATAGGCAAGATCAGCGTCTTGATGCATTGATAGATGATGGGTCATTCCAGAAAATAGTTGTTCTCCGGGTTACATCAGTGAGGTACACATTTAATGAAGTGTTTACTACTTATTTATCTTGTCCAATGTACAGGGCTTCCTCCTGAAGGTACTAACGGTGTTCCAAGAACTAGTGGGTAAAGATGTCTTCCCATCTGACTGGATTGTCATGAGGATGGTCACCAACAAGTGAGTGGAAAGAGCAGGAATTTTAGTGAATTATAAATGTTATATTATATTCATGATATATCAATGGAATGAGAAGAAATATAGGTCAGTAAACGTCTTTACTAATATTTTCCCTGTTTCATCCAGAATCAGTTTTCTTTCCCATTATGACAATAATTAAAAACAAACAAGATATGGAAATTGTATCTAATGTAGCAATATATATTTTCTGGATGTATATATCTGTTTTGCTCAGATTAAAAACTTTCTCATATTGTCATTCAGTTCATACCTCCAAAATTTATTATTGATTATTTCCACTGTTTTCAGTGTCATTCTGACTGCCATCCAGTTCTTCTCCCAGGCCCTAAACGACCATTTCCTTCACGGGGACAGCTTTGACTCACAGGTACTCCACTGTTTAGATTATATGATTAAATTGACGCTTAGAATGAATCAGATCACAGTGGACTCTTGCTGAATGTCGTCAAGTTTACAGCCTAACATGCCTCCCCTGGGAATTGAATAGAATACAGAAAAACTGGTGATAAAACAAGTCTTTCGCAAACAAGGAGTTAGTGCATATAGCTCTATTCTGAACCCTTAATATTTTTCTTGAAAATGCTAGAAGTAGAATGTAACCCGCCAAATCGTGGCTTATTATGATGCATTCTTTGTGGACAAATTTAAAAACTGTAAGATGATCAAGGTAAGTTAATTTTTGAGACAAAGCACCGAAACACAGCAATCTCCCTATTCTTTTCATTTTTAATTGAAATATATTTTAAAAAATACAAAAAGCCTAGACACAAAAAAAACAAACCTGAACCATGCCACAGCTAAAAAGAGTATCTACGTAAATGATTTAGTGAAACAGACTTGAATGTGATCACATTGTATGTTATTTATGTTTCAGCTGTGGACGGAGTGTTTCAAACTCGCCGTCGCCTTCCTGACGCAGCCTAGTCTGCAGTTGGAGACGTTCTCCGAGGCCAAGAGAGCTAAAATACGGGAAAGGTAAGAGCTGTATGATGCATTGTTGGTCATTTTGTTTTCATTGCTGATTAATAATCATTGATAATCAAGCTGTATTGTGTACTATATTGTTCAACTGCAATACTAACCTTGTCTGTAATTTTCATATATGACCAAGCTGAAAGTAATAATTACAACATTCCACCATCAATGGGTGGTACTTAACTACCTATTAAAAATATACATGTACCTATAGCTGTACTGCTGTTATTTCTAAGATTTTCACAGTCATATATGCTGCATGAAAAAGTTTTTACATTCAGCATTAAACCCAGTCACTATTTCTTTGATAACATTTGTGCAGATATCTTATCATTGTAATGTTCTATTTCTCCTCTCTCTTCAGGTATGGAGAGACAGACATGAGGGTGGTGATGGGGTTCCTTATACTGTCCATGTGGCAGAACCTAGGTAAGTACATGAGTTTTATTTATTTTTATAGATATTCACAGTCTATACTATACACTCCTCAGACCATATTGCCTCAGGCAGCTGCTAGCCCCACTCAAAGAATCACCTGTTTGAAATCTGCAGATTATGGGATCAGTTACTGTTAAATTCACCACTTGTCAAATCAGATTATTCTAGTAACTTAGTAAAATCTAATGTTTTTAGTAGTCTAAAGACAAATCTACAAGCTAGTTGTCTTTGAATATTGGCTAACTTTGAAGACTGCTAAAACCGATCACATATTTTTTCTATTTTAACCAGGAGAGCACAAGATCCACTTCATCCCCAGCATGGTGGGTCCTTTCCTGGAGGTAACGCTGGTGCCGGAGACGGAGCTGAGGAAGGCCACACTTCCCATCTTCTTTGATATGATGGAGTGTGAACAGAGACATCGGGGGAACTTTAAACAGGTAACTTGAAACTTTCGGGGGGTGCTTTAAATTGGTAACTTGAAACATAGGAGGAACTTTACGCACTCAGGTAACTTAACATAGTGAGAGCTTTAAACAGATAACTCAAAACAAATAAGAGAAAACAAAGTATGGCACTTCAAAGAAAAAATGAATATTTTGTTAATTTTTTCCAGGTTGAGAGTGAGTTGATAGACAAGCTTGACATCTTGATCAGTGAAAACAAAGGAGACGATGAATACAGGGAGCTCTTCAATGCTGTGTAAGTGGAGGCAGGGAAATGGTGCAGCACTGGTTTTCATTGGGTCATTCAGCTGCATATTTCTCTTCTCTTTAAACATCTTTTACCTTCCAAAAGCTGTCAATTTCTTTTCCTTCATATTGTGTTTAGAAGATATAAGACCAGATGAAATTATTATATAGGATATTGGATGGGGTTTTATGGAGGAGAAAAATACCCAGGAATGACCCTGTCTATACTTACACGATAATATGTTAGACCAGTACTAGTAGGACTATGATATGCCAATTAGTACATTTGTGATAATAATCTGAAGTTTTTCGAAATGTGACAGTTTTATTGAAAAGTTGCAGCTCTGTTTCCTTACTTTTTGTCATGAAGTAAGTGTGTTCTCTTGTGCTGAACATGTATGTTTTACTGTTATAATGCAAACAGGGAGTATTTAAGTTCAGCGTAAGTTGTATAATGTCAAATAATTATGTTTAACTGCTTTCCAGCAGTACATTTACACCCTTTGTTTACTTAGCCATGTGATTCATCATTGAGAAGTTTAAGAATTTGTTTTTATTAATGTTGTTTCATAAATATATCTTTATGTGCTTTAATTGTATTTCAGTTAGTTTTGATATTTTTGTTGCTGGTTATTTCATATATTTACATGTGAAAAATGATGGCATGTTTTAGTTGTCAGTGTTTTGGTAATCTTACTATGAATTTCTCGTAGGAAATACAGTAACTTCAGTATTTGTTAAAATGTGTATTTCCGAAAAAAGAGAATGATAATTTTATTGTGATTAGTCAGTATGCATATAATAGAACAGTAGGAAATGCACATAGTATACACAGTGTAATGTGAATTATTTATTTTCTTTCTATGTGAACGAATAGCTTGTAAACCATGTGGACCCTAGAGTGAGGTTGTCATGGTGTTGCCATGGTTTTTCCTTGGTGGTGTCATGGTGATGTCATAGTGTAGCTTGGTGTTGTTTGAGTTTGTTGCATGTGCGATATGTTTATTTACTGTAATATACTGAAATTTCAAGCACCACCTACACAATTGATTTCAATTTATATACTTTCCAGTTTTAAGAGTTGATTTTTGTCAATATATAACCTGTATGATTTTCTGTATATATTAACCAGATATCTTTTGAATAACCGAATATCTGTAATGTTGAAAATATCAAACTGACTGTATATGCTCAGAAGAGTATAGGTGAACAAGTGTCTAATCATTTCTTCAGAAATATTTCAGAAGCACATTTTGCACCCCCAAACAATATTCATACCTGTTGATAATTCACAGGATAATTTTTTTTTTTGAAGATATGTGTAAAAAGGCTCTTATATACAAATATGAGCAATAAAATTTACACCACACATAACTTTAACAGTACCATGAAGATTTATTGCATGCAGTACAATTATTTGGAACACTTGATTTTGAAGAACAGCCAACTTTTAAGTTGTAACTAATTACCCACAATATAATTATCAAATTTCTGTACAATTTCAGGCTTTTGGACAAAGTTCAAGCTTCTGAGACCTCCTGGAAGGAGAATGGCACCATTTTCATCAACTCTGTTACCAGGTTACTGGAGAGGCTTCTGGACTACAGGTACAGTACAATAGGGGGCAGTATGAACCAAGACAGTATTCTGTTCACTTGAGTTGATATGCAGACTAACAAATCTGATGTAGAGAATATGTGAAGTGATCAGAAGTGAAGGGAAACATCATTGTTATGAACTGTATTTGCCTGACAAAATTTGAGCAAATATGATGGGTAAATTAGAATGGAAATTAGAAAATGTTTTCGAAATTCAGAGAAAAAACTTTGGTCATTCCAGAAATGTGATGATGGGAGATGAGAACAGAGACAAGAGGATGACTTGTACTTTTAACCTGTTGGTAAGGGGCTACAGGATGATAACCATGGTTACAGTAATGATTCTTTTCATTGGGGAAAATCATTATTCTTTCATAAACAAAATTTTGGAATAATTAAAAATATACATCTGTGTAGCATTTGCAGTGCTTTTATGAATGTAGAATAGAACTATAAAGTAGCCTGCTTTAAATTTATTTGCTACCATCCAATAGGAATTTTAAGAATTTATAACTTAAAAAAAGAAATGCAATGTAAAATTCACAATTTTCCCCATTGAAAAGACTAAGTCATTACCCTCCTTGATAGGTATGAATTTATATTTCATGGTGTTACTGTATTATATTGAATATCCCATATTACAACACTGCAGTTACTACTGGTATATTTGAAGTTTATTTCAAACTGCTGTTTAAGTGCTGCGGACTGTACCAAATAAGATAAAAATTTAATCATTAATTGTCCAAGATGACAGCTCTTCTTGTTTTATACATATATTTTTAAAGTAGTCTGCATTTATACTTTTATTTGAAGCTAATTTCTGACTAAACTTTCTATTTTTCATTCTGCAGAACTTCTACAATAATGAAATTCAGCGGGAAGAAATGTATGTGCGATACATCTACAAACTGTGTGACCTTCACCTTGCTGCAGAGAACTACACAGAGGCTGGTTTTACGTTACAACTTCACGCCAGCCTGCTAGAGTGGTCTGACACCATGCTTCATGCAGACCACAAACATCCTCACGCTGAGTTTGAGTGGCGGAGGAAAGAGGGACTTTATAAACAGATCATAGACTATTTTGATAAGGGGAAAGTGAGTTGTTTGCCGAGGTGGTATTCCGTCATTACTTTTATGTGTGAAACCCAAATAGGCAAAGAGCTCTGGGTGCATCTGTTTTGAGAAACAAGAATGTTAGGAGTGTAAACTAATCTTTTACAGACAGGATGCACATTTAGTTGACTTGATAAAAACCTCTTCCCCAAACAACAAATATTAATATGGATAGAATCTAAATTATGAAAAATAATAATGGATGGTGATTTATATATTTTTTTAAATTTTTTTACAGCTGGCTATTTTCATGATTTCATCTCATGATAAAAAAGTTTTCCATGTTCTTTAGTTTTTGAGAAACAAAAAAGTATTCAAATTTTACTGTTCTCACAAAGGCTAGATGATACAGGACTGAAAAAAATTTCTGTCCCAATTATTTCCAGGCATGGGAGTATGGCATTCCGCTCTGCAAGGAACTGGCTGATTTATATGAGAAAACCTACGACTATGCAAATCTTAGTAACATTTTGGTAGGCTCACTGTTTTCATTTCAGATCTTCAATTGGATACTTGAGTTTGCACATTTTGACCTGATTGGCACATTTTGCTAAGGTTTAAATGTGATTTTTGTCTTAAATGTTTCATCTTAGAATATTTTACTTTTGAACGAAAATTTTTGGCTGTAGTAATTTAGTTTGAGAAAGATAAAAGGAAATTGTATGAGATTCTAAAGGAATTCAACTTTCATCACCAAATGCTTATTTGATCTTTTTCTTGAATTTTCAGAAAACCCAGGCTCAATTTTTTGATAAAATCTTACATGAGTTGAGAGCAGAATGCGAATACTTCAAAGTGGGCTTCTATGGCAGAGCTTTCCCTATGTTCTTGAGGGTAAAAACTTGTTCTTTTTCTTTTAATGAATTTTTCATTGTCTTAGTAGATACATTTTCCATGACAGAAAGCACCTGTTTATGGCATGGCTGCTGTATACAAACATTTTAAGCATAAAAATCAGATATGATTCAAAACAATGTCTCTGTCTTTCAGAAATAAAATTTTATAAAATTTGTTTGTGTGACTTAAATTTCATTTCATCAAAGATCCATATTTAGATGTTTGGATATTTCATGTGTAATGAGGAACAATATGGTGCAATGTTAAGCAAATTGTTTCACAAATTCTTCCTTTCAGAACAAAGTGTTTGTATACAGAGGAGAGGAATATGAGAAATTGTCCGCGTTCAACCATCGTCTGCAGCGTGAGTTTCCTGCTGCCACCATTATGAGCAGTAACACACCGCCAGATGACAGCATATGTAATGGAGACGGACAGTGTATCCTTGCTGATGTGAAGCAGAACTGTTTTATTGGCAAATATATAGAAAAATAGTCTGGTAGATAAAAAGTTTAGAGCAATATATAAGCTGCACCAGATTATTTTTAACACCATGAAAAATCAGGCAATCATCACTTTTGGCCAATTCATTAAACTGAATTTACTTGGTTGAATAGAAGACAAATAGAGTTATAAGAAGAGCAATATATACATTTGTACAAGATATATATGCAGCAAGTGCAACATGATTGTAGATGTGTTTTCTTCTTAACTTTTGTCTTCTCAGACATTCAGATCTGTAACATCAAGCCCATCCCGTGTGACTTGGAGGTGTTTCGTAGCCTGTCTGTGCCACAAGCCGTGAAAAACTTTTACAAAGTCAACGACATCAAGACATTTCAGTACTTTGTTCCATTCCATAAAGGAGTCAAGGATAAGAATAATGAGTTCAAGGTATTTGAAATTTTGGAAAGTTTCTTTTGAAGTAATGAAATATCTATAGTAAATTATAAGGGATAACAACTCTTCATACGAGATGTATATTTTGCAATAAATATATTGTAAACAACTCGTAGAAATATAATAAATTCTGTTTTACTACCAAAACAGTAGCTATTGCAATTATTCTGGAAGATTCTTAAGAGATTATTTTAGAAAAAAAGCAAGGACTAACTTTGAATGTCTGAATGATTTAATGCAAATTTGCTGGCTTATGAAAGCAATTCTCCCATAAGACCCTCTGTTTCAGACTCTGTGCCTAGAAAAAACAACTTTAAAAACAGGCCACTCTCTGCCGGGAATTCTGCGCTGGTTCGAGGTGCAGGAGATAAAGACAATAGAGCTCAGCCCCATCGAGACGGCCATAGACACCATGGAGAACATGAACAAGGAGTTGCGGAATCTTATCAGCCAGTATGGCCATGAGACCACCCAGAGTCTTAATCCACTCACCATGAGACTGAATGGGGTCATAGACGCAGCTGTTAATGGAGGCTCCGCTAAATACCAAGAGGTGACTTTGTTAAAAATACAATTATATAAGTTCAGGGGAGGATCCAGAGAAATTTTCTGATGGTCTTCCCAAATAACTTTTTGATCAATCCTCCATTTTTGACCGTCTTCCCACAGAAAAAAATGAGATACCTATCAATGTGAACTTGAAAATCTGACCATCTTCCGGAACACCCGAAAGATGGCCAGTTCGCCCCTGAAGTATATACATTTTTTCCATACTACTGCATAAGGGGATACTTGTAGTTTAGTATTAATATGGTTTTTGTTGTCAGTCTGTATGTATGTCTTTGATGGTGTGTATTTAATAGGAAGAAAGAAAAACATATTTTCTAAGGAGTGAAATATAAGAATATGTTGCGGGTTGTGGAGTGGAGAGTAATGCATTACATATATGCTTAAAAAGTTACTCAACTTTATCAATTTATATTTCTTACAGATGTTTAAAATTTCAATTTGCCTACATTTTAACGGATTGAATACCAGAATACCATTTCAGTATTGATGAAGATATGCTATTTTAATAATACATTATATTTTTAAATCATTGCCAAATTTTTCTTCCCCCAGGCCTTCTTTTCAGCTGAATTTGCAATTCAGAACCCAGAAAGTCTTCACCATATCCCGGTGCTGAAAGGACTGTTCCAACAACAGGTAGGACATCTTTTCACCTTGAAGTCTGAATGAAGAAAAGCAACGGCAGATCCAGAGATATATTCTGACAGTCTTCTAAATTATCTTTGTTGATCCATCCATCTTTTTTGATCGTCTTCCGACAGAAAAAAAAATAGATACCTGTCAATGTAAACTTTAAAATCTGTCCGTCTCCCAGAAGACCAAGAAGACGGTCTCAATCCACCCCTGAAAAGCACTTATTTAATGTCCATATTGTAAAAAGTATTTGCAGTCTCTTTAGATTGTGATTTCCAGTTAAAAGATTGTGTTATGAATTTTCTTACTAAATGACATACCAAGAAATAAAGCATTTAGTTAAAACAGTTACATGCTTTTCATGTATGAGAAGATTTGCTACTGTAGTGACCTTGAAAAATTAAACTATTGTCTGTTGTTAATATGGAAGCATGGACTCTGCACAGTGGGAGGAGACATTTCATGGTGCCCGTGTTGAATATGTCTGGCATCTGAGAAATTTCAGTCATTACCTCAAAATTAATGGATAGGATTAGGATTGGAATTTGTCATGGTTCTTCAATTGAAACACAAAATTATTTTTTGCCTGCTGTTTCAGGTGACCCTGTTGGAAGATGCTCTAGGCATTCATGGCCGCTTGGCTCCAGAACAGGTGCAGCCATTACACAACCGTCTGGTAGAACTGTTTGCTACAATGAAGGAATCATTCAGATCTACTGTAAGTGTGCTTTAAGGGACATTTGAGTAAATTGCTTAAATGAAAAAAAAAAGATTTATAACTAAATGCTTCTAAATGTACAAATCTATTCTATCTGAAAATACAGAAGACAGATATACACTATAATTTTCGAGTGTAAGTCAGATTACTCTTCTTGAATAAATGAATCTGATGTTAAATGCCTCGTGGGCAATTCCCTCACTATTTAGGGTTCCCCAATGATGACAAGACACGCCACTGTGAGGAAGAAGTCAGATCCTCTCCCTGATCTCCCAGGTCAAATACTCCAACCAACCAGCTTAGACTCCGGGGGCTCACCAAGGTCAAGGTCAGTTGAACAGTCTGAGCAGTCCTATTGAATATGTTTTACAAATTTTCTCTTACGTAGATATTGATAGTTTCAAAAATAGAATGATTCAGAATCTTCTCTGGGGTTAAAATTTAAGTATAGATCGGACCACAGCACTTGTAATGTAATCAACACTATCATTTCAGCTCATCATTGACACCAACGCCCCCTAGTAGTAATCGTTCCTCTGGTGTCTATGGTGATATTCCAGAGGAAGAAGAGGATTTGTATGCTTCTCCTAAAGAGGTATGTGCGAGGTTATAAACACATGCCCCTTGGTTTATTTACCCTGGGAGTGGTTTCTGCCAAATGATAATTCAGTGCCAGCATTAGAGGTAGAGGGACTTGCTTGAAACTTTAACTGCCATTAACTGTGATCAACTTAAGAGTTAACAAGTCAAAGATTTGAGCACCTGTTTTAGAGTTCTCTATTTCTTATCACTTGGATTACTTGAAATTAACAGTCAACTAACTGCACCTTCACTTCAGCACATTTCCCATTTCATACATTGACCTAGTGTAGCTGTATTACTGAACCTTTCTGTTGTATTTAAATTTCCCTCATCTGTGATCATTGGGCACATGACACCCTGTGATACAGTAAACTGTCAGGGGGTGCTCTATTCAGCATATGTTTTCCACTACCCTTCGAGTTCCAGGGTGATGGGAATTATATGTTGGTTTTCATAGGGGACAGCCCTGTGTCCAAATATAGGGATTTTTTGGTGAATTTATCTGAAAAAGAACAGGTGCTTGAATCATTTCATCAGAGGAACATGATTTTGAAAGTCTGACAATTACACTGTATTGGAATTTTTAAATATCTATAATGACATTTTGGGAAGCTTCTTGCTCTCAGTCAGCTTGGAGATGGCTAGCTGAAAATTTTAAAAGAGCTGTGCGATTCTGTCTTGACTAATTTTGTGCTGCTCAAATTTTAGACACAACAATCACGGCCTGTTCATTATGCATCTCTTAACAGTGTAAGAGCTTTGGTATTGAGACCAAGAACAATCTAACATTTTCACCATTGGTCTATGTGGATCATCCCAGCCCTGCAGGGACTCCTGCTGAATGACACGTCTCTTCTTGGCATTATGTAGAATATAGAAAAGGTGGTGATTATGCGAGTCCCTTGGAAGCAAGAGGAGACATGTCAGACAGTTATGCTGATTGTACTTACCAAGCATTCCTACAACTTGGATGGATCTTCTTCGTTCAATGATGTTTATGGGAATGGAGTCTAAGATGGATGGTCAATTGTGATCCAATTACCCCTAAATTAACCTTGTATGATAGCACAAATTTAGCATCATTTTCTCCCAGCATAATCCTAGATTGAACAAAACCAGCCTGGTACTAATATAGATCATTGCTTTACTGCTAATAACAATACAGGTGCTTTCTTTCTTTCTTTTCTTTCTCCCCTGTGTAGTCAGCTAGGCAGAGTGTAGTGGCTAGCAAACGTAGTATGTCTCCCGTGATAGAGAGACACAGCACGGGGACACGTAGACCCGCCAACTCCTGGCTAGCACAGAGACCACAGTCTATGAATATACAGGAGAAATTTGAACCCAAGGTGTGTAAGTTAATTAATGGAATATTATGACTAACTGTGCATTTTTGAAGCATATGGTGTTGGAGAAAAAGAAAGGAGAAATTAAAGACCTTACATCTGGCATGCCCTTAGAAATGAAACTTCTCAAACCTGTTTTCATTGTCACTCGCTGTCTCCAGTTTATGCACACTTTCCTTAATATTCCTGCTTCTTTTCTTTCTAGTTGTGATATTTCTATATCTAATAGCTAAGATTCTAGAGGGTTGATACATATTTATAACTTATAGGGTTTGTCTTCATAACATTGAAGATATTTTATATATTTTCACTTTGATTGGAAATGGTATTGCTACAGACCTGGTAGTTTATGATGCAGAATGTTTTGATTTTACTGAAGACCATAATAATTTTTTTTCTTTTGTTAGATTGATCAAGCAACTAAAAATTGATTATTCTGAAAAGTTTTTTATATTTGCTGAGTATATCATAGAGATCCCTCAATATATTTGATTACATACATGTACATTTATGATTACTTGCTGCATGATGTTTTCACTTTCTCAGCCACGTCCTGCACACAGACACTCCAGCGAACCCGCCATATCGCCCGCGTCACAGCCCTCAGTTAATGGACCTCCACACAGAAGAGCAGGCACAGTGCATCAGAAGACTGGCAGCACCTCTTCATCCTCAACGCCATCTATCTCCAGCACTGAGAGTGGCATTGATGTGGCGCCACCTATTCCCAAGAGGCACCAGTCACCAAGTATAGGTACCATGGGTAGAAATAAGATTTAAAGAAATGAGAATTATAAGTTCCATACTTTTGCAGAGTATTTAAGTTTTCACACCTCAGTTATGCATGATTTTATACAGCATTGTTACTGAGTGTTATTGTTTGGATAGAATTCAAAGATGATATTTATCATAAAAACAATATGTTATTAATTTGACTTAATGAGGTTTCCCAAACTTATGCACGTGAGTATCATATTACGAAAATAATAAACAACATGTTCCTTTTCTCTTGTCTTTAAAGATAGCGGAAGTAGCAGCAGGAAAATGGACTCCAGCTCCTCAGGGGATGGGGATATGGTTTGTCCTGCCATTCCAGCCAAAGTTCACAAAACACCAGTGAGTTGTCTGCACCACTCATCTCCCACAACATTAGCAGCATTACATTTTCTTATCTGCTAACATTATTACTTTGGCAGAAGAAAATAGATGTACTTTTCTGTCAATATTTCATTGCTTACATCAAACGTCTTGTCCAAAAATTTTAAGAGATTGATTGTAAAGTGAGGTAAGGCCAGAGTGAAGAAATCAGATGATGTCATTGAACAGTACGGCATTGTTATGAAGATTACTTTGACAATTAGAGTGTATTAAGTGATTCCTTAGTGTCGTGGGCATGTCTGCTTTTAAAAGTCCACATACTGAAGTGTATGCTGTTTACTTGTTGCTACCCATTTTCTTTGTAAGATTATACCAGTTGTCTATTGATGATATTTCACGTTATTCTTCCAGGACTCATCTTCCCCTAAGACCCCAGGCAGCAGGCCTCCCCCAATATCCCTGAGGAGTAAATCCCAACCATCTATAGATACAGGGGCACCTGCTCTACCCCCCAGGGACAGTCCCAGGACTAAAACCAGGCAGGTCACTCCCCCACCCCCTGCCTTACCCCCCAGGGATGGACACCATACCCCACACAAAGAAGGGGGAGAGAGTACCTTCCCCAGGTACGAGCACCCTAAATTACATCCCACGTTGTCCAATCCTAAAACATCGCCAGAAGGTCAGGGGTCAACGGTCCCGCCTCTACCTCCCAAACCAGCCAGTTCACTGAGGTCGCCGCCAGCAGTGAAGACTGCAGCGCCACCTGCAGAGTCAGGGGATGACAGAGGTGCACCGTCCCCATCTGAGACCACGACTTCCCAGGGTTCCATAGCACCACCACCATCAACGCCCCCTAGGAGTGTGCAGGGACATGGTAGTGTTCGCCCTAGGCCTGCGCCAAGACAGAAGTCGGTTGATCAGTCGCCTTCTTGATGATTGTAATATAAAAAATTTTTTTAAAGAATTGAAGAAGTGAAATTTGCCTGGCAACTAGTTATTACATATAAAGTTCTAGATTTTTGTACTTAAGCTGAACTCTTGTCAAATTAATGAGTCAGTTTTTCCCGATAACACAAGCCATCATTGTAGCACTCGGCGCTTGTTGACTCAACAGTGGCGAGTCATTGCACGTGCCTCAAAAATTATGTTTGTTTTATGGAGCAGTGAAAAACTTCCCAAAAAGTTAAGAAGGCCTGGTTCTGTTTAGCAGAAGTTTTAATGACTGATAGAACTTTTCTGCGTGCTTGAAAGTATCAGTGTGTATTCTGGAGTGACATCAGTGGAAATAGTGACATGTGATAAAAGATTGACAAAGTCATATCTGCAGTTGATCCCTGTACCTGAAAATTAGTTTTTAGTTTTCTTTTTTTCCACTCAAAATACATATACTTTAACCATTTTTTGTGCTGATGTTTGTAGATTATTTGAAATATAATTGTGTTTTATATTATCAGAACTTGTTTTCTAGGTTTCAAGTAAAATATCTTCTTAAGCAAACAGCTTTATTATTATCAGAACGATTTCAGAAACCAGCTGGGATGGTTTTTGTGAGGTATTACAATGTTGAACTTGTAACACACATATTTTACTTTACAAATGATTTTTCACCAAGTCCATGGATAAGAATCCAAAGAAACGTGTTAAATGTAGATAATTATTTGCAGAGAAGTTTAGAAATAAGAGTTTAGAAGTGGTGTTGCAGTTTGCTATTTCAGCTGCTTTATGCAAAATATATATGCATAGAAGATGATTATTGATTTAGCCAGATATCGCCCTGTGTTATTTATTGCTGTCATGTGATGCATGTTGTTAAATTTTTAAAACAAGCAGTTATTGTTAAGCAAACGTTTTTGGAGAAAAAATAATTTTAAGAGAAATATTTGAAGATGGTTTCACGTGATATTTATTTACCTTTTCTTTAGCCTTGAGAAATTATTTACACGAAAGATACATGTGACATCAGTAAAGTTTTACAGCTGCCGTTGTCCCAATTTTCTATTAATTTATAAAGCTTAGCTGAAATTATTTGAAACTAGAACTATTTTATATTATATGTAACATGATTTCAGTGTAGCTATGAAAATGTCCTGTTAATTTTAATTAAAATGTATTCCTGTCAGTTGAATTGTAATCACATTTGAGTTAAGATTTTCACCGTATTTTCTTTGATTTAACAGCTTGTCACCAGGGTAACCATTATTGCTACAATTAGATTTATTGCTCACTTTAAAACAATGCCATATAGTGTCAGATTTCATGCTTGGCATGTTAATTTTTTTTAGTATTTTCTGAATAAAGAATTATGGTGAGGTACTACAGGAAGTTATGAAGACAAATTGGTTTTGAGAAAAAGTAAACATACTTTTGCAATTTGTGAATAGAACGAAGTAGTGAACTTCTGGAGATGATACCAAATGTGGTGAATCAATGTTCAGAACTATCTGAAACTAAGGGTAAGTTGCTTAAAAAGACTTGGATATAAAAATGACCTGTTTTTGTCATTTGGCCATACCAAAGAAGTAGAGAAACATGGTCTTTTCATTAGGTCATATAGTGAAAAAAAAAATTGAAGGCCCATTAGATTAGTTGTAAGGGCAAGCGAAAAATACCGTTAGCAAGTTTAAATGTTAATCAGGTCGTTCAAACGAATCGATGTACATGTACGCATGTATAACGGACACGCACGCTACTTTCAGAGGTCTGACATCAATTTTTAAAATACATTCCACAGTTACACTGTAATATTTATACACAACCTATCTGCTCACCAATAATACAGTGGAATAAAGATGATCTTAAAGATATTTCTTGATGTCATTTTTTCCCCCTTTTAGCAGAGTTGTATTCAAAAACTCTGTAAGGTCTAAGTCGTGCAATTTTATAAGTTCTTTCAATTTATAAATGGAGAAAAGGAGGTCAGGGTGGATATTAATGAAATGAGAATAGTCAAAGGGCTGAGCTGTTGAAAGGCACAATGTACTATGATAACCTATCATACCAGAAATTAAAGATACCTCTAGTACACTATAGTACACTGAACTCGAGACCTTTACATTGCACTGCTCCTCACACATTGTATACATATATCTAATAAAACAAGTTTACTAATGTGTTAATCCATTAAATATGATTGACAAGAACACAAACTGATAATAAAATCATGGATATTTAATGCAGATCTTTCACAATGACAATACAATGTCACATCAATTGAACAAAATCTCCCACCAACACTTGGGGCGTACCCTTTAGTAAGGTACTGGGAGGACGACGTCTCTTCTAGCAGCACTACGTTTGGTTGTCCTGCAACAGTTGATGGATAGTTTGTTACACATAAAACCTTGTATATGCCACAGATTCCACATTAGTAATAGCATAGAGTTTCAAGTTGACGTGGGGCGCTTTGCACCCCTACAAATCAATACCTGATCATCCCCTTTGCTGATATGTCGTAATACATGTACTGTTATTTGTACTGTTATGTTCTTTTTGAAGAATTCAATTCACATGGTTTTATTTGAAATCAAGGGTGACCCACCACGGACCAAATTCAAGCACAAACTTAATGTCTTTGTTTCTTTCTATTTAAATACATTAACTTTATAATTAGTTCATCTGAACTAAACCCTAAAACTTAGAGGAAGGAAGGAGACTTAAAGATTGGGTGTCCTACTGCTTGCATGGAAGACTGGTTCATTCTGAACTAATGCAATGGAAATCACCTACGTAGGATGTTATGTAATGCAGACTCAAACTCTCTTCCGTACCCATGGGTGAAAGTCGTAAAAACCAAAATTCCTGAAAGTGTAGCTTGCAATTTCTCATCATATTTAGACCATATGCAAAAAAACAATCAAATGGTGGACGGAAAATCCCACAATCAGACAAAATCCTGCAAACTTTCACCCATGTCCATATTCTGCTAAATCATCTGATACTCCTATTGAAACTGGGGCTATTTTACGAAACATGTTGAAATGTCTACATTGCAAGGCCATGCACAAAACTGCCTTCAGTCATCCTCTTCACTCTCCTCTTCATGTAACAAATCTTTCAAAGCATTAACTGAAAATAGGGACAAAGCCATAAGGCACAAAAAAGAAATGCACAAGATGGGAAGTAAATTGTTAATTCAAAGACCTGTCATCTACTACTTAAATGTACATGAAACAATTATTCTTGCAGATCCGAATGCTGTTTTTTTTTTTCAAAAAAATTTTAATGTAAAAGATCTGAGGCAAGAGACAACCATGTACTCACAAATGGACTACAAAATGCCCAGAGCACCTTCTAGAGTTTATTATATATATAAATTACAAAGTCTCAAAATGCAAAACCAATAACATAAAGAAAACAGATATTAGTAAACAGGTACCTTCAGTTTCTGGAATTCCCACATGATCTTTGAAAATCAAAGACAGGGAAGACAGAAGTTCTAAGTACTGATGCCCAACCTCCTTACGGTGTTCTTCAAACAGCCTATCAGAGCTGGCCAATGCATGCAGCAAGGAGACTCCACTGCGGAGTAGGTACGGGACAGGTTGGCCTTGATGAGTGTTGGTGAAGACCTCTAGCTCACTGTGCATCATCAAGACCACAGTACGGACCACCTGGAAGTGAGCAAAATTGAAAGTACAAAAGGACATGATCTCCAGGCTCACGGCTGCCATACGAATGCTGAATGAATTCATACTCACATCTAAACCACAGAAGACAATATTGATGAAGTCAAAGAGTAAAGTGCAAAAGTACAGGATATTCTATTTCACCAGTTAATTAATTATTTTTATTTTTTGTGGGTGGGTAGGTGGGTGGGAGGTCAATTTAACCGAAGTTTTCAGGTTTAATTTCTTTAGCCGGGGAACACTTAAGAGTTACTCAGACACTTAAAATTTTTTGAAATCGTCTAAGATACTTCAGCTGAAAACCTTACCTCCACACTACAGGGACACTTGGCTTCCACTAATAATCCAGTACCACTTGGGTGGCTTGAAGCTATTGCACAAAGTAGTTCTATGATCTAGAAATTGATAAAAAAGACTTCACTAAAAAGAAATAAACAACACTTTTAACAGAAATTAATACACATTTAAGTAATTTCTCCCTCTCACACATTCATACAATCATCTTTTTCATGAAAAGTAAATGAAAGTTTATGATCAACCCTAATTACCTACCTAACCCTAATTGAAATAAAACAAATGCACTGCTGACAAATTTAACAATGAGTCAGACATGAATCACTGGAGATCTTTCAGCGATCTAATGACAGTGATATAACGCCCCACTCCCCCACCAACCTTGGTCCTCAAGGCAGTTCTATCTGTCACAGTGAGGTCTTCTAGAGGTTGTCCACCCAGGTTATAAACAGCAGCTAACACACAGCTATCTGGAAGAACAGCAAGAGAAGAGAACCACATGTAAGGAGTGAAGGACCTGACACAGCCAGTAGTGTGATATAACATAAGAGGAAAATATAAAAAGTGTGTTATACCATAACTGGAGTAGCGCTGGCAATTTTTTTCTCTTGGCCAATTCACAACTGTTTCATCACTTTTTTCTCCAAATGGTTTAAATTTGACTAAAACATGTCAAATCAACCCTCTTTTGTTTAGCCAACTTAAATCAGTTTAAGCATTTGGCTAGTGTTAGCACTATACCCCACCATAAGAGGAAAACAGAAATCTGTTTTGACCAGATACCTAGCTATCTGACCCCTCACATCGCCAGCACTTTGGGTCACTGACACTCATCTCTCAATTGAAATGAAGATCAGTGGTTGCAACGTTGGGTCCTTGCTTTCTTACTTTCTAAAACTAGACTTATATTTTCATCTTAAGTGTTAGCTACGAGCAGTTCATATTTTATCTACTCTGCTGAGTCGGATTAAGAACATGGGTCTGTCTTGAAGGCTGAGACACATGGTCAGGTATTATTTAATCTAAGAGCTTCAGGTATGCTTCAACAAATATGAATTCATTGAAGAATTGATGTTCCCAAGATGATTGTGACATTACATCATGATAATAATTAAGGGTGAAAAACTTGAGCCATTAATGGCCATAAAACTAAATTGACATTATTGATAATTTCTATGGAAAAAGGCATATACCCTTACCTGGGTTATACAGGCTGTGAGCAGTTACAAACTGCCTACAGGACACTAAAAGTCTCAAAAGTTCCAAGGCTCTGGACATCACATTAAGACCAGGCTTGTTTTCTGGACTAAGACAGTTGAATAGGATTCCCTTTGATAGAACTGGTAACAGTCTGAAGAGAGAGAGACAAAATATTTTTAAAAGATATATAACGAGTGAGAGTAGAACTGTGTACATTCGCCATAATACAGACAAATTACTACTACCAGTTTCTTACGCAAGTGAAATGTAATCCACAAGTCATAAAATAACCCCAAATTAATCACTCACAATAAATTCAGTTATCAACTAGTAAATGTTGACTAAAGCCAGTAGTTTTCTCTAACCCATCAGTCCCACTTAGCAGCAAGCTTATATGGATAAATTCACAAACTATGACAACCCTCCTCACCTGTTCAGTTGTCTTGGTTCACTGTGTCTAGATAAAGCTATTAACACATTCAATGAAGCCTCAACTATTGGCTCGTTTACTGGACTATTCTGTAAATGAGGAGAAAATTGGTTTACCATCAAAGTCGTTAATGAATACATTTTATGTACAGAAATCTGGGATGGCCCTTAAAAAATACCTACTTTGATTCTTAGGTCACGAGAATTCTGAAGTCAACAACATTCAGCCAATACATAAAAATTAACAATGTACTGGAAGACAATTGCATAAGATCGCTCACATGGCATTTTAATGTCAGTAACAAAACTGTACGTTCTAATGTCTGATTTTCCATAAACTCTCCAAGTCTACTTACACTGACCTGTGCTGGGTTAGCTAACTGTATCACCCGGCCCAGCAGCTGAGAGTCTGAAAAGTGAACATGTTGTCCACCATTGAGACTGAGAGAGGAGCTCAGTGTACTGCTGGATCTGTTTCCACTACTGGGTCCTGTACTGATGTTCCCACTGGTACTGCTGCCTCCATTACTAGCTTCCTGTACAGGACAAAAATAAGACATGTTTATGTGTACCATTCCAAAAATAATATTTTATTGTGAAAAAAAAAATAGCCCATATTTATGTGTACCATTCTAAAATAATCCTTCATGTGAAAAAATGACCCCATTTGAAACCAAATCCAGTGCATGAGCTGCTATAAATTTTGGGTCATAACAGTGGCACTACATTTTTGACAATGACAATGACCTTGCATGTTTATGACTATAACAATGGCCCTGTACCTTTTTGGGTATAGTCTCCAGCACAGTGTTAAGAGGCGCGGCAACCACATCCACACCCTTGGGCTCATTTTTGGTCTGTATCAACTCCTGGCGCACACGCTCACTGTAACACACCAGCTTGTGAAGTATCCTCAAGGAACTCAAAGCCAGTCTTTTTATAGTCCCAGGCAAACTTTCACCAGCCAATGTGAACCCCCTCATAGAACTGCTTAGAGAGTCTATAGATAAATTGTCCAAACTGCCAGATCTTGAACTATGGGAGCTACTGGAGGTTCCACCTGTGATACCCTGTCTCATGTTGATGTAGCACATTAAGTAGTCTTCTATTATAGGAAGGAGCAGGGCCTCTCCCCCTCTGTGGCTGATCTGGGGCGGGTCTATGTGGGACTGGAGTAAATCTCTCACGGCCTGAACTGCCAGGGAGTAATGTCCAGAGCTGACCACTCTCTCTGGTTCAGGACAGGAGGGGACCTTGGAGGATCTATAAAGATAAATACTCTATTTGGGAGGGGAAAAGAATGACATCCTATCGAGATTTTTGTGTCTAAGCCAATTTTCTTAGAGAAAAAACAATTTCTTCCTACTAAAAAAAAACATTGCTTGATCCATCCCATCCCAGCACTTGGATTTGGTGCTTTATACCATTTCTAATTCAATAGTTTGTTCCAAGTGCCAGGCCAGACATTTTAGACTGCGGTCTCTTTCAGAAGGAATTATGGACATCATGGACATTTATCTAAGGATTTTTTTATCATTTTAAAGGTCTGAATTGGGATAGATTAGTAGCTGTGTCGGATATTTAAACATAAACGTTTAAGTCTGGGCATTTTCAAACATGTTAAGTACACCTTTAATAGATATCACAGTACTTACTTCTTTGTTTGAACTGGGGACCACAGACTCCCTCTGTCTTGTTTAGTGTTCACAGCGGTGGCAGCGGGTGGGATGTTCAACAATCCCACAATGCTCTCTGTGGACTGGCTGTCACCAACCATCAACTTTGACAGCACCATGGAGCCAGAGGCGCAGCCTTCAGTAATAAAATCAAAATATGATAAAGCAAGAGAAACTTTTTTTAAGACGCTAAGCACATTTTACCTGTGAGGTAGACATTTAGACAGTTCGTCAAAAGGTTTTGGATCACTTATCTCACAGGTAAAAAAACACACTTAGTCTCTTAAAAATAATTTATTCATTTTTTCCATCTTTACACAACAGAGTGGTCAGCAAATTTTACTGAAGATAAACACTGCAGAATGACATTTTCTCTTTCAGTAATTTTGAGAGAGAGAAAGGACAGACATGATTCACAAAGCATCTTTTGTTTATTGCTCAGCATATATTCCCCTTGATCCTTTGCTTAACTTATTTCAAGGGCACTTTTAAAAATATCAATATCAGCGTCAGTTTTTTACCTCTAGATACATCTACCTTCAGCTTCATCCTGCGTGTTCTACCACACCTCTCTGGTCCCGTCATGGTGCTCCTGTCCTCTAAGAAATTAATTCAACTTACTTAATTAAATGAGTATATAAAATGTTCCAGCATGGAGTAGAATAGCAGATGCAAAGTAAATAAATTGTGTTAACTTATCGAAATTCACTTGATATTTCAGTTATAAACTTGAAGTTGGTATTAATGAATATTTCAAAAACTTTCAAAACATTTAAGAAAAGTCAAAGTTACAACAATTAACCTCCAAATCTACTTTGTAATCATTATCTTTTTCTACAACCAGTCCAGGGTTACTACTCATTAACTGGGTAATACAAAATCTTCACTGGTTTTAATTTGGTTTTATTTTGTATCATTTCATATCATTATATTTTGTATCATTTGCTATCTAAGCAACATTTACCTGCTTTCATGGTCCCAGTAGCAGCCTGAACAGCAGGAGCACCAATATTACCCTTCAGTCTCTGGCTGGGAGGCGGGGAGTGGAAGGTTTGGGAGGTGGGGAACACACTCCCTGGGGGACTGTCTTCAGTTTTAGGTTTTTTACTTGGGCCGGGACTGACGCTAGATGTCACCACTGGTCTTGGACTCTCTAGGGTATTCTGGAGACCTTTCAGTCTCTGCTCCAGGTTTCTACACACAGTCTGGACCTCCTGGATCTCTCTCTCCTTGAACTGAAGTTGAGAGGACAGTTTCTCCACATCTTTCTGTAACAGGCTCTCCTTTTCGGACTTCTCCTGTGTGTGTTTTTCCACTAGGTGCAGCTTTTCTTGTCTCAGTTTTGAAAGCTCGGCTTCCTTTTGGTTCAGATTGTTACGGAGAATCTGGATTTGGCCATCTTTTCCATACTGCTCTTCTTTTGCTTTATTTAGCTGGAAAATATTTTCGGGAATACAGATTAATTAGACACTGGTGCAAAAAATTTCTTAAAGAGATCATGATCAAGATTTCAAATATTTTCTCTTATCGTCCAACCGTCTCCAACATAATCTAATTCTTTATCTGTCCCAAGTTATGTTTAACACAAAATCTCCTTTCGACATTATTAATGACATAAATATAAGTTCCAGAGGAAGACACATGAAAGCAAACCAACACTGCTGAATCTAACCAGCTTCCTCTGGCATTGGCTGAAGGCAACTGCCCACATATACAATCACTGTGCAAATATAACTGATTTTAACATTTATATCATAAACATGAAATTCACGGGCTATCACTCCTACTGACATTTCTGATATGCACTTGCTGTGTTAAAGCATGAAAGCACAACCTACCTCCAGTTTAAGAGCTCCCAACTCCTCTTTAAGGGAAGCATTCTGCTTCTGCAGTACATCACCAAACCTCTTTACATCATGACCAGGCAAAGACGGAGATGTTTTCCCACTGGAAGGACCAAGTGTGGGCATCTCTTTACCTGATCCATCTGCAGTACATGGCTGTGTAGGACTGAGGTCTTCAATGGGTAATGTTATATTTGACTGCACAGGATGGTGGTGTGTGCTATATTTACCACTGTGTCCAGACATGACAACACTGCCCTTTCCTATTTGACTCCCACCTCGAACATTAGTTTGTCGTAATGAAGCCGTTGGCTGGGCTGGTAACGAACTTTGGTAACTTGCTTGGGGGACTGATGACGGTTGTGTGGCACGTGTGTCATGGCTTGGTTTCTGAACTTGTGTGGGCGGTTGTTGGGAGGCCAACAATTCCAAGTCATCTAGTTGATCCTGGGTGAGACAAAAGTCGTCCTCTTCCTCGCCCCATAGCTGATCTAGGTTACCTGAAGTGCCATCGGCGACTTTTCTCCTCTTGTCTGGTGGCGGATCATCGTCTCCCTTGCCAACGCTCATTGCGGTTAGAACAGCACTGTTATTACTTTTCGCCGCAAGCGGGATTCGGGCTTGGTGATAGGAAAAAGAACGACGCTGTCCTATGCCACTAAACAGAGGATTTGCGGCCATTATTCTCGGTAACAGATAAACCTAAATGAAGCATTGTTACAATGAATAAAATAAACCAATTCCTGCTTGTGCATCTCTGTTTGAATAGGCCTTAAACAGCTGCTTAACAATTTGTGTTCAAAAGTATACTTTCATTTCGGTCTTTCATTTGCCGCCATGATGCTGCATTGCTTCATGGGAGAATGCGTTAGCAGTTATTTTTAATAAGATAGTTTTGTCATTATAGGTAAAATACATGCTTGATAATTTGTGCTCTTTAATATATTAATGTTATATAAATATCTTTGGTCTAATTTTTGAATCTCTTTTATTCGTGAAATTGTCTCAAGAAAGTTTCAAAATGGCGTCGCTTCTTCGGTCGTCTCGGCGGAGTGCTGTTCTCATAAACTTTTTACGCACTCAGGGGCCGTGTCATCAGTCAGTGTGTCATATTCAGACGTCTAAAAAGAAGAAAGATGTTGGTACGGCAGAAGGAATATTAGAAAAAGTAGACCCTTCTCCAGTAAATTCTTTTGAAAAGCCTAAGGTACTGATATATTTTTGTGCATATATCTGAATCTGAGCTACACTCTCATGTTTAGTTGTACTCTGATTTGCTTAAAACTGTGTGACTCTTTTCGTCACTTTCTGATAATTCAACTTGATACAGTATTGATTCAACTTGATAAAGTCGAATTGTCGAGAAATACCAGCGTCTTGCATTGCTTGGCCATTCTGAATTGTGAAACCCAAATGTTAAATTCAGGTCATTCCACAGAAAGGGACTCTTCGAGTTACTTACGTTTAATATTTATGTGATATTTATTTATTATTATAACTATTCATATATATTTTGATATTTGAATCTCAGTGGGTCTGAAACCCTTTTCAAGTTACATTTTATGAATACATGTCCAAATAACTGTGGAATATATTTTCATATCACAATTGGTGATGTTTTTGCTATTGAGCATTTTGAAATAGTGCATCAGCATTCACATAAAACATGTATACAGGGCTTGACACTAACTTTTTTCGATACTGGCCCATGATATGGGTAAATATTGCAAGGATGATTTGACACATGACATTTTACTTGGTCTTCGGGCCAGTGACCCCATCAATTCAATGGCCCTAGGTTGGTTTTCAGTGGGCCAGCGGGCCACCCTTAATGTCAAGCCCTGGCATAGTGGGGGGAGGACATGTATTTATCGAATTTATTGTTTTAATTGAATTCTTTTTCTTTGCAGAATGCCATCAATTTTGGCTTTAGTCTTGATTCAGAAAAAGAAGCCAGCATGGACTATCAGCTCACATTGTTCTGTATTATTACAGTAGCTGTGGTTGGATCAGCTTTTCTTGTTTTGTATTTGCCAGATAAAAAGTAAGTTTTTTATCACAGTTAAGTCACCATCACATGAAAGTAGGCAAAGATTAACTTAAAAATTAAAGGAATTTATAGCAGTTAACTTATTTCCTGCAAATGATTCTTTCAGCACATTTTATAATGAATACAGTTGCTATCCAGTGGTTTTATATTGTCAGTGGATTACTTCAAAATTATTACTAGTCCTGCACAATTTTTCAGCCTTGGATGGAAAAAATGGTTTCAGAACCTTTCTCTCCCATTTTCAATTAATAATTCTACCTTTACTAAAACAAAGTATTTCTTAAAATGATAAATAATAAAATTGAGGAAACTGACTAATAACAGAAAAACTTTGTGAGGAAAATTCATTATGAAAAATCTGCTTTCTTTTTCTTTTCCTTTTTCCTTTTATTTTTTCAGATTAAAATATTGGAGTCAGAGGGAAGCTTATTTAGATCTTTATAAACGAGAAAAAGAAGGCCTGCCTCCGATTGATAAGAACTATATACCAGAAGACCAGATGGTTCTACCATCAGAAGAGGAACTAAAAAAAGTGGAAATCATTGTTTGAATTGAAAAAAAACTTCACTAGAAAAATCTATTTATAAAGCTGCTCATTTGAAAGGATTTTGTGAAAAGAAGTGTTGGAATTTCAGTAATAAAATTGTGCCCAGCACACTGGACCTGGCTTATTACAGTCCTCAACTTGGAAAGACACAGTGTCCTTGATATGTTTGAAGGTGTTAAAGTGACAGCCACACATTGCGTTTAAATCTTTGCATACCAATTACCAGTAAGCTTCAATCTGGACAGGTTCTGCAGGAAAGTATTGTCTTGCAGCAAAAGCATGTTTTTATGAAATACAACTGATAAGTGCGCGTCAGATTTTTAGAACAGAGTGAGTTTTTGATTTGAGTAGCATTTGCAGCTTCGAGGGACTGTGACACTTTCGGCAGGATTGTGTGTGCATGCGGGCCAAACCTTGTGTGGTTGAATCTGGTTTAGACGGTTCTATATATGCACTTGTTTTGAGGCGATTTGGATTTACACATGGATAATGTTCAAAATAAAAGTTACTGATTCCATTATTGTTCTTGCTCATGTGGATGCTTGCGATTGACTGCTGCCAGCACTTACCATTGCACTGTGGCAGTTAATGCCACTTACAGGCTCAATTGGAATTAACTTTAGACGAATCCCTCTAAGTGCTTTCTCAAACTCTGACTGATGAAAAAATTTATTCATAAAAAATATACATAGCTCAGCAAAAAGTTACATTTAAAATGTACCTCCGAAATTCTAAAGAAAGCTCTTAGAAATCAAATGTGAAATCACTGAAGTTTGATACTTTGAAAATAAAAATAAATAGTGTATTCAAAGAGAAAGCAAAATTAAGAGCTGGAGTCGAAATGAGAAACGCCTGTAAGCTTTTTAAATACTCTGCTGCCATTAAATGTTAAATATTCTTGAAACATCTGGCAATGTCGGAGATGCAATTTTCCATATTAATGCTAGTAGTGTTGAAAAGTTTTTGGCACAGGACTATCTTGTCAGCTAAAGTGAAATATTAATAGTCCTTTTAATTCAAATATTCAAGCCAAATTGGCTCCATTTGGACATCCTTGGGTCCGTCATGCCATGGACCATGAAAGTATAAATCGTGAAAGTATAAATCGTTTAACAAGGAAGCCAAAATTGTTGTGTATAATAACTTTATTATCAACTAGAGGATCAGAGAGGCGATACCGCCTCCGAATATTGTACCACCAGCTGGAGCAAGCGCATTCGTATAGACCCCCACATACACAAAATAAGGGGTGCAGCCACCAGTCTTGTGCTTGACAAGCTGTAAAAATGCAATCAACAAGAATTTTCAAAATATGCAAAAAATATATATAACTAAAAATGGTGCAATCAAAGTTAAGTTCATTGTAAGGTAGGTCAAAGGTCAATTTCAAGGTCACAGTAAATTGCCAGTATATGACTTCCTATCCAACTTCAATAGTAACTATGGACCTATCTCTGCCAGTTTTGGAGATAAAAGGGAAGCAAAATTTGCAAAGTTCAGTTCATGGTGAAAAGTAGGTCAAAGGTCAATTTCAAGGTCACAGTAAGATTGCCAGTATATGACTTCCTATTCAACTTCAATAGTAACTATGGACCTATCTCTGCCAGTTTTGGAGATAAAAGGGAAGCAAAATTTGCAAAGTTCAGTTCATGGTGAAAAGTAGGTCAAAGGTCAATTTCAAGGTCACATTTAGATTGCCAGTATATGACTTCCTATTCAACTTCAATAGTAACTATGGACCTATCTCTGCCAGTTTTGGAGATAAAAGGGAAGCAAAATTTGCAAAGTTCAGTTCATGGTGAAAAGAAGGTCAAAGGTCAATTTCAAGGTCACAGTAAAATTGCCAGTATATGACTTCCTATGCAAGTTCAATAGTAACTATGGACCTATCTCTGCCAGTTTTGGAGATAAAAGGGAAGCAAATTTTGCAAAGTTCAGTTCAAGGTGAAAAGTAGGTCAAAGGTCAATTTCAAGGTCACAGTAAAATTGCCAGTATATGACTTCCTATTCAAGTTCAATAGTAACTATGGACCTATCTCTGCCAGTTTTGGAGATAAAAGGGAAGCAAAATTTGCAAAGTTCAGTTCATGGTGATAAGTAGGTCAAAGGTCAATTTCAAGGTCACAGTAAGATTGCCAGTATATGACTTCCTATTCAACTTCAATAGTAACTATGGACCTATCTCTGCCAGTTTTGGAGATAAAAGGGAAGCAAAATTTGCAAAGTTCAGTTCATGGTGAAAAGTAGGTCAAAGGTCAATTTCAAGGTCACATTTAGATTGCCAGTATATGACTTCCTATTCAACTTCAATAGTAACTATGGACCTATCTCTGCCAGTTTTGGAGATAAAAGGGAAGCAAAATTTGCAAAGTTCAGTTCATGGTGAAAAGAAGGTCAAAGGTCAATTTCAAGGTCACAGTAAAATTGCCAGTATATGACTTCCTATGCAAGTTCAATAGTAACTATGGACCTATCTCTGCCAGTTTTGGAGATAAAAGGGAAGCAAATTTTGCAAAGTTCAGTTCAAGGTGAAAAGTAGGTCAAAGGTCAATTTCAAGGTCACAGTAAAATTGCCAGTATATGACTTCCTATTCAAGTTCAATAGTAACTATGGACCTATCTCTGCCAGTTTTGGAGATAAAAGGGAAGCAAAATTTGCAAAGTTCAGTTCATGGTGATAAGTAGGTCAAAGGTCAATTTCAAGGTCACAGTAAGATTGCCAGTATATGACTTCCTATTCAACTTCAATAGTAACTATGGACCTATCTCTGCCAGTTTTGGAGATAAAAGGGAAGCAAAATTTGCAAAGTTCAGTTCATGGTGAAAAGTAGGTCAAAGGTCAATGTCAAGGTCACAGTAAGATTGCCAGTATATGACTTCCTATTCAACTTCAATAGTAACTATGGACCTATCTCTGCCAGTTTTGGAGATATAAGGGACTAAATGTTATAATTTTGGAGTTACCATAATGTGCCATAAATTTCCTACAGAAAAAATTAATTAAAATAAAGAAAAGGTCATTTTGGTCAAAGTTCTTGAAATGGGAGGTTCTCTGAAGTTGCAGAAGTTTAAATTTGATAAAATAATGTCATTTTTGACCACAAGTTGTCTGCTTTGCCAAGCATTATGTTTTATTTTTCCGGAGTTCAAAATTTATTATCCATTACCGTACTGCACATTTTTACGGAAGCCGACTGGTGCCATATGTTGAAAAAAAAAATTATCTCGAAATTTCGAGATAGCATTTTTTTTGTTCAAATTTCAAAATACTATCTCGAAATTTCGAGATAAATTTTTTTGCTCAAATATCAAAATGCTATCTCGAAATTTCGAGATAATTTTTTTTTTGTTCAAATTTCAAAATGCTATCTCGAAATTTCGAGATAAAAATTTTTTTTGTTCAAATTTCAAAATAGTATCTCGAAATTTCGAGATAATTTTTTTTTCTACATATGGCACCAGTCGGCTTCCGTACATTTTCCTTTCACCACCAATATGTACTTTCTGATACAGCGTAACTCGAAAACCGTATGGAATACAAAAAAACTGAGACCACCTCCAGTGTTGGGCTTTACATGCTCTACAAAATGCAAAAAAGAATGGGTCTCTAGCATTAACGGTTCCCGAATTAGAGACAGTTTTCAGTTTCGGTATCTTATGGCCGCTACTCCTGTGAAAATGCACCGATTGACCCCAAATTCACGGAGATGAAAGATGACCTGAAGGGTAACACTTTCCAATAATATTATTGGTTAAGTCTGTGTGGCGTCTGAATAACAGGGCAAAAAAATTTTTTTTCGTAAAAAATTTCATTTTTTTGAAAATTTTGACCCATTTGACCTTGAAGTAAAGGTCAAAGGTCAAATCCGAGGGTATATTTGAAATCTACACATATGACTTTTGGAAAGCCGTCTATAGAAATTTTTCCCGTAACTCCTTCTGTAGGGTAGATAATTAGCATTTAATTTTGCCATTTTTAGACAAGGGTGCATTGCAATGAGTGCCACACCCAGACCCCAATACCGACAAAGCCCAAATTTTACGTGGAACGAGTTGAGATTATAGGTGACCTAAATCCATGAGATGGGTACGGGGGCCCTTACCGTCTAGGAGGAGAAGCGGTAACGGTAACATGGCGGCGGAGCCGGCGGAACGGACCGGACGGGACCGAAACCATGTGTACCGCCAGCGCTAACGCTGGTGGTAAATTTTTTTGTTCAAATTTCAAAATAGTATCTCGAAATTTCGAGATAATTTTTTTTTTTACATATGGCACCAGTGGGCTTCCGTACATTTTCCTTTCACCACCAATATGTACTTTTTGATACAGCGTAACTCGAAAACCGTATGGAATACAAAAAAACCGAGACCACCTCCAGTGTTGGGCTTTACATGCTCTACAAAATGCAAAAAAGAATGGGTCTCTAGCATTAACGGTTCCCGAATTAGAGACAGTTTTCAGTTTTGGTATCTTATGGCCGCTACTCCTGTGAAAATGCACCGATTGACCCCAAATTCACGGAGATGAAAGATGACCTGAAGGGTAACACTTTCCAATAATATTATTGGTTAAGTCTGTGTGGTGTCTGAATAACAGGGCAAAAAATTTTTTTTTCGTAAAAAATTTCATTTTTTTGAAAATTTTGGCCCATTTGACCTTGAAGTAAAGGTCAAAGGTCAAATCCGAGGGTATATTTGAAATCTACACATATGACTTTTGGAAAGCCGTCTGTAGAAAATTTTCCCGTAACTCCTTCCGTAGGGTAGATAATTAGCATTTAATTTTGCCATTTTTGGACAAGGGTGCATTGCAATGAGTGCCACACCCAGACCCCAATACCGACAAAGCCCAAATTTTACGTGGAACGAGTTGAGATTATAGGTGACCTAAATCCATGAGATGGGTATGGGGGGCCTTACCGTCTAGGAGGAGAAGCGGTAACGGTAGCCGTCCGGCGGAGCCGGCGGAGCCGGCGGAACGATCCGGACGAGACCGAAACCATGTGTACCGCCAGCGCTAACGCTGGTGGTACAATTAAAATGTCACACAAAAAGAAATGCCAAGATGCTGCTGCCAAGGCAAC
Source organism: Lingula anatina (assembly GCF_051362555.1). Lineage (NCBI taxonomy): Eukaryota > Metazoa > Brachiopoda > Lingulata > Lingulida > Lingulidae > Lingula > Lingula anatina. The sequence goes on from NC_141772.1 coordinate 23,616,963, forward strand.
TTGTGAAGTTCATCAACAAAAACTGGGTTCTGAAACGAGTCATGAAGTTCAGCCCATAGTGATGACTCAAAACTTATGGGAGTACTATGAGGCAGTCCTTCGCTATTATATATTCTGGCATAAATGCAGTTTTCCGATGCAGTGCTGGGCTCAGTAACTCGAAAGCAATGCAAATTGTGACCGAGCACAAGCGTCCCTATTCTATAACTCGGGGATTTACTGGCCCCATATAATAGCCTCAAAATGAAAGGCAATATCGCTATCACAATTCGCGATGGTTTTGAGTTACGGAGCCCTGGTCTATATGTAAAATGCTGACCACTATAGTTCTTTATGTGCATTTGTTTCAATCTACAACTCTAGATGGGTTGCACAGAAGAGCCTTAACAAGGTCCCTGGCATTGTTGACTAGGATACCCATAAGAATGCTGTAACACTGTTCCTGATAGGGTAAGATGTGTGCATGTGACCATGTAACCTTGGTAACAAAGATGATAACCACTGGAACTGACTTGAGATGTGTGCGCACGCGCGCATGTATGCGTGTGTGTGAGACCAGAAAAATTTGCTTTAACCTTAAGACCCCAAATTTGTTCTGCTTCTATTCAATATACATTTAAAAGTAAATATAAGTCAAGAGATATGTCATGTCTCTCATGCTATAAGATGACAGAAATACTCCATTTAATTACAGCACTGCTGACTTTATTATTTGGTCTTGGAGTTTAGACCAATTTGTGTATAGTTCTTACATGCATCAAGTGATTACTAAGAAATTGAACTGTCACTGTTGCTAACATTTTCTAACAGTCAAAATTTACAAAATATGACAGAACTTACTTTCTCATTAAATACATAGAGTATATGCACCAAAACAATTTGGGAATATTACCAGAATTACTTTGGTTTTTATAAAATTTAAGTTTCTAAGAGAATTCTAAGAAAAAAAATCTCAAATCTCTGAGTGGATTTTCTGGTGGGTGCAGCAGCACGACGTATCTAATAAACAAGACAAAATTGAGCTAAAAGTACACCACTATTTATGTTCACAAGAATAAAATGTTCCCAACCTTAAACTTTCAAATAAAACTAACCTTAGGCTAGCAATTAAACAATATGCTTTTATCACTCAAATCTGTACAAGACAATTTGTTACAAACCCCACTTTTACTACAGAATTATTTTTTTAGAGACTTGTCCTCTTTAGTTTCTCCCATGAAACGAGTGTAATGTTTCATTTAAGGGAATAGTTACTGTTTTATCATTTGTCAAAATTGACTAGCAGTGTTGGTCTAAAAGATATCATCTTTCAGTATTAGTTGACCTGTGAGATAAGCAGTCCTCAAATCTCTGAAACTTGTTCGTCCACACTGCTATAAAAGTTTTACATGTGCCCACTGCAGGGACAGGCATGTTTTTCAGAGTTCTGGTCCATGCTTCAAAAAAGAAAAAGAACCCAAAAATTGGACTTAACTTGAAGGAAAGTACATCAATTTCAGTTCACTTTGATCCAGAATCCACTTATTATAACATAAAACAACTTCCATCTAGACTTGAAGCAATTTCTGTCGTATTTTAAATAGGTTCTGTTCTAGCAGAGAAGAGGGGCAGTGCAGCAATATTATAATAACATACTCCGGTATGAATGACAGTACGCATTTCTTCATCAGCCTGGAAGGTTGGGCAATGGTACAAAAATAGGTGTTTACAACTTGATAAGTGTGACTAGTACGTGTGAATAGGACAGGAAAATCACAGGCTCCTCTTCAATATATACATGTCAATGGAGCAGCAGTCCAGGAGATTTATATATAATAATTATAATAGTAGTAGAAGTATAATATTATTAATAAATATGTACAAAATTCAAGAAATACATGCAGATAAAATCCAGTATACATAGTCAATGTAGTTATACTTTCAACATAGTTGACAACAAAGTGGTGCAATTCCAATGTCTGCTGTCTCTAACTGAAATGACAGAGCTCAGAATTGCTACGCTGATAAAATTGAGATAAAAATGTCCTGATCAGAAAATGTATGATTTTTAAATGGTAAAACTAGGTTCCTCTTTTGCACATAAAACTACAGCTCTACAGTGAGATGAGCCACCTGAATTCTTGAATAATGTCACTCCTACATTGTCCCATCTAACAATCTCTAGAATTCTTCTAAACCCTTAACACATTTTTTTTTCAAATCTACTAATCAATTATGTTAGAGTAAACTGTCCCGATGGCTCATAGTTCAATACATTCTGAAGTCCCTTCAAATTAAAACATTTCTTGATCAAATGTAAGTTCAAATCCTCCTAAGTCACCTCATGCTAAGTTTTATCTTGGTGGTGACAAGTCAAGGTCACAACTAGGATGGTGTAGTGCTCTGTCTGCTTATTTGTAAATAAAATGGGAAAGAGGAAATAACAATAATGGTCTGCAAATTGACAAATGAAGTTATGTGTAACTGAAAACCACAAGACTAAGTACTATTTGAAGATGGGAATAAACCATTAAATATTACAAATTGAGAAATATTGTATGTCTTGACTAAACGATGTGAGGGTAAACAGCAAGAAGTGGCTTAGTGGTGAAATGAAAACAAAATTACATAATAGGAGAATTTCTACTGAAAAATTCACAAATGTCCCTTAAGTAGTAACATACGTAATATTCACAATTCAGAATGAGAAAACTAAACAAAAAAAAAAAAAATTAAGTACAACATCCACTGTTGGTACATCACCTTTGTTCTGGAGACATCATAAAACAAGGAACACTTGCAGTGAAGTTGACACTTAAAATATAGAATACTGTACAAAAAAAGGGTCAGGAAATTGCTACAAACACAGAACACAGATCTCTGAATCATTTGTATCAAATGATTTCCAGACTTTTCCTTTAACGGAATCTGATCTACAAGGACAATGTCACTCGGTTTTTCATTTGTGCCCAGGGCTCAACAAGCTTTTAAAAAAATCTCTACAGTTTTTGATCAAATCTTTGAAAAAAATCTCTAGCAGTTTTTAATCAGTAATTCCACAAAGCTGATAACAAAAAATGATATATATGTACTTGACAAGTGTCAAAAAGCTTCCTGACAGTGGAATGTTAGGGTTTGTCAACAGATACAACATGATATTTTAACATCAGTCCTTGCTGTGTCCATCTCTTACATATACACCGCCACACAAATGACTGCTGCATCAGACAGACAGATTAAAAAGGATCAATGATAATAATAATTATTATATTAATATACTAGGTAAAAGCAAGGTATAATGAAAACTCCACTACAAGCAGGGATAAAATCCACCCTCATCTTAAAAGTAACTGACTTAGTCTTAACACATTTCATTTCATAGTAGTATTCATAACAAATGGCAAGACAACTGAAATTGCAACTGAAGAAATAGCAACTTTTTTGTCAGTCAAAACGCTTTGGATTTTGTTGATTGGAAGATAAGCTGGAACTTTGCTGAACCTTAAATTAAGTACTAACCATATTCAAGCCTATTAAAAAAGACACAAGTCTGAGATCCAAGGTCTCATACAGAACTGTTTTTCACTTATGCTGTTTTAAGACATACTCCAGGAAGAAGATTGTTTGTTTGCAATTATTTGTCTGGAGCAAAGCATGGAATATGTGTATGAAAACAACTGTCAGGAATGAGACTGCCATTTGGTGAAAAAATCAGAAAATATGCTGTGGGGTCCGCCTAGATATTTTTGGCTCCCAAAAATTCGGAAAGGGGCTTGGAAAATCTGCATCCCTGAATTCTGGGTTATAAAAAAAAAAGTAAGAAAAAATGGTTTGGTGACTTTTCCAGGAAACTTCCAGAAACATCAGATTTTTTGTTTAAAAAAAGTGAGTATGTAATTCTGCAATTTACCCAATCCAAGTGCATACTTATTAATTCAGGGATTTTGTCAGAGGTGCTTGCAATCAAAAGATCTACTTCCTGGGGTTAGCTTTAAAACACTTTTAGTTCACCAGATCAGGACGCAGTATAATTCTACTGTTGAGTATGTCTCACAAAGATATGAATTAAAACTTACAAAAATTAAAAGAAAAACTGACTTATAACTGTTATATGTACATCAATGTCATTTTCAATGCCTTTAAAATGCAGACAACAGCATACTTTAACAAAGCTGTTTTTTTTTTAGCTGATAGACAGATCAAGAACTGAGAAGTAGCAGTATCTGTAAGTAAATCTCATTATATTCAGAATGGTATTAAAAGAAATTAGAAGTATTATTATTTATTAATTAAAAACTTCAGAGCTTTTATAGGTGTCTGTACTAATATCATAATTCCTACAGATACAATCTTTTACACACGCAGCCATCACTCCTGTATAAAAAGGTCACAAGTCATACTTCAGTAATTCCAGTATTCAGAACATGTAACCTGCCACAAATCGTTTTAAGATCCCTACCTACCAAACAATCTGACCATAATCTCTCCCAGGGTCTACCACTACCATTATAATATAGAAACAGCCTGTGAATTTATCAGGCAAACAAAATCAACCTCGTTCTCTATCCACCAATTATTGGTCAAGAGGTCTGCACGTCATAATCTCTCCATAATCTCCACTGACCAATGTCACGGAAGAATGCAAAAGTTCATTCCATTCCAGACGTACGAGTTTTATGAAATTCACAATACACAATATATAGGTTGGATGTCAAAGAAATGGGGTCTAACTCCTTTTTGTCTTCGATGTCTAGCTGAAGGAGGTCCTAAATGCATCACCCTATCAAACCTGGGTTACAACAAGGTGGAACAGATCTAGCTGCTCGGTTTCTCTTCTCATCCCGTCTCGCTCTCCTTGTTGTGCATGGCTAGTTTACGCATTTGACGTATAACTGCGGTGGCATTATAGGCTTGCTGGAATGTAAAAAAGTACCATTAGAATCAGAAATCTTCCGATGTATATGGAAACATAGTGTTTGTTTATCACTAAAGTTACGGCATTGGTCAAGGTGTGTGCATGTGTGTATATGTGTGCGCATGTACGAGCTTGTGTGTATAAGTTTGTATGTGTGTGTATGCATGGTAGTCTGAGAGAGCAAAGAAGATCAGGTTGTGGACCAAATCTCCCAAGTCTCTGATCTTATTTCAGGTTTACATTTAACCTAAACACTTAATCTGCCAGCTCACTTTCATCAACAAGTATAAAAATCTGGTCATTAAATCTGCCTGCATCAAATACATGTCTGTTACTCTTGATCCCAGACTGTGAGCGACAATGGACAGAAGACAAAGTCACCATCAGCTTACCCTCCATTTTTGTTTTGCAAATGTCTTCTTGATCTGTTCACTGACAGATGCATGGATATCCTTGTCTAGAGCAGCACCTCCAGAGATCCTGGGTTGAAAGGGAAGAGCAGAAAGTGCTTCATTAACTTGAATTATATGAATAAAACCAAGGTATCTCTTTGACTAATTCAGATAAAGCAGGTGGAGGTATAAATCTCTCTCTCTCTCTCTCTCTCTCTCACACACACACACACACACACACACACACACACACACACAGGGAGAATGAGAGCGAGAGAGAGAGAGACACACACCTCAGTGGTTCAAAAGCAGATATCAAAGTATATATGTAACTCAATTAACTCAATGAGGAAATTAGGAAATTTCTATTTTGCTAAAAATCTACTTCATCCAAAAAACGGCTTTCTAAGTAAAATTAACCCTTTTAAAAAGTGCACGAACTCTACAGATGGCAGTCAAAGAGCTTATCAGTATCTTTTAATACTATTGATTTCATGTCATGCTTTTATGATCAAGCGATAAAACCTTTGAAAACTATTGATTTTCCTACTGACTTCTTAACTCCAAAAGGCAGATAAATTCACTGAATATTTTTTCTCATAACAGCATCCCTCTAACCATATTAACAGTATTAGGTGTGCACTGTGAAGCGAGACGCTTTTAAACGCTGTTTTGAAGTCTATAAGGGACTTCTAAGTTACAGATTTGATTGAACCTCTGACTGAGGCATTACAAGTCAGAAAGTGGAAGGGCTGACTTAAAAGACAAGTAATGTGACTGATTGGTTTCTCACATCTTATTTATTTTCTATCAACACAGCTTTCTGCTGGCTAAAATATCATGGCCAAAACATGCTTTATAATAAATATCAATTCATACATGATATCACAAATATATCTCAAAAAATACAGGAAGCTGAGAAGAGAGAGAGAGAGAGAGAGAGAAACATGAACGTACCAGGGGTGAGCAATGGCCTCCTTGCACGTCAGCCGTTTCTTGGGATCCTTACACATCAAGTGCCTAATGAAGTGTTTTGCTGAAAGTGCAGAATAAGACTGATTACTAAGGTGCATTTTTCTAGTTTATCTCAGTAATCAGACCTGTAGGCAGGGGGTTTTGGGGGGGGGGGGGAATGAATCCCATTTTTGCCACTCTGAATAAAAATTGGATATAGGTACACAAAGGTTTCAGCATAAAGGGTCCACTTTTTCAGAAACCAACCCCCCTCCCTTTGAAATTGCTGGCTCCAGATCTGGTAATCATAGCCATAATCTACCAGGTAAACTGTCATTATGAGTGATGGCTGTCTTTTGAAATTCCTTTCTGTCTTCAGGAGCAACTATTTACTCACCGACTATATCTGTGTTGGTTTTGTCTGCTGACTGTTTCCTCGGTCTATCTGCTTCTGACGGTGTTTGTGTTTTTGTGCGTGTCTGCATGTGCCTCCACTGGAAAGTGTTTGCAGGAAAGTACTCGTGTGCATGCTTGCATGTGTGTGTTTGCCTTCGTGTATGCATGTGTATGCCCATATGTATGCAAGCATCATAGATGTCTGCTAATTTCCCTTTCTGTGCTAATATCTGTCAAGCCCTTGTCAACCTCTCACTGTGTGTGGGTGCCCTTCTATGTTAGCATGGCTGTTAGAATCTATTTGCTGCCTTGATATCTGTGTCTCTGATGACACATCACTGCACAATGAGACAGCATGCAGGAGGACCACCTCAGACTTAAGTCCTCGCCCACAAGCACCTGTCTCCAGTTTCTTCGACAACACGACAACGGTTTGATTTGACATCTTATTGTTAATAACATTTTAAACATGTAATATGTTCCTACTTTGGATTTTTTTTTTTGTCAGATCCTGACTCTCATTTCAGAACTTTTTCAAACACCCCACCCATACACATACACAAACACAAAGAAAAAAGTATTGTTCAAATTGAGTGGGCAATTAACATACATCACAAATACAGTGGCACATCTGTCTGAGGATTGTGGTCCAATACACTTGATTTCAGAAGTAATCAATTCTCCTTCCAGGTAATGAAGAAAACTGGATCTAATAACACGTGGGCTGACCAGGGACATGATACACCTAATCCACTGCAGTAAAACTGATCACAGTTACTCATGTACCAGATATAATATGTGGGCTGACCAGGGACGTGATAGACCTAATCCACTACAGTAAAACTGATCATAGTTACCATGTACCAGGTATAATATGACAGGTCATATAGCAATCCCTGGACAACAACTTATATCTCTAAGAGGTTGAAAAGTTAAATAATAAATGTTGTATGACAGCCTCAGCTGTGTGACACCAGGGGGAAAGAGGAGGGGGGTTAGTAAGTGGGGTTAAGGGGGTTGAGGGGTGGGGGTGAAACATTGATGCACCTTTATCAGGGGTGGATTGAGGCTGTCTTCTGGGTCTTCCGGAAAAAGAGGCCATCTTCTGGGTCTTCCAGAAGACTGTCAGATTTTCAAGTTTACATTGATGGGTTTATAATTTTTTCTGTCAGAAGACGGTCAAAAATTGAGGATGGATCAACAAAGATAATTTGGAAGATTGTCAGAAAATGTCCCTGTTTATTCTACTTCCATCTATTTTTTCCTCTTTACATTCAGTATTTCTCATCTAGACGGTAACTGTAGAAAATAATTTGTAGAGAGTAAATTGTAGAAAGTGATCTGTAGACTAATCTGTAGAAAATTTAGTAGGAAGTAAACTATAGAAAGTAAACTGTAGCAAGACATCTTACCAGAGTCTGAGATTTCATCCCAATATGGAGACTCAAATTCATATTCAGCCTTCAGAATCTGTTTAAACAGCTCGGCATCATTCTCGTCATAGAATGGAGGATATCCACATAGCCTGATAGAAAAACAAACTTTATCAATTACCATGATATAATTACACATAAACTACTGGAATAAATCTCAGATTTAAACTGGCTGAAAAACCATAGAGTAGACTACAGGTAATTCTGTCTCACATATATGGCCGTCTTAAAGCAAGACCATATCAAATACAGGTTTGTCCAACATCAAAATATTATATATATCGTCTCTAAAAATGAAAAATTGCGATGTAAATTATGTTTGGACAATTTATCTCCCCTTTGATTGAAACAGTATCCCTCCAAGACATCAACAAGTTAAACACAATTCATATTATGCATTGCAAACTAATAATTTTTTCTCACCTTCCTAATTTTTTTTTTTTTTTTTTTTTTTTTGTACTCTTTGTTGTCATATTCTTTTTTCAACCTTTTCTTTTTAACTGAGTCCAATAAACAGCCTCCTTAAAGATCATTATTTATTTTGTTTAAAGAGAGTCTTTCAAATAAGATCAGGTTATTATTTATGGTGTTCAGTGATAATGAACTGCTGTACTTACAAGATATAAGAGATGACTCCTATGGACCAGACATCCACTTCTTTACCATACGGTGCCTGTGCTAAAACTTCTGGGGCTGGAGAGATAATACAGACCAACTATTAAGATGTTATGTAAGGCAAACACATCAACAATTTTATTACACTTTTGTAATTAATTAATTAATTAATTAATTAATTAATTAAAGGAGAAGTTGGAAAAATACAGAATTATGACCAATTTTTTATGAAGAAAAACATTTTCTCTCCAGATCAACATCAATTTCAGCCCTAGAAATGTCAATGTGAACATATCACTTAGCAAAACAGGTTTCAATTTGACATTTACGTAAGACAAAACAGCTCAAGTTTGTTGAAAAAAAAAAGGAAAAACAACTGTCATCAGGAAGAGAGAGAACTCTTATGTCAGGATGCACTGAATAAGACCTCTTAGTCTTCAGAGAAAACCTATTACAACTTATGATAGGACCAGAAAAAAAATTACCATGAAATTATTCCGAGATCAATCTGAAGACCTCCCCTGCTCACTGAATGCAGAAAACTTAGGCTGTGTTTTGAATATGTCTATCTTAAAGAACGGAAATTGGCCCAAAGCTCACAATCAGATTCCAAGATTAGAAAGGAGAGAAGAGGTCTTCTCCTGTCATTTCATGATGCCATTCACACCTAACTCCATCTCTCTTTACATCCAAAAGAGCGACGAAAACAAAAAACAAGACTTACTATTCCCAGGAAAATACCAAGTCCCTTATTACCAACTAACAATTAATAGCTTATTGTTATAAGGACTAACACTGAACAAGGGAGTAATCTCCAAGTCGTGTGACACATACGTCATGAGAGAGATCATTATCGAAGACTGCCATGGTATGATTATTTTGTCCGTAATTCTCTTGTCAGGTCAGCGACTCTTAAGAGGAGTAGGGCGGGAGAGGGGAGGAGTTATAGACCCTATTCCCATAGATTTTAGATCGATCTATCCCTGTGGGGAGTCTCACTAGATTACTGTCAGCTTAGCCAGCTTAAGCGTCTGTCCCGCCTACTGTAAGGCTGTAAGGGGGTAATTAACTATGGTGCGCGCTCATCTGACTGCAATTTAGGAGGTCGATCTAAATCTAAATCTCTGGATCGATCTAAATCTTTGGGAATGCACCCATAGATACATTTTAGTAAAGCACCAGTCAATGTCAAATACTGACGAGTGGCTAAGAGTAGTACATCTGTCTTATATCATGGCTCAGTTACATGTGTTTGCATGCATGCGCACGTGTATGCAGGAGTGTCACGTACGCCACATCTGGTAATGTTCTTGTATTCTCGACATCTACCATGGCAAAATTATTATTAAACTTGATAATTATTACGAAAGTGTACTGTTTATAATTATAATTCATGGGCATATTCATTCTTGCCTTCATTTCAGCTTCGCACAATTCAATTTAAGTCTTCAGCTATGAAATCTTTCCCCTAAATCAATGACAAGACTATGACAGGGAAATTGAAAGTCTTTCATTTCTATCATCCAGTGCAAGGCTAACGTGAATGATATACTAACTGAAAATGGCCTCCCCTGGGGTACTTATCATGGAAAAAGTGATAATTAGACTTCGTGTCTGGGACCTTTGGGTTGCCAGATTGACACCAGTTATGAATTATGATATAATAAAACTTTGCACGGATCAATATGTGTTGTATTTTATGCTGAGTTATTTGGCAGGCTGCATTTCACAAGAGCTTCTAGCAAAACACATCAATTGTACAAAGATTTCTGGACAAGTCATCAGATGGAAATATATACACAATATGGTGTCTATTGAGAAAAGTTGGAAGATAATACAGAACAGTGGGGACATTTTATCCACACAAAGCAATATCTCTGCTGATGCTGTAGGTAAAACAAACCAGTAATTATTTGAAGAATCTAGTTCATGCCTGCTTTACAATGACAGGGAAGACAACTCAGACATCATCTACAGTATCAGCACTCAGCTTTATAATTAGATCATTAATTACTAAAAGTTGCTTGACTCAGGAACATGATGTATAATATCACAAGTCAAGCAAGCCCAAGGCTCCACATTTGTACTTTATCTCATCTGCAAAATATAGTCCAAAATGCTTTCAACCATGCATCATTTGAACTTATGGTTACAACAAGTGCAGAACGAAAGTAGATGCTTTAAATGAGTGAATATTTCTGGAGTTACTCATGCAATGCAAAGATTCAACAATATTTACTTTACAAAACATCCCTGACAGCAAAATAGTCTCTCAAATACCAGTGATGACATCATTTGTTTCAACAAAATGAGTAATATGTTAGAATTGTTGAGTCAAGCAGTGTACTTTTTCCAGTCACGAAAAAATCTTTACCATCCACTGGTGTCATTAAGCAACACTCACGTCTGATGATTTTGTACAGAGATTTAAAACATACTGCACAATTGAAAATGTCTCGCTGTCATGTTTCAATATTCAAATATCCTGTAAAGCTACTTATTATATAATAATCTTTCCCAATTCAGACCTTTAAAATGACAAAACCCTCTCAAGTAAAAGTACCTGATATCGATATTTGGTTCTAAAATGTCACAAAAAACATGGCAGTCTAAGTGGCTCAGAGTCATTTAGAAGTAAATAATTTAATCGTGATACAAACCATTTGTTCCCAGTGAATGGATGGGTCATGTAATGACTTGTGAGTAGGAAAACAATGCTTTTTTTACTTGAGGAAAATTACATTCCACACAAAAGTCTAAAACAGGATACCTTTAACTGACATCTTGAGCAATAATCATTTCAGATGATTTTTTTTTTCAGTAGTAATGCTTTTAGCCAGGGCTGGAATAATTCCAAGAAGTAGATGTTACATTTTGGTCAGGACTGAAAGAAGTCCAGTAGTAGTGAATTGCGGCAACTTGTCCCAAAAGATGCTGATGTCATGAATGGAAGAATATATGTTCATTTAAACACTCCAGTGACATACAATGATAGGACATTACTGGTAAATTTAGATCTCCCACTGACACACATTTCATCCATTCAATGAAATTCTGATGTTGGCAAATAACATAACTAACTAAACAACCCCGTCTTGGGAAAGGTTTGGCAGGCAACTTGTAAATTAGCTTTTTTTCTGCTAATATGTGTAGATTCTTGAAGTGTAAGAAAGAGGCATAAAGAGATGGTAGAGAGAGTGCGAGTGGGTGGGGTGGGGGGGGGGGTGGGGGGGCAAGCGAAACAGAGTCAGAGAACGCCCATTTTTTTTCAGCAAAATCAATATCATAAAAACACTTGAAGTACTAATATACTAATCGTAACACCGACTACATTAGCCTCAAAAACTCTTTCCTATGGGGCAGTCCCATCTTGCTGCATTTCAAAATAATCCTTAATACTCTGATTTGGGGCCATATACAATATGTAGGGCCACTGGACATGTATTCTGGTTGAGACTGTCTGAAGCCTTACCAATTTTATCAAACTGCATACCACTATTAGTATACTGATGAAGGGCCTCAGGCACAGCTCAAAGGGCCACTGAATGAGGATGATAAATGTCCAAGCCTTACTCATCAATAACCAAGACACCTTTGAGAACACAGAGCCTCTCTTGAAAACCATAATCATTATCTAAACAGAAATAACTTTTTTTTTTCAGATCTGGTTTTTTGTAGCTCCTGAAGTTAGGAAATTAATGGGGATCTTTAATGCAGGTTTATTGATTTATGGCTTTATCTCCTTTGGAATTCAGGTTTTGAATAAATGTTATGTGTACAATTAAAAATCTTCTCGTACACATTTACCTCTGTGTGTGTGTGTGTGTGTGTGTGTGTGTGTGTGTGAAAGAAACAGAGATTTCAACCACTGTGCTTGAACTAGAAGCATCAAAACTTAATCACAAGCTGATGCCAATGTCCCAGCAATACATATCATGCTAATATGCATACTTCTAACAACATCACAAATGACGAAGTCATTTTACTACAGCATGAATATAGACCTGGTTAAAACAACAGCACAAGCTTGACTGGTGTGCTAAACATGAAGTCAACTGCTTACATGTTGTTGTTTGTTTGTTTGTTTTTTGTTTTTTTTTACCTCATTATCTACTTCATTTACACTGGAAGTTGCCCTGAAGCCTAAATGTAGTGAAAAGATAAAAACCAACATGGAATGCAATCTGAACAGTGTTTGCTGAGACAGGCTTTTAGGCCACTCATAACAGTGAGCCAACAAGTTCAAGAAATCTAAGTGGGAGAAAATTGCAATCTATTTGCAAGTTGGACATCTGACTAAAATGTCTGGGTAAGAGGGTTCCCAGGTGGATGGGTGGGTGGCTGTATAAATATATTTACAACACAAATTGAAACTCAGCTGTTTTAGATCAGCTAATATGATCTTGGAACAGATATTAGCCATTACATCACTAGATAATGTACATGTTTACTGAAGACCTCATTTATCAACTTGGTTTAATACAGGGTGGGAGAGACTGCGTGTTTGGGGGGGGGGGGGTATAAGGTTTAAGCCAACCACACTCCCAAATGTGCCATAACTAAACCTTCTGGGGGGAGGGGTGTCGTTTGGAACATTTTTTGAAGGATGGAGCCTGCTCTCTTCCTCATCTACCACTATTCTATACTCTGAAAAAGCTGTATTTGAAAAGTGACGATCTCTGCAGCCATTAATGGCTGAATGGCAAATGTTGTTGCGTGGGAATAGCAGTAGATAAGTGTTTTCTCGTCCTTCTGGGAGTCTGATCTATACCTGATGTTTTTTTAAGTGCTTGTGATGATGTCATAGTGCCATTAGTTAAAGTTTCATATACCACTCATTGAAAAATATTCCTGGTAATTTCTTCACATAGCATCAGTCTTTAATGGCTAGGAGTGTACTTTTTCCAGAAATTACCTTGAGGGGTATCTGCTCTGTGCTGAGGCAAGCTATGTGCTTTAAAAATTGCCCAAATTTTGATCATTTCCCTCCAGGCTTACTGGATAAAATTCTTTTGAGGATATATTTTGCCAGAAATTGAAAATGATAGCAACAAAATAAGGGGTTTTAGACCACAACAAGCATTGATCCAAGTCCAGATGATGAAGGTGACAAATGAGGATAATTACAGCAATGACTTCAGGAAATGTGTGCGATATCGCTGACACTCACAGGACCACACACTGGGAAATTATCTTCATTGGAATTTTTTTTAAAAAGTTGTTAAAAGGGTATTTTTTCTCCCCCTCCTCGAAAAAAAAAAACGTCCTGATCACAATGGTACTATTACCAAACTGTTCAACTTCTAAAATCAATTTCACAAGAAAGCAGATTTCATAATAAAAACCACAGGGCTAGAAGAGGATAATGATGAGGATTGCTACCCCTCACTACAATCTCTTCAAGTTTTTGATCAGTTTATTCAAAACCCAGCAACTTTCTTGACCCTCTTTCCCAATTGAAAAGGAAAAGGAGGAAGACCCCCCCCCCCCCCCCCAATCATAAATTAAACCTTGATTAATCAACTTCCCATTACTCATGGAATATGAACTGTCTGGAACTTCAAATTCTTAAACATAATTTTTTTGTCCTTAGAAGATTGATATCTTTTTAAACAATGAAGAAATCATACACGGGCTGAGAAAATATTTAAGGACAACTTAATGTAAATGTATCTTTGGTAACCTAGAAAAGTTGATCTACAAAATAAGCGAGTATATCCCATGGTTACCAAGGCAACTCCAATTTTCATTGTCCCGGTGGGACTGAGGGCTTCTGTGATTACCAAACTGGGAAACAACTAAGAAAAAAATCTCCTCTTGGATTGTTGCCATGGCCACCTACATTGAGAGACTGCAGCCCCACCTATTTCTCTAGGTTCTAGCTACTCCTTGCCCTGGCCTCTAAGACTAGCCAGACTCTGTACTGTATAGGTCACCTGAGTATGAAATGAGCCAGATACTTCTCCAATATCTGAGTCAATAGTCACATTTCCCTCCAGTACAGATAGCGCTTTGCCAAAACAGATGCAGCCAATGGATTCAACAAAAACATTTAGACTGATTCCCAAAGATAATACATGTGCAGCATACACATGATAATTTCTGAATACAAATAGCCAAACAAGGGTTTCTTCAAAGAGATAAGGAATCTTTCCATAAATAATCATCTTCCTACCGCAAATACAGAGGCCAGATAGGAGAAAGAGGAGAAGGAAGAAAGAATTCCTTTATTTTTTCCTATAATTACAATATGCATTCTTGCTGGTGGGGCCACATCAGGCAACTCCTCTCTCCTACACTCTACCAGACTATTAATTTTTAACTTTCCAAGTAAGAAATATTGAGGAGGGAGCATGACTGTCCCAATGCAGCCTGCCTTGGTGGCCATGAGCAATACCACCCCCATTACTGCAGCATGCCATGGTAACCTATCAAAATGACTGGAATTTCCAACAGCTGTTCCTATGGTTACCCGCCTAAAACAACCATGTATTCCATGGTCTGTTGCCATGGTCACCAACCCACGCTACTTAGGTTCCACAGGGTGTCACCATGGTTACCTACCTACATAACCGGGTGTACCACATGCTGTTGCCATGGTTCCAGATTCTTCAGTTTTTGAAAGACCAAAGTCACTGATCATGATCTTGGAATCATCTTGTGGTCCAAAAAAGAGTAGGTTTTCAGGCTGAAAAAAGAAATTACGATGATTCATCATCTTATGATTGCTTTCTTGATCTTATTTTTGCAGTTTGGTAAACTTTCAGTTCTATTCACACCAATACTTAATTTTTAATAATTATACTTAATTCTGGTGATATAATTAAACTCATTTTTTCATTATACAACCACTATTGTTGATTCACATAAAAACTTCTGTCCCTATAAATATTCTCTCAATATTTATAAAATTACTTGTTTTATAGCTTTCAAATGTACATTAATATTTTAAAATTTAAATCTATACAGCCAATGACAAAATGTGTACTAAAATCACATACTACATAATAATCAGCCAACCAGGAAAGTGATAACAAAGGAATGGTTGACCTAGTTTTTACCTTTAAATCTCTGTGTACTACCCCCTTTTCATGCATATAATCTACAGCCTCTAAGACCTGCCGTATTAAACAACTGGCGTCTTTTTCTGTATAGCTGCCTTTCTGTACAATCCTGTCAAACAGCTCACCGCCAGTAACTCTGGAGAAGAAAAAGGAAGATTAAAATAGGCAGCCTCCGGGTTGTCGAGTCATATGATGAAACTTTACATTTTGGTGCCATATAAGGAGCACTTTTATAATACGAATTATCAAACTCTGTGACGACTTGATAAAAAAATATCTGCTTATAAATGGCATATGTAGCCTTGGTGATATATCAAATACACAAATAGTTCTATAAATCTGTTAAATATGTATGAAAACAAACAGGCTGTTTGAGGGACTCTGTTTCAACCAATACAATTTCTTTCACAGCAATCTAGTAATTTCTGTTTTAATTGTCAGGCAATGTTCTGCACTGGTCACAGCTGTTAAGGTCATGTTTACAGGGATGAGACTGTCATTTAGTGAAAAACTCACAGGGGTGGCTTAAGAAAAAGATTTTTTTTTTTTTTGGCTCCCAAAAAGTTGTAAATTTGCCAATAGTCAGCAAATCTTAACAGGACACTTGTGTTAGAATCCCAAGACAAAAATCACATCTTCTTTTTCTAAAATGACATATTGTCAATACATCTGAACTCAACATACTGCAGACTGCCTGCTTAAGACGCAATACAATTACTAAACAGCTTCATATTCAAGGTATCAATCTTTACTCTGGTGGGCTAACGCTGGTTAACAAAGAAAACCAAAGCATATTTAGTCCAAGAATACAATGCCACGTCCCACTCAGTTCATAGGAAAAATTTAGGTTTGAATGTGTGGCAGTGAGGAAGAAGCCATCCACTGGGAAAATACCTTTAGCTTAAAGACTACTACCTCGTATCATGGCTAATAAAAAAGAAGACTTCCACATCTGGAGATAAAGACTTCTTGGCACTGATACTAAAATCCATACCACTCACAGAAGAAAGGTCGACACGAAGTTCTATTTATTAGCAGTAGTAAGGAAGGAAACAAACCACTTGCAAGCTATCATTTTCACCTGCTCTCAAGCCAATTTGGATTTAGAAGCGCCAATGGCAGTTATGTCAATATTATATGGGGCAGGATTCAGCGCAGACCACAAAACGTGACATTCAAAGACTAGGAGAAAATACCCAGATAGGCAGTAGTGTTTTTAGATTTAAAATGTCAAATATATTTCTGTATCTGTAATGTGTGTGTGGGTGCATGGTACTTAAGAGTGTGTGTGTGTGTGTGTGTGTGTGTGAACAAGTGTGTGTGTGTGTGTGCGCATGCACAAGTGCTCACACATATGCGTGAGTACACATACTTACAGTTCCATGACTAGATACACTGAGTGTTTATCTTCATGAACATCTAGTAACCTGACAATGTTTGGATGTTCTAACCTGAAACAAGAACACAAGTTATAACATAAAACTGAAGAAAGCATTGGCCATGTTGATAGTCCCCCACTGTGTTACAATGATATAACCTCAGTCTGCCAGATATGACTAAGATCCCATTCCCATATCTAGATCGATGTAGCAAGATCGACTCATCTCCAAGGGGATTCTTGATAAATTACATTCAGCATATGCGGCTTAGATGTCTGGCATGCCTACTTAAGCTGCTAAACGATGGTTAATTATCCGCTAACGGCTTCAGTAGGTGTGCCAGACATCAGAGCCGCTATATAGCTGAGTGCAATTTAGGGAGAACCCCCTCAGAGATGGGTCGATCCTGCTAGATCGACCTAGGTATGGGAACGGGGTTTAAGTGAAGTCCATTAATGATAAAAGAATAATCAAAATGCTACTTAAGCTAATGAACTTTACTTTTTGTTCATTTTGTTTACTTATCTATTTATTTTTGATAAATTATTTCTATCAACACAGCACAATGCCAGAGAGTTTTCTAAGACACATGGTCCCAGTGCGACTGTCACCAACATTTACTGTCAGTAAAATCTGCACTTCCTGAAATATTTTCACCTCAAATGAACTGAACAGAAAGGTCACACTTAATGATCACCAAGTCATGCTGATCACTTATTTCATTGAACAGAGATGTCTAGCTGGGTAATTAGGAGAAATATCCTTCAAGAGTTATTACTACTATTATAACAGATATTACAGGATTACTATAATTGGTTTGAAATTAAAAGAAATAGCTGTATTTTAGTCCTCTTTGAGAATGGTAACTTTTTTCCTTCTTGTGGTGTTTATGTGGAAAGTGAATTCCAACAGCGATGCTAACAACAGAGGCGGGCAATGGCCAAATGCCCTGCATGACGTCCTTAAAAATCAAATCACTGGGAACACGAACAAAAAACTGATATATATATAAAAGTTTCTTTTTCTGACCAGTCATTGCAACAACCTACCTTTTTAATATATCTATTTCATTTTGTAGAGCTTCTTCCTTTCCCTTGAGTTGATGTCTGTTTATGCATTTCACTGCTACATACTTGCCCTTGTTCTTCTTCTCTTCTCCTAGTATCACTTGAGAAAAGGCACCGCTGAAAACAGAAAAAGAACCTATTGTTACTAACATTGAGTTAGGGTTTATAATGACATTTAAATTAAATGTCACTTAAAATTTAAGTTCACACAGTGCTGCAATTATATACCTCCTCCAAATCCTTCTATCTGTTCCTACTAAAATTCTAAATCAAGCTGGAAAAGGTCGTTTCCTTTTTTTTTTCCAGAAAGGTTTCAGAGAAATTTTCAACAGATGGTCTATAATAAGACTTAGTGTCTAAAAGAGGGAGGCAAGGAAAGAGCCAGGTACAAGATACAGGCAAGTTCAGTTTGGATAACTCACTGACACTGACATAGTAGTAATAGCAGCAGGTACAAGATACAGGCAAGTTCAGTTTGGAGAGCTCACTGACACTGACATAGTAGTAATTGCAGCAGGGACAAGATACAACCAAGCTCAGTCTGGATAGCTCACTGACACTGATACAGTGGTAATTGCAGCAGGTATACAGGTATGCACCTTCCCACTTCTGACTGTCTACCTGAGTAATTGCTGACATTTCACAAATATTGCAAAGAATAACTACAGTTACTGTGTGGGAGAATCAAATCCCTGTTTCTCTAAAGCATTACATTCCAGCATTCTGCACGGGAAGAATTAAAAGTTTCCTAGCATTTCTTCTCCAACTTAGCTCATTTATCTATCTCAAAAACCCACACTTTTTATAAAATTTCATACGGAGACTATGAAGCAATCTTCCAATGTGTACAGAGGCCAGTTTTATTAAAGTAATTAGCCTTTTATTTTAACTTAGTGCCAAAACTTGAGCCTACTTTAGATTCCAGACAAATCACACAGACTCTATAAAATGTACCACCATTCCTGCACAACAAGAGGAAACAAATGGCTGACAATTTACACTAACATTTACCTTACAATATTCAACCACTACCGATTAATCCTGAATTCAAAGAGAGCAAAGTGTTTTGTCTTAGAAGTAAAAATAGACAACTGTCCAATATGCCCTTCTGCACATCCCATGATCCCATATTGGCAAAGTCATCTTTCTGTTCATCCTTTACAAAGATACCTCTTACTCTATCAAACAATCTCTACTGCATGAAGACTTATATACCCTGTCAAAGTATGCTTTTTTCCAAAACAAAATATTAAAAGCACAGTTTTGTGTTTTCTACAAAGCGGCAAATCAGTATGATGGATTCACCTGCTGTGGCCATGATTGAAAAGCCTTTTTCCTACAAAGTAGAATCAATAAATTCTCAAAGGTACCCAGGGCTAGCGTTGAAAACATACAGCTTCACACACATGGAACTTCAGTCTCCAGAGAAAACATTCCACCAGATGAGGACGCATAAAAAGGCCTACATGAACATTCAACAGACTTTTCATCACTGACAATCATAGCCTTCAAGAACATATATATACCAGTCCTCTGCTTTCTCACTGCACCAGTCAATCTCCATTCTGTCCACACTCAATGTGTGTTCAGAATACTGAGAACAGTTGGCCAAAC
This sequence comes from Lingula anatina, assembly GCF_051362555.1. Classification (NCBI taxonomy): domain Eukaryota; kingdom Metazoa; phylum Brachiopoda; class Lingulata; order Lingulida; family Lingulidae; genus Lingula; species Lingula anatina. Next base: position 23,636,771 of record NC_141772.1, read on the forward strand.
TTGGTTCCCTAACCATGATTTTAAGACAACAAGACAATATTTTTCTTTAGCCAAATAACTGAGAAAAAATAACATGAGTTTTAAAAGAAAATAACCTTCCAAAATGAGTCCAGTACCAAATTGATAGTAAAAGCAAGAAGGAATATTGAGGAATAATAAAAGGAGTTTAAAAATGTCTAGAACCACATGTGTCAAACATCAACATGGTAAACCATAGCACATGCTTCAAGAAACCCAAAGAACAGTTAAAACAAATTCTAAACCAGTCCAGAACCACATTAGCATGGATCCCATGTGAACTGGCCTTCAGATCTGCTTAGTGTGCTGCATACTATACAACAATGGGCAATGTAGCAGCAGGACCAACTGGTAGAGACTGATGTAAACCATCTGTAGCCTCTATAATAGTACCCCCTGGTCTTCACTGGATAGCCTCCCTTACACTGAGGCATGTTTACACTGGAACAAACGACTCAGGTCACATGCTAACTCAGGTCGCAAGTCCCCTTGGGGAAGATGTCATAAGAGGATGTTGTAGTAAATAGCAAGAAAAGAAGTTTACTCCAGCAAAAAATTACAATTTCCTTAATATTGTAATGGTACCTTACAAGATTCTCTACAAGGACTCCACAAGATATCCGCCCTTTTTCTTGTATCTTGTATTGGCTTGGTGGGTGGGTGGACGGGTGGTTGACGAAGTGACAGACAGGTGGCTGGACAGGGGGGGAGGGGGGGCAGTGGCTAGGTGGGTGGCTTAGTGATAGGCAGGTGGGTGGACAGGCAGGTGGCTAAATGTGTGGACAGGGGGTGGCTAGGTGGGTGGACAAGCGGGTGGCTAGGTAGGTGGACAAGGGAGGTGATGGCTAGGTGGGTGTGTGAAGAATTGAGTGTAATCATTTTTAAAGTACAAATGAATAATAAACAGATTGTTATTCGTATATTTTTTGGGTCTAGTTTTACAAAAGACTTAGCCAGCCAAAAATTGGTTAAATGTCTTAGTCTGCTTTAGCTCAAAATAAATGATCAGTCATTTACTTAAATTAAGTATTGACCTAAAACATAAGCCAAGTCTGTTTTTTGTTATAAAACATATGCAATCATATGTTTCTGGCTAAATGTACTACTACTACAGATTTAACATGAGTCAAAGGAGACTTGAAGTATAGATCGGCTTCTTCTGGGTTAAGTCCTATGCAAGAGTTAGTTTTTCTAGTGTGTACACAGGTATTGTGCCTTCACTGAAAAAACACACCATTCAGGGGCGGATCCAGAGATATTTTCTGACAGTCTTCCAAATTATTTTTGTTAATCCATCCTCCATTTTTGACCCTCTTCCGACAGAAAATATTAGATACCCGTCAATGTAAACTTTAAAATCTGACCGTCTTCCGGAAGACCCAGAAGACGGCCTAAATCCGCCCCTGCCATTCAAGAGGCAATACGACTGTGACATCCCATTTCCAGGACACATGCTGTTAAATACAGAATGATCAGGAATATGTCTGATACTTTAAAGGTGATCCCTTCTGGAAACCGTAATAAGCTTAAGATGTGGCACACAGTACGTCAGGGTTCAAGAGAAACCTAGAAGAAGACATATGACTGGAGATATCCTTTGTAATGTGGTTCTTGATACCCAGGTATATTTGTTTTTATTAGTTTTTATAAGTTTACACTGTTTGCTACGTAACAAGTAGCAGAGCACATTTTGTTTATATATATACCTGAAGTATTTCCAACATAAGACCAACACAGGTAAAAATCCAGGTAAGGGGATCCTTTTACAGCTGTCACCTGATCTGACCAATAAATAATCCTCTTCCATGGAGAGACTGGTTTCTTTTTCTAACAGAGCCAATTAAATTCACTTGATAACAAAATACATCAGCAACTGATAGCTTACCAATGCTAAATCACTTCAATCAGGTACCTGTTACATAGAATTTCTTTCATCTAAGTCCATGGCAAATTTTTTCACATTCTGATTTTGGTCACTGTTTAGTATATTAAATACAGAGATTAAACATAAACATCCTCTTCAAACTCCACTAATGACCAGATCCTAACGAACCTGTTCTTGGCAACAATATTAGTACCCCATTCACACTACAGTTGCAAAAATGCGCATTTCTATAATCCGAATTTTTCGTTAGGAATCCGATTCGGTATTGCGTTCACACACGCTAAGCGAATCCGAATCCCACGTTGAAAATTTCAGGTTTAACTTCCTGTTTTGAACACTCGCGCATGCGCCGCACAGAAAATCTTAAAATACCAACAACAATTTGTGACGACAAATGCAACTCTAAAGACATTCCAGCATTCTTGAGAAGTATAAGATGGCAAAATAAGTTTGTTTCCTCATGTTGTAGTGAGTGGCGACCTCCAAATACGTTTGGTGCAATCGCTAAAGTAATAAACAAGCGTTCATAGATACCCGCACTTATCTGCACACATGTGCAGTTAGATCTGTACAGGTGTCGATTCCGGTAAGTTATCCGGATCGCGCTTAGAAATCCACCTCGCTTGCAGGATTTTGAAAATGCGCATTACAAAAATCCTCTTGCGTTCACACTACTGCATTTATTCGAATTGTGACCTAATTCGCAATTTATCCGGATAACTGAGCGTAATGTGAACGGGGTATAAGACAAATCCAAGTTTTTTTACAGTGGCAATTCAGTTTTCTGATCGCACTATCCTGTGTTCAAGTTGTCCAAAAAAAGGCAAACTCATCTCTATTTCTTACTTGACCACCATCTTTTTCAGACTCTGGTACCAGAGACAAAATCTGTTGTCTGTCAAAGAAACATGGTCAAGTTTTTGGGTCCCTGGTTATCGACTTGCGATAGACCTGGCAAAATGAAACATTTTACACCCAGGTGAAGATCAAAAAAGTATCTTGGAAAACAAGATTACTTTAAGATGAAATGAAACTCAGGGTATTTTACTCCAAACTCAAAAGAATTAAATGTAACTCCCATGAGCACACTTGTGCCACAACATGAATTTACACAGTGTTTTCATATTAGCTTAGATCACACAGTCCTAGCTCCTACTCCACCTAGTTAATTTGCAGATCTTCCATAAATGTTCATTATTCAGTTGGTGGTTGACAATAAATAAAATCTAATACTTGAAATACGACTCTTAAAGCTCAGGCGTAAAATGCGGCAAGCAAATGGCATTTGTGCACCTCAGATTTTTATAAAGCACAGAGAAAAACAAGTGAAGGAGAGGAGAGGAAAACTGAAATTAAAATGATGCTGGACTAAATAAGCCCAGTTGCTAATAAGGCATCCCTGGGAAGATCCAGCCACTGAAGAAATCTCATTCATCATAAGCTCTTAATTTGAAAATAAATGAGACATTTCCCAGTGACCTGGAGGCTGACAGACACAAGCCTGGCCTTCATTTTATCATTAGACTGAACAGGTCTCTCAGCTAGGTGGACATGTGCGTACTGTTGGGGAGAGACAACAATGAACATTTCCATTAAGCTAAATCAATAACATGAATTTGTACTGTCGCAGCAAATTTGCTTCTATTCAATGTTTCTATAATTCATAGCCCATGCTCATGGCAGCTTAGGTATGGAGGTGTTCTTAATTGCTCTCTGGTCTGGCACCAAGTATGGGTGGTAGAATCCAGGTAGAGCAGCTGGTGGTGGCAGCAGTGGGACCTTATACCACAGTGGTGGTGGCAGCAGTGGGATCTTATACCACAGTGGTGGTGGCAGCGGTGGGACCATATACCACAGTGGTGGTGGCAGCGGTGGGACCATATACCACAGTGGTGGTGGCAGCGGTGGGACCCTATTATATCACAGTGGTGGTGGCAGCGGTGGGACCTAATACTACAGTGGTGGTGGCAGCGGTGGGACCATATACCACAGTGGTGGTGGCAGCGGTGGGACCCTATTATATCACAGTGGTGGTGGCAGCGGTGGGACCCTATTATACCACAGTGGTGGTGGCTGCGGTGGGACCTTATACCACAGTGGTGGTGGCAGCGGTGGGACCCTATTATACCACAGTGGTGGTGGCTGCGGTGGGACCTTTCCTGCATTTTTCTGATGGTGTTGGCTCTCAACAACATTGTCAACAGTGCTCACTCTGCAAACATTTTCTTTCTTTTTTTTTTTTTTCAAAGAGGAAAAGAATATAATCAACCATACTTTTTATTAACTCTCTCAACTAAACTGATGAAGACAGATGTGTCAAAAAATTTTTCAGAAGGATAATGTTGTTACTGAAGAGGGGCCGGGATATTCTGCAATGACCTTTTCAGATAATAACCGATTCTGGTTTTTGTCCTAAAACTCCATTCCACACCAAAACTTCCACAGGGCTATATTAATAAAACAGATATGAGGAAATGATCAGCATTTGTGAGAGGAAGAGTGCACCTGTTATAATCTTATTCACCATTTCCTATTTCTCGAATATGATACAACCACCACCCAGTATTATTACAATATAATGCTTCAATAAAACACTTGGCAGTTCCAGCAAAACAGAGAGTTCCATGGAAAATAATACTTCAGTTTGAGAGTACATTTCTGTCATCTTATCCAATGTCCTTTTTTTTATATTACATTATTTACCTGTTCAGGTGTGCAATAAAAGAGACAAAAATCAATACTGTCCATTGATCACTGCCAAGTTTCTGACAGTTTTATCAATTATCTTTTAAATGTTTTGATTTGAACAATTTTATCAATTGCATGTTTCTTTCATCTGTTTTTCATCAACTACTTTCACTGAAAATATTTTCATTTTTCAATAGGAGAAATAGTCATTTTCAAAAAGAAGAACACATCAAACCAGATAGTACCACAGTACCAATGGAGTACTGGTACTTAACAATGAACACACACAAGCATGTATCTGCATGTGCATGTACGTTCATGATACATCCCCACTTGCATGCATGCACACCCACTAACACATACACATTCATGCACACTTTCAAATAATCATCACTACAGCTATGAAGACCTATCCCTTAGTGTTTCAAGCGTTGTTTTGCCTTGGAAGGCAAAGCTGCCCGAGAATACCTAGTAGTTATATTCAGAGACGATGAGCAATATGATATGACACAAACACCTGCCAGTTCAGAGATCTTCTGGGACGATGAGCAATATGATATGACACAAACACCTGCCAGTTCAGAGATCTTCTGGGACGATGAGCAATATGATATGACACAAACACCTGCCAGTTCAGAGATCTTCTGGGACGATGAACAATATGATATGACACAAACACCTGCCAGTTCAGAGATCTTCTGGGACGATGAGCAATATGATATGACACAAACACCTGCCAGTTCAGAGATCTTCTGGGACGGTGAGCAATATGATATGACACAAACACCTGCCAGTTCAGAGATCTTCTGGGACGATGAGCAATATGATATGACACAAACACCTGCCAGTTCAGAGATCTTCTGGGACGGTGAGCAATATGATATGACACAAACACCTGCCAGTTCAGAGATCTTCTGGGAGAACAAATCATGTTGTCAGGAACATGAAGGAATGCTAACTGCAACCACTGACTCCGAGAGCATTAGGGTCCTGAATTGGTGTATCTCTCTCGCTTGTGCAAAGGAGCATGCGCACATATTCAAGCACACACACACACACTATAGACAAAAAGACACAGACATATACATACAATACACAAACACACGTGAAAAGCCTATTTGTATTTCTTTACTTGACAGATGGTCAAATTTAAGGGTGAAATGAACAAAAGGTTGACCTTTTTACAGAATACTCATCTACAGAAAATGGCGAGTAGGTTACGATTTCTGCTCCGTTTCCTTGTCAATCCAGCTGTCATATGTCTGTTATCAAGTGCAAAGACTCAACTTCCTGCACCGAATAGTGTCAAGTACAGTTACGCCACATTCAGAACAGTGGACTAGCTAGTCCAAGGGTCAAATATGACAACCCACTACAAAGCTTGCCGTCTAATCCGCTAATAGACACTGAATAGATTCCCCATGGAAAAGTATTCAAGTGGGTAGGCCATATTTGACACTTAGACTAGTTAGTCCCTTATTCTGAATGAGGCCTTAGACTCAATTGCAGACATGGTTATAACGGATTTCTCAGAAAACAATGCATGCGGTGTGCAGAGGTTAGCTGTCAAAGTTTCCAAGAAGGTAATTTGCCAACTCGATTGAACTCTTGTTGTTCTTGTTATTGGGTGTATTCCGTAGGTCAAACCCTACCACATGGGGTTACATTGGGACAAATTTCTATCTAATCTAGCTTTATTTCCACGACAAGAGAACTAACCCGAGTATTTTTTTCACTTTCTGTAAAAATTGAAAGGAACTGCACAAGACCTGCTAATTTCCCATCAATTTCTGAGAAATTCAACGCAAATTAGACGTGCACCTAACGTGTCGCCAGACCTCCCAGCAGGCTTGGCTTCTTCCTGTTTTTGTCGAAGTTAATCAAGAAACCATCTGCTTTCATTTCCCTTCTTCACATTTCAACTGATTAACCACATACCATCTTATACAAGACTAACAAGATACTCCACTAGTTTCAGTTCAGCCGACCCAAGAACTTCTTTCTCATTTATCATTGCATGCACTGCCCGCTCATACACTAATTTATCTGTCAATATTTTTTGGTTTTCCTTCATCTAAAATTCTACCACAGGTATTAGATTTAACTAATAAAGGAAAAAAACAATTACAGACCAAGCAAATAACCTCCATTTTTTCTGTAAACAATTGGCATCATTGCATAAAGATGCAATTTGATATGATATCAATATCCTGTTGTCTTCAGGTCTGCATATCAAAACACAATTTTTCCTTCTACTCAATATCCAATTTTTCCAGTAATCCAATGGAAAAAATGGCCCAAGCAATCAATTATATTGTGCTTCTATGCTTAAGTAAAGCCACCTTTGCTATTGGGCAAAATAATAATAATAATAATAATAATAATAATAATAATAATAAATAGGTTGCATAATCTCCCAAAAACATTTTCATCTAAAACGCGGGTGAGGCATTCCTGTTTGAAGACTGAATGTGAAGAAGCAGTGGTATGTTAATCACTTTGTGGATTTGTTGACAGATCAATTAACCCTGACAGAACTGGGTTACCTTTCTACTGGATTCAAGAGAACCCCACACCTATACCATTGTACCTAAAGCTGGAGCATTTTTCTTCTAAGCTGATATTTAAGTGACTTTTCTTTTTAAAAATTTCAACATCTTTATCTATATTTATTTATTTATTTATTTATTTATTTATTATTATTATTATTATTATTATCAATAGACCATTTGATGTTCATGTTCTGTCACCAATGAAACAAATTTCAGCTATCTTCCTTCAACAAAACTAAAAAAACTGTCAATAAATAACATTTTAGTACAGCTTCACTAATATAAATCACAAATCTGATTAATCCTTCGCAAACCCTCTTTGTTTTCCATCTCATATTTATATATTCCCAGCTTTCAAATTCAAAAGATTTCCATTAGGGTCCAATTCCAACCTCCAGCTCCCAGAGAGGTAGACCCCCCATGGGGAAAAGAGAGAGTGCCAATCAGATACTGCGGTAGTAATAAGTAGTTTTCTGCTCTAGTGACTTTCTGGGCTTATCCGCCCAGCAAGCATACTCTAGGAACATTCATCAGCAGTAGTATAGGGCCACCTTTCCATCTCCAGCTCGAGAGTTGAAGTGGAGAAAATATGTAATTCTGTGACGCACCTTGGGGGGGGGGGGGGGGGGGGGGACATGGGACCTGATCACAATAAACAAACCATGCTAATTAGTATTGGACATCATGTGAAACAGGAAGCAGATCAGTATTTCACTCCATTATGTCTTTGTTTAATACTGCTGTACAAGGTACAAAAAAATTTTGTTTTTGACAGTTTTAGTAAAAAGAAATGTGTTGTCTACAAAACATACTAGCTGTGTCTTTTAGCCAGTGACCCAATTATGAACGAGTTACAGTAAATTCCTGTTGTTTTTGTTACTTCCAAACCGCGTAAAAATTTTCCCAGAAAGAAATGTGGTGTCTACAGCAAACAATTTTATGCCCTTGTCTCTGGTACCCAACAAAATCTGGTATTCGCTGCAACGACACTGCAAGTCCTTGATGGCCTTGACCCCAATGACGGTTATACTAGCGAGCTGGAGAAGAGTCATAAGATGTAAGACGAGATGGAACGATGGAATAATATCACATAATTATATACACAAACAAATCCTACAGGAAGCATTGTTACCTGCTTACATAAGCCAACACAGACATGCTGAAAACTTGTAAAAACAGCCAGCCATTCAAACTAGCAAACAGTTGCGAAAAAAAATCTGCGAAAAAAAAGGACTCTTTGCCTAAACCACGTCACAACTGTAGTCTTTACTAATGCCACATTGTCCCAGAGAACTCCCAACAAATTGACTAAAATAAGTATAATCCTCACCACTCACAGAATTGTATTCTGAAGCTCCATGGGAATATGAAAAACATCCATCTCGATATTGATTGCCTAATTACAGTTATTTTGAGTGTAACATGGCACAACATTGCCAGCAGGGAAAGAACCTGTTTAACCACGGAGCTGACTGACCTTAAAAATATCAATTCAATGTAGTGTTGTCAATGCGCATTATTACACAAAGATAGGACAAACATTATGGAGGCTCCACCTTAATCTCCTTTATTGTATGTTTTTCTTCAGGTGTGTGTGGGGGCATGCATATATATGTGAAGTGCGTGCGTGTATGTGTGTGTGTGCGCGCACGTGCGTGTGTGTGTGTGTGTGTGTGTGTGAGAGAGAGAGAGAGTGTGAACATGAAAGGGGAGAGACAGAGGGGGTGGGAGAGAGAGAGACTGCCCTTCTTCCAAAATGAGCAACCTAAGCTTGAACACTTCTTTCAGTTGCTTCACTTTATTAGCAATAAATGATTACCAGGGGACAGTGTTACATGGTGCAATCTCAAGAGAAGAAATTCAATTCCAATTCTATGCAAATGACATTGTTTAACAATTTACACCTCTAAACCGACATACCATTTACATGTAGAAAGTGGAAACAAATGTATCGAATTACTGCCCAATTATACACTGGCTATACTGGTGGAGACGCCCACCAACCTATTTACGTTATCAGATCAGAAACTTCTGCAATCTCTCTGAAACATTCATGGAAGACCTCTTAGCTACAACATATAGGATCTTGTAAAGTACATCATTTCTTACTTCTGATCACATTGACCCTTTCTTTTTATTCTTATTTTCTTTAAGTTTAATCAAAAAAGCAATCTGAAAATCTTTTCTTAGTTTAGAAATTGACTATTTAAATTATTGGTCAATTGCATATGGATCTTGTAATAATGAAAATAATTTTAAATATATTTCATATTTCAATCAAAATCATCTCCTTCCATGACCTCCAAGAAAAAAAAACTTGGTTAACAAAAAAGAAACAACCAACAAATTCCCAATCATTGGTCTGCCATGTCTCATCACCACGCTGTTTTATTTCCACTGTGACTTCCATCTCAGTTCACTGAGTACTAAGCATGGCCAGTAATAAGAACTACAGAGATCTTTATTCCCACCAGACAGTGGCTATTGAGATGATTTCATGCTTTTAGTTGATTAAGATGAACTGGTAGACTGATCATGCTTGCCAATTTTTGAGGCAGAAACATTAAAAAGTTACTCGTCACATGACATACTTCATGAATGGACCGACAGCTGACAGCCTCCATTTGGAGCCATCTTGGATGATTTTCATTTCTCTCTCTCCTGTTCACCATAGTTGAGACAGGGGTGGAATGAGGCAGTCTTCTGGGTCTTCGGGAAAATGGTCATATTTTCAAGTTTACATTGACAGGCATATAATTTTTTTCTGCAGGAATACGGTCAAAAATGGAGAACAGATGATGAAAATATAATTTGGAAGACTGTCAGAAAATATCTCTGGATCCGCCCCTGTGAAGGTCAACTTGTCAATGCAGCATACTAGTATGAAGATAGTCACCTTGATAACATAGCTCTACTGTCATCTGTATGGTCAAGACAGTAGAGCCATTATCATACGAAAGATAAATATCTGCATTACAAACAGGCTCCTTGTCAACAAGCCAGTGGGCAGTTAACTACAGGAGAGGTCACATGAGAAGTATAAATGATTATTGTCTTTTTTCCATGTTGTACCTTGATATCATTTGGTCATACATGCACTAGTTCATGTCAACCGCGACTGCTGTCCAGATTCCGTGGCTCGGCAGTGACTGGTGGAATATTTTCTAGTGACAGAAAAATGAGAAATATCGAACTGCCTGTTGCCACTTAATCATTGATCTGACCAAAATGTCTGATTTGCCAGGAGCAAAAGATATGTTTCTATGACCCCAACGTCTTTATCTTCTCTTTTGTCTTTTTTATTTTATCAAATTAAGTGTACATAGTGTTATGCCTATCTGATCCTGGGAAGTTATTATCTATAATACTGCTCTAGGCATACAGGCTCTTGCATATTTCTTTCCAATCCATCAATCTTTAATAGTACAATACCGGGAGCTGCAGCATACAGTCTTCACACTGACAGAGTTCCGTGCTCAGAATGAAAACTGGCTTTGTTGAAAATTTTCAACTTGTGAGATTGAATTAAGCTGAAACTTGAAACATACAGAAGTTTAAGATGCATTTGAAGTCAATTTTTGTCATTAAAGGCAACCAAATGTTAAGATATAGTGCCAAATAGAACAACTTAGAGAAATACCAAAGTACATCATTTCATATTACCGTAAAGTAATATTTGAAAGGATTTTTCTGCTTACAAAATTCTGTGCTTTTAATAAATAGAGCAGAGCAGATAAGTAGGTCAAATTTACAAAGAAAATTTTGAAGAAGGCGCAGTTTACAGCTCTTTTATGACTTATCCACTGATTTATTCCATTCCACCCTTGACTTGTCCAGTGGTATAAGACTGCATTCCCACAGATTTAGATCGGTCCATCTGGATCGACCTAACTCCCTGGGGGTTCACGCTAAATTGCTATCAGCCGAGCACGCACGGAAGTTAATTACCCCCTTACAGCTTGTAGTAGGAGGGACAGACATTGAAGCCGGCTAAGCTGACAGTAATCTAGTAAGACTCCCCATGGGGATAGATCAATCTAAAATCTGTGGGAACACAATCTAAGAAACTAGTAGTGGGTCATATGCGTTACTGGGAATCCACCCTCCAGAGGTTCAAATGTTTCTTTGACTTCTGTATCCAAATGAAAAGATAAAAAGAACCTTCCACTCGACATCACTCACAGCATGTGGAAGAGTAGCCTCCTCCATTAGCCAGCGGTCTCTTTATAACAGCAACAAGAGTAGTCATGTGCAAAATATTTAATCTTGTTTACAATAAAAAAAAACTTCTAGGTGTAATCATGCTTTCACATTCAAGTAAAGTTGATGCTCTATAGTGGTATCATGTAAAAGGATTTCTCAACAGGTAAGCTTTCCTTCAGCGTGTTCCTTTAATGTGTGCGGAGGTGGATTTAATGACACTGACAGGTAACAAGTTCACCAGTTAATGGACTGAATTTCTGTAAGACAGGTGCTCATGGGACCAGGAAACGCAATACTCTTTGTCCTTTCCGACACAAATTTTCCACTATCTCCAACGGTGCAAAAATAATTCCATTATGAACAGGTACAACATACTGTAAGTCTGTAAAGGTATCTACAAGAGACTTACTGATATCATCAACACAAGACGAACCTTTAAAAACATATTTCCCCATAAATCACTGGATATCATGCACAACACCAGAACACCATTAAGCTAAATAAAACTGACTACACATTAACAACAAGCTCAAAAATCTATAAGCTGACATCTTGGTTAAGCCTGCTATGTGCAGCCAAGCGAGATGGCAGGTTTCCAGCTATCTAGGTTTTCTCTCTGACTTGTTTCTTTTTTAGCTCTGCCTGATGGCAGTAATAGCCAATCAATAGTTGTGACCATGAACAGGTTACTTGGGCTACATGGAGTTGATGTGCGAGAGTTGAAACACCCAAGTTTACCTGGCTCTTTTACCTGTGTACAGGTGTTACATTATTACATACCTGTACCTCACAACTCACTGCAAGTTATACCTGTGGGCAACTTATTGTTTGGCTTTTTATGAGGTAATGCGAGGGCAAATATATAGGCACGCATACATGCGACACAAAGCCTCGAATGCATATCTTTACATGTGCACGTACACACACACACACACACACACACTGCTATTTCTCACTTTGATTAAATCTGAGGATTCAAATCGCTGAGGAATCCTTCAATACTTCATATTTTTCATAACTGCCAGTGCAAATGTCCACCTGTTTTTACAAAGTTCTCGGCTCGCCTACGGAGGTCCGTATGGCAGATTTTGTTCCTGTGTCTCTAAAGAATCCCGTCATTTTTTATTATCGCCATGAACCGCATGGGTCGTATTATTAACACAAATGGATATGTGTTAAGGCAGGTGCTGATCAAGTTGCCATTGTGAACCCCACGTTACACCCACTATTTCAGGGAAGTGTCAGGGAATCTGTAGAAAAACATGCTTTTCTACAGGAGTCTCTGTAAATGAGTCAAGTCAGGCCATTCTGCAACAAAATCAGCGCAGATGTAAAAGATCCTGGTTCCATTTACATCATCATTGCAACTAAATGTGCTTTGAGCAGGTCTGTGCGTAGGACAGTTTAATAAACATGAGTGAAAGGGAAAAGGAAGATATTAGGAGAGAAATTAAACATCAGCCATAAGAGAGAAATAATGTGAAAGACATTTACAATTACATTACAAACTAAATTACTCAAATTAAAAGGTGCCCCTAATCTTTTTTTTTAATAACATGTATTCATTTGCATAAATCAAAATAAGTGCTAGAGCAAAGTATGTTACAAGGATGTATTTTAAGAACTTTCACACCTTGTAGAAAATGACGCTATGACGTCAAGGCCAACGGCTGTTGCAGGATGCTAACAGGCAGGCTTTGATATAAATATACCACAATGACATTGTCAATCATTATGTTCTAATAATAAAATAAGTGTTGACATCCAAACCCCATCATATCTACAGTCAAAAACTGTACTAGCATCTCACTGGGTACCACTTAGGTATAGGTGAAAGTTGTAAAACCGGGAAAAAAACCTGAAAAACATACCTTGCAATTTTTTATCATATTACTAGTACATGTTTTCAGGATTATGTCTGATTTCAGGACTTAGTCTTCATTTTGATCCCTTTTTACATATGGTCATTTACTGTCATTTATACCATATGAAAAAGGGATCAAAATAAAGACAAAGTCCTGGAATCAGGCACAATCCTGAACACTTTCCACCATGCTTAGGGCACTTAACATGCCTGAATATAATGTTGATACACAAAGTCATACCTAAATCTACCATCACAATGAATTGACTTCCTTAATTCTCCCTTTAACCCAAACAATGGCATTCCCTCCACCACACCCACATATATTGTACAATCTAAGACCTCATTTCCACAGACTGCATCATGGATCGAACCAACTCCGCGGGGACTCGCGCTGACTGCAAACAGTTTTACTGAATGACACAGAAAAGCTGGGTGATTATTTGAGTACGCTGGAAACAAGAGGAGGCTGAGAGCTGATTGCACTTGGCGAGAGTCCATGCGGAGTTGGGTCGATCCATGTGGAATGATGATGTCTATGGGAATGGAGTCTAAGTTTTATATCATCTTTGACATGATATCTTCCACTCAAGGCCCTCAGACATGGCCAAGATGTATCAGGTTCAGCAGTAGCTGATAAGCATTTGATACACTCGTTATCTTGAGGCTGGGTTTATGAAATAAATCAGGGAGTTTGCCCTGGCATTTTCTACGCTGAATAAGAACACAGTGGATTAGCAAAGATGGATTTCTTCTAAGCTACACCACTAAGGGACCATTCCCAGACCTTATCATACTAATTGTGGATTGATTTATCTCCAAGGGGACTCTCGCTAAATTGCAATCAACTTAAGCAGCTTAGATGTCTTTCACGCCTTCTGAAGCTGCTAGGGGGTATTTATCATTTAGCAGCTTCAGTAGGTGTGCCAGACACCTAAGCTGTTAAGCTAGAGCAACTTAGAGAGAACCCCTTGGAGATGGATCGATCCTGTTAGATCGATCTAGGTATAGGAACCCAGTCTCAGATTGTCCTATGAAACAGATATGCTTCTTTTTTATGAACATGTACTAGTAAGAATTTCTTTCCTTGCTGTCACGTCCCTGGCAGTAACAGCAGCATGGGAGGCATCATTTGCCTCAATAAGTATGATTACACACGATGTGTGCTTAAACTACTATCAAAAGGTTACACGGGATTTCTGTGCGTTTTCACAATCGCCTTGACTCACTCCAGTATGAATCAACTCTCTCTAATCAATGATATTAATTCAACCAGGCTGATGTAATGCAATTCTTTTTTTTTTTTTTTTTTCTTTTTTTCTGGGGCCCTTGTTAATGAGTTGAGTGGTAAACGTGATAGGGCTTAACTGTGTCTGCTTTTTCAGAGAAAGAATAAAGGTCGTATCAGCGTAAGACCAGTAAATGGAAAGTGTATAGTTTTAAGATAAGCAGGTAGTGTAAGGTGGGGCCTACAGGTGAATACTGTTTACAGGGAGATGCTATGGATACAGTTAGGTGTACTAGTATACAGGTGGGGGGAGCAGTTACCTACCAGGAGAATTTCCTTCAAGACATGGGGAGGGGGGGGGGATCTGTACACATAACATTTTTAGCGCAACAGTTTGTCCAAACTTTTGGCCTCAAATATTGGTCTAAACTTTTAGACCCATAAATTTGGTCCAAACATACAGACTCAAAATTTGGTCCAAACTTTTAGACTCAAAATTTGGTATACTTCAGTTCAATATAATTCAGCAGTTAATATTAGTCTAAAGCAGCCACACCTCTTCTGTTATCAAATAGGCAGAGTTTTTCACTCCAAATGGACCCCTGTCCATTTATCTTGTGTCATGGTTGAAGTTTAGACCAGTTTCCATGGAAACAGCTCTTCTGTGAATTAGCCTGACCTTCTTATCCTCTTCCCTCGCCTGTCATTTTTATCTACCTTTTCTCACCTGTGCTTTGTTTATCTACCTGTTTTCACCTAGACTTTGTTTATCTTTTCTTAATGTATCTTCACACTTTGCATGTCCCAATACACTTCCATATCACGGCAGCATTGAGTATTTATTTTCAACATTATTTTCACAAAGTTTCTGTCTTAAGATATTGGATGGTTTGGTTTGTTTTGCTTGGCAATCTTGGAGCTAATTTTCTGCTGACCATAACATGTCATCTGTGCAATATATGTTAAAATATTAATCTTAATTACACATGCTGGGCTCTTGCATACCTCATTAGTTTTCTTTTTTTTTCCATATGTATCCCAGGACTCTAATTATGACCATCGCAATAAACTGAGTGTGATATGTGTGAATACTGAGTTAAAGACAAGTGTACAATCATGTCACTGTAAACAGACACTTGAATCCCACCACAAGCATGCAGGATTTAGAAAATCATGACAAGAGAAACGACTGCATGTTTTTTTTTTTTTTTCCTTCACGGTTATCAAACGCTGACAAAGCCCCTGGTTTGTGTGGTTTGTGTGGAGTTATTCTTCTCTACAATTACCTCCCGTCTCTTAACTGCTGTGAATCATAGGCTCAAATATCATTTCAATCTCTCCCCCCCACATGTCACGAAACTGTGCTTTTTCTTCTGATCTATACTGTATCAAGTTACTGCTGGGGGTGGGATCAAATGGATGAGTTAGGGGTGGGAGGATTTCAAGGAGGGGGGGAGTGTACCCCCCCAAACTGCAATGGCAATTCAAGAAGATGGCCTTGTAAGTAGCATTCCCATTTATCCTTCAAAAAATGCAGATGCTTTAACCCTTGCGTCAAGTACTATAACTAAAGCCACTTAAAGAAGCAAGTTGACTGTAAAAAAAGTATTTGGCTCTGAAAGGAACTGAATAAAGTGTCCTCTTTCAGTATGGAGTACAACCAGTTTACCTGAGCAGCAAGGTGTTTCCTAGCAGCAGGGGGGAGGGGGGAGATGGGCCAGAAAATACAAATGTCACTGTTAAGTGGCAGGCTCAGAGCTCAGTGTAGATAATGCCTTTATACCGACCTATTGTGACTGTTGTCAATTTATTCACTAGTCTGGGTGAAAAAAGGCAGGCAGTTTTCAATCAGGTAAATTTTCTCAAATGAAAGGAGAGCTACATCAAACCATATTGCTTTTTATGTCTTTACTTTTCTACTTTAATAAGATAGGAAATGAAAGCAGGTATTTCCTTCCAACATCATCTAGTCAGACAGGTAGGAGAAATGGCTCACCTGACCCGAGAATCCAAAATTTCCCGGATTTCAGCAATGATACGCATCACCTAAAGAATTTATTTCAGCTTACATAATGAATTCCTCACTGGTGAGGAGAAGACGGAGAAGCTGAGTCTACGCCATTCCCTTTTTTTTTTAATTACATAACTTTGAAAAACCATAAAAAGAAGCAATAAGTTAAAATGTCAAAAATTCTCAACAAATTTAGCAAAGTTCTGAAGTTTTCAGTGTACTTAGGCATTTTAAATGTCACTTCTTTCTTCTTTTCCAATATGATTTAAGTGAACACAGATAGTTATCTTAGTCCCACTACCCCAGTGTACAGAAAAAATCCTCCCAAGACTCCTGTGAGTTGATTACAACCAAATTGAAAACCGAGAGAGAGGTGGGCGTAGGATTACAGCAGCAACAGCCTCCAATGTCTATTGGGGAATACCTGCCTTATCAGGAAAAGCCTGCAACTGAGACAAAAAATGTCAGTAATATTGGGCTCAAACTCTAAGCAGATGCTTGAAAATAGTTTTTTTAAAGAAGAACAGTTACCTCATGCAGGCCAAGGTTTCGGTAGCTCTGGTAGTAGCTTCAAAACTGATCCAACACCTGCATCTAGTCTGCCATGGCAGCGAGGAGCTTTTTTCATCCCCCCCCTCCCCCCTATCAACCTTTTATCCCGATTTTGTTGAAATACATGGAGAGATAATGGCAAACATAGCTGAATGTTACCGAGCCTCAACCTGATCAAAATATTGATCAATATTCATCAGTTTGTTAAGCACAGGCTTGGATGTAATTCCATTTCTCATAAGTTCGGCCACCACTACGTGGGCACAATATGCATGGCGCATTTAGTTCCAGACTGAGACAAGCAAACAGCTTTATTATCTTTTCTTTGTCCCCGACTGTATGCAACACATGATGTACTGTAAAAACTTGAAAATTTAGTTGGTCTTGAAAATTTTATCAGAAGACAATGCTCCAATGGCATAATTGTTTTCACTATGAAAATGCATTTTAAAATTTTAATTGTTTTTTAAGTGAAGAAATTTTCAAGTTTTTACCCTACTGTGGTCTATATGAAATGACAGCAGTTTTCAAGCTAGTTGAAGATGGGAAACTGCACTTAATCAATTTCTTATTAGACTTGTGGAAATAATGACATCATAATGACAGCAATTAACCTGACCTACATTAAACACTTCTAGATTCATAGTGCTGTCATTCTTGTCATGCTTTCTTTAGACCAGGTGTATCTCTATCATGAGCCAAGTAATTGCTTACAGAAAGATTTCTTTCATGTTAACTGTACAGTAGACAGCCATAAAAAGAATAAGAGTATGACAACACAATCCAAGGACATGTCATAGCACATCAATTTCTAGACATTAGTCTATTCTGGACATGGTATAACTTGTATCAGCTGTCCTACAATGGTCAGCTCCCTCCTAGTGTTAACATATATAAACAGAGCACTGTATTTTCCGTATTATAAACAAAACCTCCAGGTTTGAGATAAGACAATGTCAAGATGGCCTTGAGCAATGGGACATGACAGTGTACCCCTTATCATGTCAAACTATGACATGTTGATGACACCCCACAGAAAATGATAAGTCTAGCTGGATAAAAGGCATGGAGGCTGCGCCAAAAACTGCCCTTTTTCACTGAATGACTTCAGATCAACTTTAGAATAAAAAATTATAGCCACTGTCAACACTTATTACATGTATGACACAGAAGGTCACAGTCACAGGGTTTTACATGTACCACACACAGTAGCTGCAGTCTCTGATGGGAATCGCAATATGTTTAGCTGTACACAATGATTAAGCAAACTCCATAATCACACACACACCAGCAGTCCTTACTTCACTGACCAATATACAATGACTCAAGAGGTTTACATCACATAGGCTTTTCACAGCACTGTCAACTGTTTTACCAACTAAGTGCTTTTCAGCACCCAGTTTTTACCTCTGTATGTTAAGCTGTATCACTGTTTAAGGTCCCATTCATTACCAGTTGATCCAAGAACTAACAAATCCATGGATCAAATACGGCCAACCCACTCGAAACTTGTCGCATGGTCCCCTAACAGAAACTGAATAGATTCCAAGTAAAGTTTACGCAGCAAGCCTTTAAGTGGATTGGCCATATCTGATCCAAAGATCTGTTATTCCGCGGATCAAACTTGGTTGTGAATGTGACTTAAGTCATCCCTGATGCCCAGTGTCAGCGTAAGCAGACAGACTAATTGTATTGGTGGTCACAAATGTAAAATTCAGCAGTCACTGCATCAACAAGTCCATAGTGAAAACCACACACTGGCAACAATGGCCGGGGCCCAATCAATGAAAACCTCAACTGGAAGGTCAAAACACGCCTCGAATGATTTTCATTCCAGTCACTTTAACATGGCTTATCAGGTGGATTTTTTTTTTTTTTTTTTTTTTTTTTTGCTGTGGGATCTTTTTTATCCCCAGAGCTAACAGGGATGTAGTGCTTCATGTTAAGAAAACATTTTAACAATGGCTAAATTAGACTGAATTCGCTGAAGAAACATTTCCTTTTTCTCCTCTTTTAGTTATCTACTTATTTCTTAATTTATCGATATATCTATCATAATTTGTTTATTTATTAAGGAATTTTTGTATTATGAATAAAGTTTATTTGTTATAAAACCATCATTATGTCTCATTACTTAACACTTGGCATTATATTTATATACAATGATAAAACATAAGTATCTAAAGCAAATAAATTCCGTAGACCTGTCTGCGCCGATATTTCAGACCAAGCTGCCCAACATATCTCAGCCCCAAGATATCTAATTTGAAATCATTAATTCAAATACGCCAGGCCCAGTGGGGAGAAGTAATATCAATACCCAGCTGTTTGCTGGCGTAATGCACTCACTGATGGCAAAGTGCACTGACACCATCCTAATCCAATCATAGACCATACTAGAGTTAACTGGTCAAGTGTCCCCACAGAATGGGCAGATGGGGTGGTCAATTTGTGTCTTATGGCCATGGGGCAATTTTCTTTGTTAAAACCCACTAATAATTTGTAGTTGATATGTTATGTGATAATACAGAAACCAGGTAAAATGAATTATTTTCTGGCATATCTTTGTTTCAGCCAAATGGCTAATTTTTTAACTCTATCAATATTGACCTGGCAGATAATCAATTGAACACATAAGACCTGTATTTTCTTTACATATGGTTGATGATCTTGAGCATTTGTTCGCCATGTAACACCCTAGTGAGTGTAAACCCAGCACCTGATGACTGGAGTTCTATGTTAACTACTGTGGCAAAGGCAAGTTTAGACAGGGAGAAGCAGTTCTACTAATCCTGCCTCCACTCTGATTGCATACAAACTTGTGATATTGTGCCTGAATCTTTTTTTCTGTTTTTTAGATTTCTGTATTCCTTTAAAGGGCACATCTACAGTGTGTCAAAAATGTTTTCCAACTCAAACCGAACTTATAAGTACATTTATATAATCAAGCTGCCTCGTTTGCTTTGTTTTACATACAGTATATCTGTGAAAAAATAACCTAGCAATGTAATATCCATTCACAATCAACTGTATTGTTTTGTTTCCTCACAAACAACAATTACGATCCAGGTTCTCACCAACACCAAATTTTGCCACATGTAACCCCTCCTTGCCTCTCTGGCAACCCTCCACCACATATCATCAATATGTTATCTGTATAGATTCCTGGCACTCTTATTTTAGCAACATTTGCCATCAATACACACATATTCTAAGATAGCCAGTGACATGCCAGACAGACGCCGCAAAGTTTACAGCCGGGACATTCTTGTCTTTCTCAAATCTCGAAAAAATCACGGACAATCATTTGACAATTTATGTCTTAGCTTAGATACAGGTGCATTGTTTTCTTTTTTAATTTTCTCTTTCCTAGGAGGTGGGGGGGGGGCAGATTAACATTATTCTATATGTCTAACAATAACTGCTGTGTATTCATGTAGAATGTAAAATCAATTATACATATATGTATTAATGCATACCTGCATTTCATCTAATTATGCAAATGTCTCGACGCAATTAATCTACGACATCAATTCTCTTAGCCTGTAGCTGTTTATATCCTGTTACACATCTTTTGTTAATGGTCATTTTAATATTATTTTCCCAACATGAAAGATGCCTGTCACAAATGGGTTTTCTGGTTCTTTTTACACAGAACCTGTGTCTGTCTGCCATCATTTTCCATATTTCTTGCTGGGCACTCCATATGTATATGTAATACAATGGTATACCACAGATCCTGATTTGAAAAATAACAGAATCAGAGCAGAAGTGTGTGTTGATAAGCCGATAAGAAATATGAGCTTGATCGTTTCCTTGAAAGCACGAAACTTATTTTTTGCCTTGCTGCAAATAATTACAACTGCTAAAGTTAAGTAATGAGCACATGATATAATAAAGGGTAGGTACTGATCTTGTATATCACAGGACAATATTGGCATAGTACGATTACATATAATTTCTACCTTGCATTACAACCTCAGCTTATATGCATGGCGACCGAAAACCATATAATTTCACTGATGCATTGTTAGGGAGTTGGGAATCTATCCACAAACACACAGTCTAATCATAACCAAACATCAAACCATATATCTTACACGAATGACAACTGCCCCCCCAAATTACACCAATGGCAATGGCAGATGTTGATAAAAAGAGGGAAAGGATTTGCCTACTTCTACTACTAGTATATACCTATTACTTGGTGTGTGCAATACATGACGAATGCAAACAGCACTAATGTTGTTTTTAAGTCGCTGGTTAGAAGTAAGTGAGTTAATGACAAATGTGTCTCGTTTTTAGCCTGAAGTCCATTGATATTGTATTAAGTAACATACATATTACATTTCTATATTATTTACCACACAGTTCATTTCACATCATAACATCCACGAGTAACTCCTCAAAAAGAGACAGTAGTGCAACATTCCACCTCTGCTTCACAGACAGACCTAGCAGATAATTAGTTTCGTGTGGAACTGCGTGACATGTACGAAGACAACAAATGGTCATTTTCGGCCTGCGACTGTGTCACTGACAGACGGCTTGCAAAATTTTTCTCTCCTCATTTTGGGTTTTTACTTACGTTCCCAGCACTTCATCCTCCTTCAGCTCGTACTTAGCTCCTATACACTTGTGCTTTTCACTCTTTTTCCCAAAGAGTGGCATGGTCGATTAGTAAGTCCTAAAACAGCAGTTTAAATCACATAAAATCCAGCTATTTTCTTTCCGCATGCATATGGCTATTACACGACGAGAAATGTGTTCTCTCTTCTGTTCGTGGGTCACGGCGTGACGTCACCAAAATGGTGGAGTGACCTCATTCGCGCCGTCTGTGTACGGTTGCC
Source organism: Lingula anatina (assembly GCF_051362555.1). Taxonomy (NCBI): domain Eukaryota; kingdom Metazoa; phylum Brachiopoda; class Lingulata; order Lingulida; family Lingulidae; genus Lingula; species Lingula anatina. Next base: position 23,658,622 of record NC_141772.1, read on the forward strand.
ATAGAGATCCACAGGTGCGCTTTGCATTGCATAAATGTGTTGATGTCCCGTTTTTCTCCCAGTTGCGTAATGTGATCTAACAGGCAATGAACCATAAATTGGTTTTACTGCTCTTATTGTGTGTGTTATTGATGGGCTAAAATTGTGCACTCAGCTGTTCAATATTGCGACAATGCGCCGTTCTCGCATCACAACAAACAGAATGAGGGAGAAAGAAAAGAGGTGATGTTGACGGTCGGAAAGTTGACACTTTGTTTTGTTGTTAATACCGATACATATGTAAACTTCATTTTCGCCAAGTGACTTATGACAGAGAAAATTAATAAGACAAGACTGGTTTACATGTAGGCCCATTCCTTTAGGCTGCCCTTCAGCGGTCCTTTCTGAGGCTTTTATAATGTAGTCCTGATCGGGCCTCCTGGTTTTAGGTCTACTTGTACGTAGGGCTCCTACGACGATTACATTAGGCCTACATGTAGGTCTACTTATTTTCCCCAGAACTGTTTTCCTCTCTTTTTCTGACCTCTGTCCTCAATGCTTTCTCAATAATCCTAGGTCTATTTCAAAAGACCGATCAATTATAAAAGATCAAAAGGAGGACATGGGGTGCGAGGCCTCTATTGTAGGGAGTTCCATCACGTTTTTGATATTTTTCTCGCTTTTCTCATTCATTCAAAAGAAGGTTGCAAACATGTTTAGCAGATTAAATTTAGATTTTATTTTGTTCAAAATCCCCTGTCATAGAATTCGGTGCTACACCCTGAATCGCGATGCGTTTGCTCAGTTTTTAAAATAAATCATACTTTTAAGTATGAATATTTGGTTATTTCTCTTCTTAAAAAATGAAAAATGCAGGCATAGGCCCATTTGACTGACGAGTTCGTGTCCAGGGTGTTTTTTACACAAATTAATACGCCAAGATTTCAGGGTGGTCAATCTCGCAAAATGTGCTACAATTTATGTGTAGGGTAATAAGGTCAGTAGAAAATGCGAGCAGCTCTCCATGTCTTGGGATGTCGAATGCTCCACAGTAATTCCATCGTGCCGTAGCTGGCAAGCATAATTGATATCTACCGCAGTAGCGGTCTGAGGATGGTTTTGTAAAAAATTCTGCTAGATTTTGTTTTTCCCCAACCCTGTGTGTTTGACCATGCACAAGAAATACGGGCCACAACAATGGGATATCTTGGGGGGGGGGGGGGGGGGGGGGGGGGGGGGGAGCCTTTTCTCAGTCGTATTTTGATTATGTGTACCATACCGATTTTAGTATTTTTTTCTCTTTTAAGAAGAGCAAGGCGTAAGTTTCCTATAATCTAGGACATAATATACAGTATGTATGTTGGGTCTTAATTAGAACCGCACGTTGGTTTTTCCAAAAAGGAATAAAGACTGGACATCAAGGACACACACATGACAACGATATATGTTATTTGGCGCTTAGAAATATTCTTGCCAACTGTCACCACTGCGTCGCGCGCTGTCATATGAATGGTATGAAACGCCGGCGATGATCTGGTTTTTGAAATGTCAGCGGAGATGCTAGATGCTTTCGCTGTAGTTTCAAATACCTTTTTTTCACATATTGTTTCCTTTGTCTTTGTTTTACGGACATGCAGATATCCGGTCAGTTTTAAGTGTATGCAAAACTCACTTTTGTCTTAACATATTGTTTTTTTGTAGAGTTGTTGGTGACGGGTTGTAGTTGTTATGATGTCATCAAGCTTGATTTCAAATCTATCATTGCATGTATTCTAACTGTTCACTCTCCATTCTACATGGTTTTAAATCACCTCTTTTTTGTCCCTCCGCAAAAACATTTAACACCTACGAAATACTGGACAATTATATTTACCAAAATATACTAAATCATTTATGAGAGAGAATGAAAGTTTGCAGTCAGCATGGAGCTTTTAGGCCTACTACATCCGCTATATTAGTTCAAAGAGTGTTTTACTGTCTTAGTTGATCAAAGTACATCATCGTTCTGGAAGTGACAAATTTCATTAAAAGGTAATATATACAGCATAGGTAATCTATCACAAGGACTTCAAAATAACCAAATTACATTTTCAATCGTGCACAAATGAACAGGGACTCTATTAGCTAAAGAAGAATTATTTAAGCGGACAAGAATGTGCCCTTTTATATACCTTGGCGAGAGAGTTAAAAAGTGCGCGTGACAGCGACATGGCGGGGACGTCATATGGTCACAGCGACCTGTGACAGCGTTCCTGATGTGTGAGGGATGCCAGAGTGACCGGTGTCATGTCGGAGAAAAAAAACGCAACAACAAACAGTACTTCACCTGGCCACAGCTGTAGGCGAGTTTCATCCAATCGTTCACGCAGCTCATGGGAAGAGTTTTCTTCTTATTGCACTTGCACTTTAGTTTCTTTTTTAAAAATTAGTTTTAAATAGTTAATTTCAGAATAAAAAGTGAAAATTGGGAATGCCAATGAGTGGCTGCTGGGACTGTAAATATACACAAAGAGGCTGCTAAAAATTATGTAATAACTGATGCCGTGCTGCAGGCCATTTGCGTGCGACAAAATAATGGAAAATCGAAATTTCCACAAAAGTTTATCAGTGTTCCTCGAACATATTACCCGGCGTTTATTTTGCACTTAAAATACCTTAAAAATTATTATATAGATTTTCAAAAACAATTTCTTCTTGTCAAGTTCTCGGACCCAACGTGTATAATGGGTGCAGGACTTGTTCAAGTTATGCTCGTTAGAATGCATTTTTTAACCACATCAAATGGAGTTTGACATTATGATTACGCATAATCTTCGTGTGAACTAGCGTGTTACTTGAACATAACAGACGAAGCAAAAGTTTCAACAAATTTAAAGTTATGTAAAAGCAGTAAAAATAGCAACGATGTGCAGAGCACCGCACTCCCTGTCGTCTCTCTCCTCCCGCACCAATGCTTGCAGGGGAAGTGTTGGAGGAAGTGAACATGGCGTATGAACTATGGAAGACTGCGCGCCGTGCCTGAACAGGAAGGAACAGAGAGAGAGAGAGAGAGAGAGAGAGAGCAAGCGAGAGGGGAGGCGGGGAGAGAGAGGGGGGAGGCAGGATTTCCGGGACTATCTGAGCTCATAAGGGACAATTAATATCGAATTCTCATGGCAAATACCCATAATGTTAGCAACTTTCTGCTCCTCTCAGTCCTTACGTTACCAGATGTTATTTTCGTGGCAATAACACGGCGAGTATTAGAGTTGCACATTTTGGACAAAAATAGTGAATAAAAAACAAAACTATTGCAAAACAACTCAAATGACGCCCGCGAAAATTGCAGTAACAACCAAAACAGGCTGAATCACTGTAGATAATGCTCCAAAGATAAACTTCAGCGTGACTCGCCATGAATAGTCCCGATTAAGACAAAATCCAAGGTATCAAATGATTGATTCTATGTAAAAACCAGGAGGTGGGAGTAAATCCCACACAGTAATGATAAATGCGGCCCCTGGATGAATTAATGAATAAAGCTACAAAGATAAATCATATTCATATTGTGCGGAGTCGTTCAATCCTGCCTGAGAAGCTGTCTGACAAAAACGTCAATATTTCGCGATTATGCCATCAACAAAACGCAATAATTAAATAGTTTTTCTGGCACAGGTCGACCTAGAATTAATTAGTAGGATAATAACACAGACATAGTCCGAAAACAATGGAGAGCACGAGGCGCCGATGTTGATGTGCCTTGTTTACAATAAATATGTATTGTGTTTTCGAAATGTGTGATTGAGTCATATGGTTATAATAGCCATGTGACACATTGAAAGAAACGTCAACGTTTCACGATTCAATTATTGACCAATAACAATTAAGCCGTCACTCCCAAACGAATAATTGAAAATGAGCGACGAAATAAGAAACTGCGTAACGATATGTAATATTAAACTTTTCAATATGTCATATTCTACTTTGAGATCAATATTTTTGATGTTTACGTCACGATGATACACCCTTGTTGCTCTTATTGGCCATTTATGGATAAAACTCCCATTTACAGAACCAGAATTGACGTCTTCGGTACAAAAAACAACGCCTCTGCCAACCAAGCCGATAATCTGTCGTCTTAAACATCAGACATGTCACCAGTCACTGACCCGTCGTGACCAGGTGACAGTCGTCACGTTGACATGGCGCGTGCTTGTTGTCAGGACTTGATCCAGTCGCGGTTATTATTTTCGTGACATTTTTTAACAACAGCAAAATTGTGTTAATACGGAAAAATTACAGGTAATATGGGTACAAATTGTGCCCATTTTCAGGATTGTAGGCTGTGTGCCTGTGTGTGTGCGTGTGTGTGTGTGTGTGTGGGGGGGGGGGGGGGGGGGGGGATCTCCCAGTCCCAGACAATCAGAAGTCTCTTGTTTTACTTTCAGTGGGCGTCTACATAAGTTCTTCTGGTGGTGCAAATGTATATACTTCCATGTATATAATACTATTCGCCTTCAACACCCCCCCCCCAAAAAAAAAAATAAGTAAATAAACAAAATAATTAAAGAAATAAAGGTGCTCATCTCAAGGGACTGCCTTGGGTCTTTTTTAAATCACGTTTCCAAAGAACATAGCGTGTGCAACAGCAGTAAACAAGTAATGGCGGCAATTTTCTTTCCACTCAATTTGTCTGATGATTAGTTCACTTATAAACAACGAAGCATGAAGGTTATTTCCATGACTTTTATTTATACACAGTGTGGTGACGATGGGGCATATCAACAGAAACTGTCGTCAGAATTCCCACTGCAACCAATATCACAGTTTAATAATTATATCACACAAAATATTCATGGAAACTAAAGGACAGATGAATAGCTCCTCTGTGACCGGTCAACCACTTGTATATTTGCAATAATTTCTGTCAAAACAATCTAAACTAGCAGTTCCTGACCTTTTAGGGATAGCAAGCATACGTACATGACAGAGGGGAAAACCCCAAGACCACAGGTTGGTTAACCAGCCGTGCAGACAATTTCCGAAATCTGGCAGTGTGCCAACTTTCATACCAAAATGTGATATTTCTGTGCAATTTTCCGCTGACTCCCTTTAAAAAATCAATAAAACCTTTTGGTGACTTTACAGAATGTTAAGCAACAAAATAAGGGAGTATAGACTAATCCCTGGAATATGAATAACTGTTCATAATTAATAAATCTGAGTGGACTCCACATTCATTTTCACTGCAGTAAGGATTAGCTGGTGGGATTATATATCAATAGGATCAATGCCTTTAGAATATAGATAACCCTCATATATAATCATTAAGATCACCAACCAAAAGATCCAGAATTACTTTATTGTGTATGTACATTTGTGTGAAAAGTGTAAAGATGTAATAAAAAATACTCCATTTTTTTACATTATTTACATGGGTGAGTTGGCATTGTAAATATATCATCTCGTAAAATGGATATTAAATTAATGTTTTAGTTAAATATTAAAGTTAAATAAAAGTACTTGGACGGAGAAAAAGTTCAATGATATTTTCAATACATGTTCACAGTGGACGGCAGATATTGGACAGATTTGCTACACTTTTACTGTCAGTAAATCTAAGATGATCATTGCCTTGTGTGAGCTGAGTGAACGGAATACTGTTGCAAAGTCAGATCTGTGTGTGTTTCTGTACATGTTAACGACACAATCTCACAAATCTGGTTTTCTGTCACACAATGTTTTTCACACAAGGAAATCTGCGTGGTGGTGTGTTAAAATCATTAAGTCAGCAATTAACCAGGACTTCCACATGTAGCCAAAATGTGTACACATAAATAATTCTTGAACACCACAAAAAAAGGACAATAATTAACAAAATCATAACAAAACTGAGTCCATTGTTAGAATCAGTAACATACAGATATATAAAAGTAAAACAATGAAATTAATCATCCAGGCCACACAACAAGGCCGTCCCTCTCTTAATCCAGTGAGCCACAGGCTTCCCAGAGTTGAGCAGAATGAACTGGACAAAGTTTGTAGAGTGACCGGTGGTGGACAGTGTCCCCTTCCTCTCGCTGGTCTTGTACACTGGGCAGTTGTAACGCTTGTCCGAGGTGTCGATGTCCGCCACTTTGGCTGGTTTCATCCATATGATGGGCAGATAGTCAAACAGTATCTTTGGATGCTGTTCTGCCAGACAATGGCTGGGAAGAAAAAGACACATTTATCTATAAGTAATGCCAATTTAGTTGATTTCTTTATATTTTTTTGTCTTTTTTTATTCCATTAAAAAGTTGACTTCTCTACCAAAACTTTTTAGCATAAGGTACTGTTCTCCAATATTTTGTGAACATCAGCTACTCCTGTTCAGAACAACACTGTAGTAATTCTCACAGGGTTGTCTGACCTTGCTTTAAACTAAACCAAATAATGATAATGGCACCATGGGGTATTCCAATTGCTTGTTTCCAATTATTCTTTATCAGTCTAGAACAATTACAGCCACCTGTGTTTCTTTTTCATGTAATAAAATAAATTTGTGCCACAACTCAGAAGCTGAAGTAGAGCCGAGGCGAAACAATGAGTAAAAATCTAAAAAAAAAAAAAAGAAGTTCATCACTGCCACAGTTTTTTCCCTCATTCCTTTGAAGAAGAGTGTAGAAATAATTTTCTTTTCTTTATACAGAACATTTGTCCAATTATGCTCTTCACCTGATGGGATTCTTGTCATCTCAAGACCATCCTTACACAGACATTCGCCTGGACATGTCAACCACTCACCTGTCTCTGTCAACATTAATATTTACCTGGACATGTCAACCACTCACCTGTCTCTGTCAACATCAACATTCACCTGGACATGTCAACCACTCACCTGTCTCTGTCAACATCAACATTCACCTGGACATGTCAACCACTCACCCGTCTCTGTCAACATCAACACTCACCTGGACATGTCAACCACTCACCTGTCTCTGTCAACATCAACATTCACCTGGACATGTCAACCACTCACCCGTCTCTGTCAACATCAACATTCACCTGGACATGTCAACCACTCACCCGTCTCTGTCAACATCAACATTCACCTGGACATGTCAACCACTCACCTGTCTCTGTCAACATCAACATTCACCTGGACATGTCAACCACTCTTGTCTCTGTCAACATCAACATTCACCTGGGCATGTCAACCACTCTTCTGTCTCTGTCAATATCAACATTCACCTGGGCATGTCAACCACTCACCTGTCTCTGTCAACATCAACATTCACCTGGACATGTCAACCACTCACCTGTCTCTGTCAACATCAACATTCACCTGGACATGTCAACCACTCACCTGTCTCTGTCATAGCGAGCGCCCTCCAGGTACAGACCTATCACGTAGGCACCGTCGTCTGGGGCTGTTTCCATATGTTCTATAGGCAGGACCTGAGCAGGGAGACGGAGAGAATAATACAATACTTAAATCATGGATATATTGTATAATGTTAAAAATATGTGTATAATTTGAATAAAAATCTTTGCAATTTCCAACCAGAGGCAAACTCCATCAAGTCTTAATGAAATCAGTGTTTTGCTGACAGGACCAAGTACAAATTAACAAGTGACAGCTTCAAAAGTGTGAATCTGAAAATTTCAATTTTCAAAAGTTTCAATTTCACAGTTTTCAAAGGTCCCAACAGGTAAATTAATAATTTCAGCTTGGTAGAGAACCTAAACAACATTTGTAAGCCAATTCAGGTATGAATGACTTGAAACCAATCTGTAATTGTTTCATAACCAGTGAATAACCTTTAACAAATTCAAATGAAAAAAAAAAAAAAAAAGAAAAACATATTGGCTGCATTATATCAAAAATAGTCTTTCAGCAGAAATTGTGTTTACAGATATACATTCTATGCCTTGCTGTAAACAAATTCATTGGTAAAAACATCACAACTCAACAAGTTCCCTCTTTCTGGGAAATGCTCTGGGGATTTTCTAAGAAAAAACTGATCAGCCAAAAGGTGAGGAGGTCTACACAAGATTGTCATGACCATCCATCTGGCATATAGACTGATGCCTGCAATGTGGCTATTATTAATTAGAGAAAAGGTCACCAGTTAAAAATGAATGCTGAAGACTTGGGATCAAATTGGCAAGTTCTAAGGAACATTTTTCTTAATTTAGATCTCTGTCACATTTCTATTCAAAGAATGTTTTGGATAGCCCCCCCCCCCCCCCCAAATTAAAAAAAAAAAAAAAATGAAAGAAATACTGGATAGTTGTATAAAGACATTTATTTAAAAATTATTAGAGATTTCAAAAAAGTGAAAATCTTATCTTTCAGTTTGATTTTTTTTACTCCAAAAATATTTCAGTGGTTTTTGTTGGTAATAAAGTGTTTGCAAACAGTCAATCAAATTATGACAAACTGATGTATTCTTACCTCAAAGTCAAAGTCCAACAAGTCAATGGGAATGGTATATTTCCTGGCATAGTTCTGTTTGACACCAGTCAAGAAAGCCTGGGTGAAGAAGAACCCAGAGATCCAGTACACGGACGGCTTACCGTTGTCATACCAAGTCTGAAATAACAGAACACAGGAGACATTGTACTTCTTCAAGATGAGATGATAAAACCACCACTCAAACGAGTGAATGTCATCATATATTTATAACTCTTTATATCTTTACTTCATCACTGAAGCTTTTGTCATACTCTTTATCACAGTCTGTCAATCCAAATAACATTTACAAATTGATCTAGAAAAATAAGCAATTTAAATAAATGGAAAGAGAAAAGTTGATATCTGGTATGAAGTGAAAAATATGACAAAAAATCAAATATTTTTTGTAGATTATTATCTTTGAGCACTTGTATGTTCATTCACAGATCCTGAAGTCAGGTACCAACAACAACTGCTTAGGTTATAGAAAGAAATGTACATAACTATTTAATATGTATATTATAATGTAGAGGCTGGATGTTAGTACATGCTGCTAGGTCACAGACTTGCAAAAAAATTGCTAGAACTGATAAAAAAATCAATTTGCTTTCACACATACACTGTTCACTCCCTGTATAATTTTATTATCACAAAAGATCACAAAGGTCCTCATCCAGACACATTTACACACAATCCAATATTTTGCACAGCTCAACACATTATCAGTGTTGACCACTTTGTCTGGTAACAAGTAAAAAAAAAGTCGTTAATGCTCTCCACATGAGGCAGTATCAAAACCTGTCCCCTGACGTGTTTTCACGGAAAAAACAGTCGCTGAACCTCAGGTAACCCGTGCATGCCAGTGCACGCTAGCGTGAGACCAGTCAGTGCGGAATCCTAATAGTGTGGGTTTTCTTAGGAAAACATCAAACGGCAGCAATTAACTTCCCTGCAGGCACGCCTCCAAATGCACAAGATTTTGCTTCTTAATCAGTAAAACAAAGAGGAGGATATCAGTGTTCAGTGGCAGTGAACATTACCTAGGAAGATGACACTAAGATCATCCTTTATCTTATCTTATTTTCCAGCATGCTATCTGGGGACACAAGAAGTGACAGTAGCAGAAAAGAGTTATCACCATGCCTGAGCTTTTGAGACTTTCTAAGCTTATTTTTTAAAGTGCTATTTTTGTTGTGCATCTACTTCCTTGTAACAAGACAACAGGGCATCAAAGGAACAAAATAATGACATGTTTAACTGTGACATTACTCCATTTCCTTTACACATTTGTGGCAAATTGTCTATTATTAGTCACAGAGAAGTGGCACCTCTGGGTTTTATAAACACATCATTTTTGTTGCCGAAAATAAGCCAAGACTCCTATTACGTTATTGAGTGGTTATTTTCCACCATGACAGGGGAGTTACGTAATGTGTGAGCTATTTCACAGACACTGCAGCCATACAACTTATAATCTGTAAGAAGACAGTCTATGTGAGGTAAAACTTCCATCAATGACGTAGGTCTAAGCATGCACAGTTTAAGTGCAAACAGCTGGAAGTTTTTTTACCTAATCAGAATTTTGAGATAAAATGCTTTTACACATAAAAAAAAATGGTTTTTCAAAAAGTTCCCAGATAATTTTGTTTTTTTCCCTTAAAATTAAAATGTTGTATATACTTCTTGCTGACCAAAACATCGACTGTCAACACTTAACCTCTCTTGATTTACAAATTTAGTCATCTTCATGGAAAGTTTTGTTTCATTAAAACCAGCTTGCTGTAAGCTTTGCTGCTTATAAAAAGACACTTAACTTCACGTAATCACTGATAACTGAATCATAATACTGATTATTGGCTATTTAGCAGGATAAATCAATGATTTTACTTATAGGACATTTCTCTGCAGGATGTACTTATTAATACATTGTTGTTCAGAGGAAGGGACAAATACACATAATCCCGAATTTCTATAATTTTGTCATACATTAACTCTGCATGTATAATCTTGAGTAAAAAAAGGGTTGCTGGTTAGTAATTAATATGAAATCAGCCAACTGGTGGGTTACAGGTGCCCTAGTTAAGATAATTCACTTTTAATTAGATCTCGCAGAAATCAAAACAGTAATTATGATTATTTCTCTTCACCTTACCTAATTGTTCACTTTTGAACAGTTACCTTATATATAAGGAAATATATACCTCTGTATATTGTGTAATGTAATAATTACATGCTATTATATCACAGTGTCATAAAAGAGCGTACACCAGAACAGGGAGACTAAACTGAACAGAATAAAATTTATATCAAAACAATAGTTATGATTAATATTATCATGTGTTTTCTGCTCATTCTGCGTACTTGTCTCCTTACACAATGTGACAAATTCCTGGGCAGAAAAGAAGATTAGATCAGCTCTGCACTAAGCCAATTGTAATCCTGATTAAACCCTGCCACGAATGCCAGGGCCCACTACCTGTGGAGTACCACCACTGGAACAATGAGACCCAACTCTGTGCCGAGTTTAAGAAGGATTATCTTAGAGCTCAGGAATTTTTTATACCAAATCAAGATAACACACTTCCTATGTTTAAAATTGATTGCCTGGATGGCATGACCATAATTAATGCAACATATTTTACACTGTTAGTATTAAAACTGATTTAAATTTTCACAGACTATGCTAACAAGCTCCTAACTGCTGTAAAAAAAAAAAGTTTCGGGAGCTACTGACATGTTAATGGTGCATAAAAAAGGCAGGGAGGGTGGGATTTTAAGACCTGAGTCATTCTATACAGCTGGTAGGATTAATAACTTGAAAGGATTTGCTTCTATTTTGCTTATTGCTGACTCAGAGACCAGCTTGAGCTACAAAACACTGTTGATTATTTTTTTTTGTTTTGCTGATGTTCTCTGAAATATGCATAAAAATAAATAAATAAATATAATTATTCTACGGCCTGTAAAAACTAAAGATATCTTCAGAAACAATCGGCAATTAGCTCTGTGCAGAACCTGGCACTATCTAATCCCTTACCTGTAAAAATTTCAGCCTTTCCAGGAAATCATTGATATAGCTTCCCAGAGGTTTTAGGGAGGGGTAGGACCTCTTCTGCCACATGGCCGGCTGTTTGCCAATGAGCAGGCTGTGGGCCAGGGCCTCCAGCTCGGCATTCATCACAACCAGTCCTTTGATGGCCTTCTGTGTGTTGATCAGACTGGTGCGGATGATGGTCAGCAACCTGGACAGAGACAAAACCGGGAGAGTGATGGAAGTTTCATAATTTTTTTTTTATTTATTGTTAATATATTTGCTTTCATTCTTTGGTTATAGAGGATAAAGAGGATCCGTATTAAACAGCAGTGTTTCTAAGCCTTATATTACAGTGGCTATACAGTGTGACAGGAATGATAGTCCACTAGGGATTGTAATCCATTTCCCTTTACCATGTACTGATACAGGTGACCTTTGCCCCACGTACTGATCCCAATACTTCCTGCCAACCCTAACCTGTACTTAAACTATGTGTTCCAAGACTACCATGCTCAGGACTACCATTCCTGTCACCCTGGCAACCCTGGCCATGACCTTGACACTACCTTGACATGACCTTGACCTAGTTAACTCACTTGTTGAATCTCTCCATCTCCTGTGTGAGGACAGTGTTCATGCTCTCGTTGTACGTTACTGGGTACTTCTTTGACGCCACTTCCAGGTCAAAATTCTTCGGAAGCTGGAATAAAAAAGAAAATGGGAAAATTATAAGACCAATTATGCCAATATGTACTTGACCACTTTATTTATATCAGATTTAAAAAGACATAAAGGTAACTAGCTGAAAATAATTGTAAAATCAATATCATGGCAATCTTTATCATCTACAGTGCAATGAGAGACAGAAACATGGCCTGCTGCTCCCCAGGGGATGGGGAAAAGTAAATAACAAGATATAATTATCTTCCCACGGGTCTCCAATATCTTATAAATACTGTAAGTCATCTGTCTGAAATATTAATTTCTGTAGTTTGATATGGTCTTTGTGCTTGCAATATATTATATATTTTATGTAACATGTACGTAAAAGGAATTGACGAAAAAGACATCAAATAATTTTGTCATAAACTATATGAAAATTGAATATGCATTTCTACTAAATACAGAATTTGCCATTCTGTGCACCAACTACAAATTTCATTCGGAATACAAACATCGAGGCATCAGTTTATGCATATTCCCAGGGGCTTATCACAATTAACAGGCTATGATTACAATAAGCTGATATATTGGTGATGGTTTTCAATCAACGCAAAGTGCAAGAAATCTTGGCAGGCAATCATGTATGTGATTTAATGAATCCAGTCTTAAATTATTGTGAATATATGAATGTATCAGGAAGTTATTACCTAATAACATTAAATGTCTGCTGTGCCTCTATTCACTGAGGTCACCACTTTCCGTGTAGCTGTTACACAATATTATACCTAATTCTACTGTCTTAATAACTTACAATTTTGATGCTGACAGTAATAACAGCAACAACATAAATCAATTTCTAATAAAGAAAACAAACAAATAAGTAAATAATACAAATAATCTTCAACACTGTCTCTTTATTTTAACAAAGACCTAATTTTTAAAAAATATTTATTCCCCTGCATCAACAGGTGCCCTATACTGCCTAACACAATGTACTAGGAACAGTGAGTGAATACATGCCTTCTTCAAGATATCTTCTGCTATGTCCGCCAGCTGTGAGTCACTCTTCCCGCCTCCGCCCCCTCCGCTACTCCCCAGGGTTAGCAGGACAGAGTCAAACATGTCCTTGGTCTCCTGGAGCTCACGCGAGATGTCCACGTTGTCGTGCATGCCAAATACTTCTGGGGACTGGCTCTGCGGCAGCGCCTGTGACGAAAGGGATAATAAATAAATTTAAAAAAAAATTGATGCAAATTGCTGCATTAGTTAAAATTTTTTTCTTGACCACAACATATTCTCATTTACTAAAAAAAAAAAAAAGGAAAATATTTTTTTTACCCAACATTATAAAGCCAAAAACATAATAATAATTATAAATCAATCAATATCTGTACAAGTTAAATTCTGCTATCATATTAGCACAAAAATATCATTAATATAAAAAAGTGTACTTGAGAATTGCCCTTAGTAGTAGTCATGCACTAGCAACTCTCATGGTAAATAAGATATCGACTTTTGCCAAACATGAGGTATAATAAGGAAATGGGAGCTTTTCCTCTGGGGAGACTTAATTGAATCTTGGTCATAAATATCTCAAAGATCTAGGGCAGACTGGAGGAGAAATGAAGCATGAAAACGAAGATAAAAAATTCAATTACATTTCTGGAGATATTTGAGATACCAGTTGCTTGATAGTCGTAAGTATGTGCTACTTTTGTTCTCCCACTGAAGGAAAATCACTTTGAGAAGGACTGAGGGATTGCATATTGTGATGATATTTTAGTATGTTGAATTGAACAAATCAAATTATTATGGTGGCTAGATGGATTCAATGGACAACAAAAGGGGCAGGTTCAGAAGACATCAGTATGAGTACACAAAATAAACTGACTCTAGAAACCTTTACATATACAGGAAAAAATATATATGATTCTTTTGACAAACAAATCAATGCATAAATCTGACATATTTCAGGTATGCTTTGTCCCCGTAAAGAACCAAAAAAATGCCTGTTGATCTACATATATGACTAACTGTCATGATTCAGAAGTGCAATCCTAAGTGAGACTTCACATGGCTAAACCCTCACTCTCCTCCCAGGGTCAGATGCAAACATTTTGTACCCAGACTACCAGTGGTCCCTGTGGACAGAGAGTTCCCATTACTTACCTTGATAAACTCCAGGTAGCTGTCATAGTCTCCTTTGGGTGGTAGGATGTAGATTCCACTGGGAGAAAACTTGTACTTGGGGTCCTCCAGAACCAGAGGGTTGTAGAAGTCAGCCAGGATGGTGTTCAGGGTTCTCCTGTCCTTGTCGTCCGTCACCCTGCCGCCGTAGTTACACTCCCCTGTCAGGTAAGAGATGGCCTCATACGGCACCTCATCATACTCATTGATGTACATCTGAAAGGATGTAACCTCGTGATGCACACACACATACAATATGCTCACATATGGGCAGATATTCAGGCAGACATGAGGATTTTAAAACCAAGTGTACAAAAAATTTTCAACTTGAGACAAACACCAGTGCCCATGTGCAGACAACTAGGTTTGGGTGTAAAATACAGCTAACAATATTGTCTTTTTAGGTCAAATTTTCCTCGGCAAAGACAGTTACCCACCTAACTCATCTATACATATTCTGTGTATTATTAAGGACATTGCTAACATGTGGTAGATCTATTTGATGTAAATAAGATATTAGACAATACAGACATTCTGACTATTGTCATGTTGCTAACTCTGCAAAGACACCTGCGTGTCACACGGCTGCTGTGACTGTGACGTACCTGTAGCTGTCTCACAGATATCCTGAGGTCAGACTCGTTGAAGCCATAGGCAATGTTCCACCCCAGGGGACCAAACTTCCTCCTCTCCTGGACCAGGGCGTGGAAGAAACACAGCCCATATAGCAGCTTCTCAAAGGTCTGGAAAAAATGGAAAGAATGCATGTGAAAAGAATGTCAAATTTCATGAAGGAATATTGGTTGAAAAGTAATTCTTAAAAGTCATTTAATTGACTGCCTTAAATATTTCTTAAATATAGACATTTCTGTTAATCTGTGCCATATATGGCATCAGTTAGATTAATCATAAGGCTAGATAGGACCTTCATGTTCATATAACAAAAAATCCATAACTATATCATTTTTTTCATTTGCTTTAATTCCCATTCAACTTACAGATTCCTTCCCTGGACAGCCGCTGAAGAACTCAGGGTCAGAGATGGGATCGTTGAGGTAGGACTGCAGCAGGTTCTGTCTCAGTCCTGTAGGGGGCTCATTGGTCATCTTGACGCCATTTTGTAATACTGTCACAGGGAACTGGAAGACAGGTAAGAAAATATAGTCACAGGGAACTGGAAGACAGCTGAAAAATGTCTTTACAGAGAAAAATATGTTTTGTACCTTTTATCAATATCCATTACCAAGGAAATAAAAGAAATTGAAAAAAAATATATATATATATAAAGTCACAGGAAACAGATTAAAAAAAATGTCTTCACAGGTAAAGAAATGTTTGAATGTCTTTTTTTTTAGATACCAAGCACCAAGCACAGTGTGTATACCCACCTTGGCAGAGGGATAACTGGTCAGCCAGAGGCGGAAGTCAGGACTGGTGTTCTCCGGAACCAGTTCCTCACAAATCTTCTCCAGTTGCGTCATCCAGGACACCGCCAGATGGCAGTTCTGCAGCAAGACCCAGCAGCCGTCTGCCTTGGCTCGCTCTATCATCCTGGCAGCTATGGGTCCCTGAAGTTACAGATCAATGCATTTACAGGTTTGTAAACACTGTCATGATTTTTGATAAAAGAACTGGAGTTCAAATGTCAAATGGGAACAATACTTCATCAGTTTCACATGGGCATCAAACCAATACTTTGTTCATATGCCTCCTTTTTTCGTTAAAAATGAAAAATGCCCTTTGCAAAAAAAATCTCAAACCTTTTTTTATCAGTTTTATCCATTCATGTTCAATTTCTGTGAATAGTTACTAGTATAGTATGAAAGTAAAAGTGTCAAATGAATTAGAAAAAGATATTTAAAAAAATATTGACAAAATTTTTCTTCTCGGTCTCACCTGTCCCTGGCCCAGAGAGATGGAATCCAGTTTATTTCCTCCAAAACCTTTGTCCTCGGCAAACTTCAGCAAGGCCATGGTGGGATCTGCACCAGGCGACAGCACAAAGATCAGTGGCGCACATGAATTGGAATCTTGGTAACTCTTAGCCAGGTTGAAAGGAGGTGGCTCAACGAATTTGGGACCAAGTTTTTCTATCACAAATTTGGTCACGGCAGGTACAATCTGAAGAAGAGACATGAATGGATTTATGTGGTTGAGATGCAAGAAATCTCAACTAACACAATGGCCTGCTCACATATCTAGCATGAGGAGTGTGCATGATTGTGATGCCTATAACTGGACAACTACCACATTATTACATTCCTTTACATCATATTATGATCTAACACATTGCTGATACCATCATGGAAATAAGAATATACAATATTAAAAATAAAAGAAGCCAGATGACAAAACAATTGTAATGAATAAAATAATATAAATCTAAAATATAACAATTCAAAAGTGTGTAAATAATAAAGTTCATCTCCCATCATAGATACTTATAAGAGTTACCTTCTTAACAAAATAACATGGAAACTTGCTGTATGCATTTGTTTTATGGCATATATCAAAAGAAATGAAAATAAAAACATCATACTAACCTTATCTGGCCTGATACACCTGAGGACCATCATCCTCTGGAACTCTGTCAGTTTGGACTGCCAGGGTTCAGGGAGTGGAGTGTTGTGGGGTTCCTTGCTCTCATAGTACTTCCGCCAGTCTTCTATAGCCCCCGTGAAACTCTCCCTGAAAACAAGAGTGAAATACACATAATTGTTGTATGTCTTCATGTTTTATTGTATTTCTAATAGCACTTCAACCATTACATAATATTCATGAAATAATTACAGTATAGGACTAAAAGCTTGAAATTTTAATCAATTTGAAACCCAAAACCTTCCAACTTTTGCCACCATTAACAAAATACTGTTACAGGACTTACCTGAATCCCTTGAAGGAGGGAAGGTCACAGAGACGACATAACTCATCCCAGGATTTATCAGACAGCCATGACTTGTCAGGGTTCTGTAGTTTGTTCTCCAAGCCAACACCTCCAGTAAGGAGGAACATGAACTCATCATAGTCAAGGTCATTCTTGGCTCTAAATATAGAAATAAGGTCAATAGGTCAAGGTCTAGGTCAAAAGTTCAAGGTCTTCACATCAATCTGGCTCATTTTTATTGACATCTATTTGAACCTTTTGTTTTTGGTCATTTTAGATATTATTTTCCACTTGAAATATAAATTTAACAAAAATTAATCTAACAAAATCAGTACATTTTTTTTGTACAATTTCATTGTTTGAATATTTTAATTTTGTGATGAAAAGTAATGAAATAAAATACAGATTGTCTTAAAAGGTTCTTAAAAATGTTAGGTTAAAAACACACAATGTAAAGAAAACACATAAATATCAAACATATAATTTTATGAATGTTACATGAGACAAACTGCTGTACTAAAAATATGATTATTTAATGATTACGAACCCACACACAATTAGAAATTGTTAAGAATTAGGTAAATAAACACTACTTGCAAATGTTTCCACTTTGAATAAAATTGACAAAATGCATAAATTTTAAATTGACATTAAAACAAGTAAAGTCCACCACTCTCATTTGTTTAGTATGCTACGGTAATTAAGATGAATGTAGCCAGGGTTAGTATATGAAGCAAAGGCAAGCCTAGTTAAGAAGTTAAAAAGTCATCACATCAGTGTGGTTTATGATTAGTATAGCGCACTACACTACAAATCAATGATACATATCAACTTCAAATCAAAATTTCTTTCAATTTTTTCAGTACTTACAACAGCATA
This sequence comes from Lingula anatina, assembly GCF_051362555.1. Lineage (NCBI taxonomy): Eukaryota > Metazoa > Brachiopoda > Lingulata > Lingulida > Lingulidae > Lingula > Lingula anatina. Next base: position 23,676,667 of record NC_141772.1, read on the forward strand.
TTGGAACAGAGAATGAAAGAGAAAAGGAGCTTGTCCTTTTCAAAGAGAGATCTACAGACGTTGGTATACAGATTCAATGTGAAGTGTTCTGACAAGTAACGCAGGCGTTTCTCCAGGATCTTGGATTTGTTGCTGAAATTGACCAATAGGAATCAAGGTTTTATTCTATGCGAGTAGCCTTCTATAGAAACCCTGGAAGTTTCTATGTCCCTGGTGGTGGGAAAACACACCTCAATGTCAATCTCATTCAGAAGCATCAATGCTGGCGAAGAATGGATTTCAGATTTGACTGCAGATTTGGGACAAAGCATGCTAGCTAGTGAAAATGATTGCCACACATAATATTTCCTTAGTTCAAAAAGCACTGAAAATAAGAATGCAGGCTTGGGGAATTGTATTAAAGCAGGCATGCTGGGTAGGGAGGGTTTCTACTGTAACCCCTAAACTAATATCTGCTGATCTAGACTCTCAATTCTACGGAAGTGGGGAACAAACTGTAAGGAAGAATGCTTATATATACATTCCAATTTGCCATTCTGGTAATTTCTATACATACGCAAGCACTGAAAGTAAAAAATGCAGATTTGGATGCCATTTTGAAGGATGCATGCTGGGTAGCTAGGGATGAAATCAAATTCTAGCAGCTACATGTATGCTCCATCCATCTACTTCCTCCTCTTCACATCTCATTCTGAGTACTTACAATTCCAAATTAGCACACATATAAAATGAGAAGACCAGCTTGTCTTTTGCAAACAAGGATCGGCACACATTGGCGTACAAGTTGTACTCAAAGTGGTTTCTGAGATAGCGTATGCGCTTTTCTAAGATCTTCGATTTATTGCTGAAATAAATAGCATATGATGAAGCCAGCCACTGCAAAATGCACAGCTATTATTCCACTCTTGTATAATATTTTGACTGTAAATTCCTCACAAAATTGCTGAAAAGGTTAATTAATTATTTAAAAAATATCCTTTTCATCTTATACACAGCTTTCCGTTATTTTTCCAATGACTGATAGAAAAAACGATACACAAATATTGCATACCAGCTAGTTCTACAAAATAAAGAGGGAAGTGCCCCAAAAATTGTTTGAAAATATTACATACATTTACTTTTCTTATAAATATTCTAGAAATCAGCTACTTGCAAATATTCATGCAAAATACAACACAAGATCTAACTGACATTTGGGCCTCCATGTCATTTTCTCTAGCTATTTCAATCAAGACAAACCAGCTTGAAATACTAGACAATGGCAGATGAGACATGAAAATTACTTTCATCTGATAAGAAACAGATGAATTATAACTGGAACAAGAGAATGGTAACATTTCACACCTTTTAGTAATATGAAATACATGCTTATGACAAAAAAAAAAAAATAATAATAAATAAATAAGATAATACGTTTCATAATATACTGAAAATTACTTAAAAATCTGTTTTTTTACATTCTTCTTAAATGTATCTACTCTTTAAAGCAGAAATTATTCAGAGCTTAATATCAAGTTTAACTCACATCCTAACTCTACATTTATGTATTCGTCTAAATGGATGTCTATTTAAAGCAGAACAATTTTAAAAACCTCCTAACAATTTATAAATTCGCAAGTAAAAAGTAACATCTGATATCAGTACCAGGCCACGCCCCTCTCACCTGTCCTGTATGGAGTTAATGTAGAGGTTAACAAACCACATCAGTGAGTACTGGTACATGGGGTCTATGTTGGGCAGATCAGCAATGGAGAAGAACAGGTTGGCAGAGTGTTTGGCGATGGGCTGGTAGCCCACACGAGACGCCTCGATTTTCTTCTCTGTTTCCTCTGCGATCTGGATATCAATGTATGGTATTGTTATGTAATGTAGAAATCATGTTCAAATTGGTTTAAATTGAAAAAAAAAAAAAAAAAACATATACCATATGATATAATTTAAGCACTTGGTCTCATAAAACATAAAAAAAAAATAATAATAAAACAAAGACATAAATATTAGTGACAAAAATATTTGTGACCATTAGAAAATGGTAAAAGTTCTCTCTCTCTCTCTCCCACAGATGGCAGTGTCCACATCAACTTACAAAACTTTTTCTAGTAGCTAAACAGTAATTCATTCTGGATTTAAAATATCATTTTTCTTTTGTGAAAAAAACATACAACATTTCGCAAAATATTCCTACCTTTTGCTTCTTAGAGATCTCATCTGAAAGAATCTTGGAGGAGTCTAAGATCTGAATGGCGGACTCGTCTTCCAGAATGTTGCCCTCAGAGGCTGACAGAGTGTGTAGAATCTTGTCCTCTACCTCCTTCAGCTGACGGTTGTTGGCAGCGCTGGTCTTGATCAAACTCTGCCTTTCTTCCTCCAACTCTGGCCTAGATGAATGGAAAGATCAGACATTTTTATAAGTACAGAAGACTACAGTATGCACGGTCAAAATCTGTCGGTATATCTTGACAGCCAATCAGACAATAGGAATGCCAATTGCAAAATATCCACTCAATTGCACAATTATCCAAAAGTTGCCTTGGCAACAAAATTGATTGCAATCAACTTTGTTGTCAAGGCAAATGGTCCCAAAAATAACTTGAATAAAATTATATTACAGTTCGTTTCAATGTATGTACATTTACAGAAGTCTGAAACAATAGTAGAATGATTTTTTAAAAATCTTCGGCTAAACAGCATATGGTGTGGAATGGCCTTTTACCTTTCTTTGGCGACCACGATACCCAGCAGCTGATCTTCCAGCCCCTCTGGGGTGATCATGAAGTTGAGCAGCGACACCTTGGTGGCGACCTCTGGCAGATAATGGGGGTTACGCAGCTTGGTTGTGATGTAGAAGCGGAAGTCCTTGCTGTACTCTATCACATTCTCACCAAGACGGATCATGTCAACGCCACCTACAGGGAAATACATATACCATGTTTTAATTATGACTTCAGATGCAGTCTTTATCATTTTTATTTACTGTCTGTCATCATGTAAAATTATTGTATATCATAACATCTATTCATAATTGCTTAACAAATAATATCAAATAATCCCAATTATTCAACATGATGAAAAATATAATAAACAGTACTGAAAAAATCTCAAAAGGAGGCTGAACCTTATGGATTTCTATAAATTGATGACAACTTGCTTGATCTCTCTTTTTATAGATACATTAATTAAATTCCAACCCCTTTTAAGTAATCTTAAAAAGTCTGCCCACAAAACATCATGTAAAGAAATGTAGCCTTTGCATTAAAAAATGCCATGTCATTTTATGTTCATATAGAATGTACTAAATTTAAATTCAGGTGAGCCCTGTATATTAAGCAGTTTTATACCAGCCCGAGAGACAGTGGAGAGATATAGCCTCATTCTATATCTAGGGACAGTTTTATATTCAGTTACTTTTAATTAAGGTATCTTATAATTCCAACAAGAAATTAATCTTTGTCTAATTGGAAATTTCACAAGTCAGGAAGATAAATTATATAAAATTGTGAAACTACGCCCACTTCTAACTATGAAGCATTTCTAGCTATTTCGTGCATTTAAGAATATTGCAATAAATGATGCAAAATCTTACTACATATATTTTAAGATATAATCAATTTCTATTGCAACTAGTTTTTGCCATTTCATCTTAAACTAATATGTATAAATCATCACTGGATATGTTGTATTTCTGATAAAGTTCAGGAGACATTATATTTCAAATATGAGCTAGGCAGGTTCAGTTTTTGAGGGAAAAACTTTTCGGATTCATGCAAAGGAAGTTTGGATACCAAAGAACCACAAAGTAGTTGTGTCAGTGAAATATAGAAAATTAAAATCATGCAGAAGTATTAAGTATGGGGACCAAGAACATCATGCAGGATTAGTAGATATGAGAATTTTAAGAGATAAGAGATTTATACAGGTAAAACAGACCCAAGTTGTAGATAGGATAATTGTAATGACCATAAGAAGTATAACCCCTCCACCTAGATGATAAAGTACATGTATGGGTGAGCCATTATACTTACTAATGCCACCAAGAACTTTAAAACAAGAACATTTGCAGTGAGGTGATAATATCACGTGCAGCTATTAAAATACATACAACAGAAAACACTGAGTAATTGGATAAAACAATGTGCAGAGACGACTGAGAGCAAAGTTCAAAATTGTCAACGTTCAAATCGTAGACAAGTCACTTGTTTGAAATAAAAATCTGTGATTCATACAGCAATATGAAAGAACAAACAAACAAACATGTAAGTCTAGAATGCAAACAGATAAGCATGCAGTTTAACAAACAAGTGGTTAGTATCAAAAGCTTAAATGCCAATGGTTAATTGGCATATACAAGCATGCATGTTGCAAAGCTTAATGACATTCACTCCAAGAACTTAGTTTAGTTAAACTAAATAAAAGACACTTGCAACTTATACATGTATTGCTGAACTCACAATAGAGAAATTTTGATAAAATTCAACAGACTGGCTGTCTTTGGTGAAATTTAATCCTTTAATGCCAATAAACAATGAATTGATGAAAAGACATATAATCCTTATTGAGCCAAAAATATAAATAAATAAATAAATGAAGTTTTGAAACTCTATGCAAAAAAGAATGTGCAGTATGAGTCCATGTTGAAGATGCATTCAACATAAAACAGGTCTAAACATAAGGACTAGTGCACTTCAAGCTGTTGTTAACGCCTTAACAGACTCTGTACTCTCTCTCCATACCTTGTTTAAAGGTCTGCTTCAGCAGCAGAGGCTCCAGCGACGGGTCCAGCTCCTCTCCGACATTCTCCAGTAGAAGAGGGTATCCGAACTGGATGCTGTTCTCCAGGTTACGGATGTAGTCGGAGTCCGTCAGCTTGATGACGCCAAGGTGGTTGTCCTTCTCACTGTTCTTGATCCATTTGTTGGCCTGGCCCTGGGGGTCTATCATCAGGGGCCTGGGGTAAAGGGGGGGTGAGTTAAAAACCACTGATAATATATGGATGAATCAATAAGTTCAACATTCAACGTATATATTGCACTGGCACCACTAAATTACCTTGGGATGATAGCACACATAAATAATCATGCTTTCAATACCTTTAATAATCTTCCAAAATCACTACTAAATTTTATTTTTAAAACAAATGTCACACAGCATTAAAGAATTAGTTAACTGTATCATAATACTCTTTAAATGCAACAATATATTTTTAATCATTTTCTAATTATCACAACTTTTTATCATTATACAGTGAAGTATATATGTGTCTCTCACCATCTCCGGGAGTTGGCCACAATAACACCGTTATCAATGGAGAAGCTGTCCTTGGGGAGACCCGCGATGTTCCACGCCTGAATTTTGATTGGTTCACCAAGAATCTTGGTCAGGGAGAACTCCTGGGTGCATGGAATCTTCTTCTCCTGCAGACAAAATTGAAGTGAAACCTTCAGTGTCTGATGGAGTATTGCCACTGGTGAATCTTTGTTTAAGTTACCACAGAACAGATTTAAAAAAGGTAATTACAACAGATATTGCCAATTAAAATACCCTTTTGGTCAATAACTGGAATAATTAAGACTGAAATAATAAAGATCAATCTCAGTCAACAAAATTATATTTTTAGCTTCCTGTAGACCAACTGTCAACCCAATCAACATATCATCAGTCTTTATCTTTTATTAAATTTCATATCTAAGGGTAGGACACTTACTGTGCAAGTCTTGACCCACAATGCAGTTTGTCTGTCCCTGAAGGCAGACGTGAATGGTCCAAGATAAGCCACAACCCCGGCTGATATCAGCACATCACCAGCCAGGTTGTCGTAGATGTTCTGGAGGTTGGCAGCAGCTTGGGTCCATCTGGAACACATGGGAGGTTATTTGTTAAATACAGTCTCAATATCTACTAAAAAAAAACAAACACATTATGTCTTTCCAGGTTGTTTCATCATTGTTTCATCAAGTTTATGAAAATTTTACACTGAAAGCTGAATTAATATATACATACACTTTCTGAAGTTATATTTGGGCTTCTTACATCTGCTAAGACATGATTACATCATCATGGTCATAGTAATCACCTTGTAAGCCCCCAAATAAAAATCTTGAAATTGTGTATATACTTATTGTAAAACAAAGATTTATGCAACGGTTACACGTTTTTTAATTGCCACACCCACCTGTCCTTTTCGCCTCCTAATCCACCAATCAGCTTCTTGGCGCGCACCAGCTTCTTCCCACACAGGTCCACCTCAAACTCCAGCTTTGCCTTCTTGTCTGTCATCTCCTGGAAGCTCTTGTTAAGGTTCGCCAACCGATCCTGGACCGCCTTCAGCTCTGCCCGCTTGGTGTTCAAGATACCCATGGTGGTGGCCAATTCAGACTCTGCCTCGGCCAGTTTGGCTTTCTTGGGGGCCACCACTTTGGCCACGCGGTCGTAGATCTCCAGAGCCAGGATCCACTTGCAGAGACCCTCGGCAGCCGAGGAGGCCTTGGCAACTTTGACGGGGTCAAACTCGGGGTTGGTGCAGTATTCTTTTCTGATTTTGGTCATAACAGCAACCTTAAAACAGAAAATGCTTCATGCTACAGCTGAAGTTTTAAGGTATAATACTTTTGAGTTCTATTGGTTAAACTGCTATTCAATGACTTTATTTTTACAAACAATCAAATAATATCTTAATCATAAACATCTTTACATCATATATGAATGATTGAGATTAAGCTTTAAACAAAGTGATAACTCACTGGAATATTATCCTTGTCATATTCCTTCAACATATTCAGGAAATTCATGTCACCAAGAAGTTTCTTGGAAGGTCCCCAGTAGTCAAGAATCTTCTTTCCTGAGCCGCCAGGGTCGTTTATTTTCTCTGGTTTGATCTCTTTCATGACACAAACGCCCTCCATCACAAGTTTCACACCAGCGGGAGGATTCTTCATCGACTTCACAATCGTAATGTCTGCTGGTTTGAGAGTATTCAAGGCAGAAATGGCCGCCTCCAAAGCAGGGATAGCTTCGGCCAAGTCACCCTCACATTCTTCTTTAAGAGCCTTGGCAGCCGTGGCTTGCTCGTTAGCCACTTCCTCGTCTGCCTTCACTTTGATACTGGTCTCCTCAACTTCTACGGATTCTTTCTGGATGATGACCATCATCTTGGCGTTTTCCTCGGCAGCAACAGCCAGCTGTGGCTGAAGCTCTTCTAGCTCCTTTTGCATGTCAGCAACCTGGCAAAGCAAACAATTATTTGCTATTTTCTTTCAAACAGAAATAGAAATCTCATTTCAAATAAAATTTTGATTAGCCGTAGAAATGTTTCACTAGCACCAAAGATGGGTTACCATGGCCAGTTGATCTGCAAACTACAACACACTTCATAAACTAATCCAATTTTCCATGATTTTTCCTCTTAATTTCATCTTCCCACTCTTCTTTTACAAAGCTAATTATAATAAACTTAATTTCATCATATTATCCTCACCTGAGAGGCAGCAAAGGCCAGTTTCTCCAGCCCCACTTCGTACCTCCTCTTGGCCTTCATGGTGGTGTCCTGTTTGGAGGTGAGCAGGTTCTTGAAGGAGTAGATCAGCTCCAGGTATGAGGTCGGGGTCACGTAATTGTGTCTGCCAAGCTGCTCCAGGAAACTGAAGATAAAAATTGGATGATTAAAATTGTGATAGTTAGAAAAGAAAGAAAATTGCCATCAGAGCTGTGACATGTTGTGGCAACTTGAATGAAATCTTTCCTTTCGTATGTTTTTTAAACAGAATAAATAAAATCATTACTGCTGTAAAAAACAAAACAGAAAACAAAAGTCCCATCCAAAATCAAAAGCCAACAAAAGTGAATGAAGTCCCCCTGCCCACCTTGCAGAGAGATCAGCGGCACTGGTGTGAAAACTTTTACAGATGGTGACAATCTCCTTCTTCCAGTCCTCTTCAATGTCTAGGACCTCCAGGTACTTGGAGGCCACTCTCTCCAGTGCGTCTTCCGGCCATGGCTGGAACCAGTCGATTGTGCAGCAGTTAATGAGGGACGGGAATTGGCGAAGACGGTTACGGAAGGCGTCTCCGATTGGACTGAAGGCGATGACGATGTGGAGATTTTCGCGGCAGCGGTTGACGAAGAAGGCAAACAAGGCAAGTGGAGTGAACTCGGCGTTTTTGTCACCGGCTTGAGCAGCAGGTCTGACCAGCTAAAATGAGATAAATATATTGGTTAGTTAAAATATCTGAATGAGCTTGTACATTCATAATATCTTTTCATTTAATTATTTCTGTACAAGAAATGCACATTCATCATAATACTTGTACTGAAAATATAGGTTAAGAAAATGACAAAGTGCTCTTAAATACTTAATACACATTTATGCACACATATGCACAAACATGCATACACACACATATCTGCACAGGCAGATACACATATACACAAAACACGCAAACTGAGATCAACAACAGTAACAGTGTTCTACCTCCATCAGTTCTGCCTTCTCATCAGGAGGGAAGAGGTTGGGCACCTCCCCAGCATTAAGCAGGCCATCTATGTCCTCTAGGAAGGACTCTTGTTTGATCTGAGAGTCTGTGATCAGGAACGTGGTAGGCTTGCCCTCTCCACCGGCCTTCTTCAGGACAGTCTGCAGGAGGGGGAAATAGGATTTGTGAAACATGTGTCACCATATTGTTTCACTTTATTGATTTATCTTTTTATATTCTAAATCTGATGCACAGAATTAATAGACAGGTTTTATTTTATACATAACTGTTTACAAATGGACAAAAATCCCTCTTGAAACTCTTTAAAAAATTTTTCAGTGACTGCAAAATTGTTTTAAGGGCCTACAGAAATAAATAAATAAATAAATAAATAAATAAATAAATAAATAAATAAGAAGTGCTCTAACCTTGAGGTCCTCCCTCCACTCCTGTGTGCCATAGTTCTTGGAGATCTCTGGCTGGAAGAGTCCGTAGCCAGCCATAGCAGTGGCCAGTCTGGTCAGTGACTGGCGTCCACTACCTCCCACACCCACCAGGAGAGCATTTCCACCTGGCACACGCAGGATACGGCTGATACGAGACAGGTGCTCCAACGCATACCTGGGGGAGAGTTGAAGGGAGGGTTGTTAAGAATTAAGGTGTACTTTGACCTTGATGGTCAAATAAAGCACTCATCACCAATAAAGGTAAACTGTGTAAACGTCTAGTTTACTAAGCATTTATACAAGTTTTTTTGTGACCATCAAACTGTCTGTTTACCCATGTGGTGCACAATAGCATTTATTAATACCATATATATTAACCAGCAAGCTCATATCAAACATTCAATGTACACATTACAACAAATACATCTCTGAAGCTTGGATTAAGAAGAAAGAAAATGAACCAAAAATCAAAGATGGTTCACCTGAAGATGACCAGGTCCATTCTATTCTTATGTGTCTGGTTGTACTCCTCCAGGGCACCCTCTGCTATAGTGTAGAAGGTATCCAGGGAGGACACCTCCTGGTACACACGATCCTCCGCGTCTGCGTCAGGGTTCATGTAGTCACCAAACATAAGACTACGCAGGTCTGACTCTGCGAGCTGGAGAATAAAGATTAACAAATTACGGAAAGGCTGGGAATTCACTCTAAGACATGGTTGTCTTTTACAGCAGTTTCTGTTACCACAACAACAATTTTTGTCACAAAATCTGATGTAACATTTTGATCAAATTGACTTTTGAAAATGCAAATTCATAGCAGTAAACAGGAGGGGAAAAGTTGTTGGCTGATAAATATCTATCACCTGTCTGCAAGTCATGAACATGAGGTGTGTGACTGGTTGTCTCCACAACACAAGTTGTATGCCGAAAGGGGGGGATTTATATTTCAAATTGTTCTTTCTACAGAGGGGAATAACTGTTTGATTGAAAAAAATGGGAATATCACCAAATCACTGTTTTAAAGATGAAGATGATTTTTATATTCCATCAGAGAAATTACCTTTCCTCCCTGCCCCCCATTAGCCAGGTGTTCAAACACTGCATCCATGCTCTCCTTGAAGTGGTCTTTTACCATCTCTCCTACAATCCTGTTAAATAAAAGAGCATATTTATAACAACCCACTTACAACTGGTATAACATGCTTTTTTAAACAACATATTACTGTCTTTTTTTTAACAATAACAAAAAACTCATACAATTTTCAATGAAAAATGTACCATGAACATCCATAATTTTTTTCACTAAATCAGTTCTATTTATGAAATTCCCTAAATATGACTATATTTATCTACATGTTGAAGCTATGTTGGTGACTTACTTGAAGAGCCACGCTCTGTCTTTGTCATCAATGAGACGGTCATAGAACACCCTCATCACCTCGTGGACCCACAGTCTGGAATGATGGGAATATTAAAGGAAATTAAAGTATTTTTTCAATTAAAAAAAAATTTAATGTACCCCTGCTATTTATCTTTCCCTGTCTTGTCTCATTTGATACACTTTTGCATATAGCAATTCATTTTATTTCAAAATATGCCTCATAGGCAAGTTATTTCCCTCTATTATCTCTCTGACAAAATCGAATTAAATAACTTCTTGTGCACCAATAATTCATGGTATTCAAAAGTATATTTTTTTCAGTGACCTAATTGAGTGACCTATTTATTCAACCACCATGACCCCACCTGATCATGACCCTCTTGTTCTCGACCTCCGTCTTCTTGATCAGACAAATTCCCAGCACCACCCTGGAAAAGTCACGCAGGTTAAACAGGTAGTGCGACTTGGCCGGTGTCGGCAGCAGGTTCTGCATGGCTGCCTTGTAGATGTCCAGCGTCGCGTGGACGATCTGGTTGCCCGTGGCAAAGAAATCTGGCGGGAATTCTTGTCTCTGGAAAGGAAAGAATTTGACTTTGATTTTTTTTACAATCATTTGGGGTTACATTTCAGCATGTAGAGATATTATAATGTTTTATAATTTGCCCCTTATGTTTATGGTATCTCTCAAGTTAACACTTTGCTCATGACAGGACAACAGGAAAGTACTCTGCATGAAACAAAACAGGTGCACAAAATTCAAGACCACTATCTTGTACCTACCCTCAAATATGTAGTCAACAGAGCAGAGAATATCTTGGTCATAGTTTCATCATTAAAAGGCGTGATGCCAACAATGTTGAAATGTCTCATGAATCTGGGAGTTACTTCATTTCGCCCGCCACCAGGGGGACCCATGGCTGCCAGGAAAAGTAGTTCAATCAAGACAATCTTTGTGGTGTCTTTCAAGTCATACCTAGGAAAAATCAAGAGGCAAAAATGTTTACCACATGGGCGTGTATGTATGCAGAATTTATGCAGAATTTTGTACCATACCAGTCTCATCTCTGTTTGAAGTAAAACAAAGAAAAGCCACTGCATTAATCAGACACTGTGGCTAAAAAATATGTGTAAAAAGTAATTATTCAATACAAACTATCTTTCCCCTAAGTACATTTTCTTGCTTCTATATAGTAGTTTCAAAACACCACCTACCTGTTGCCAAACAAATGTAGATAAATTCTTAAAATTAAAAAATAAAAGAACTGCAAGGTATCAAACCAATATAGCAAGGAAAAACAAGTTCACTAAAAACAATTATGAAGTTGTTAAAAAAAATCTTAATAACCCCCCTTACCAGTTCCCGTGATCAAAGAACTGCCTCAGTAACTCAATGGGAGGCTGAGCTCCGTAGATCTCCTTCTGGGGCATGTTCAAGTCATCTACGAAGATGACGGCCTTCTTCCCAACCTGGGGTCCAAACACACCCTTCCTCCTCTTGTCAAGCCTGGACATGATGATGAACTGGAATAAGAAATATAGCAGCTGGTTAAAATATTGTTTATTTATGATTTCCAAAGTTGCATACTTCTTCTGATAAAATGGCTAAAGTGGAAACTTGATGATAATTTGCTTTCATTGTGATGTATCAGTGAGATTCAAATATATCAAATGTGCAGAATACTTTTAACAATCTACACTATGCAAGTACCAACACTGAAATATTACACATGATAATTTAATAAAAAAATTTATGAAAAAAAACCTAAAAATAAATAACTAAACATTTGTCACTACTTATGCCATCATTTCTTTAATCATATTAAAACACATGACCAGATTCAGCAATGAAATCCTGCGTACCTGTGTCTGATTGGCGCTGGTCTGAGCAGAGAAGTTGACAAAGGCCGGCATGTAGCTCTCCTTGGACAAGTTGTTCATCATCTTCTCCTGGACGTAGGCACTCTTACCTGTCCCTGTGGGGCCAACAAATAGGATGGGTCTGAAGGGAGAGAGAAGAATAGAAATCAATAATTGATTGTCACAACTATAACATAAAGCATAGAAAATAATGGTAAAATACATCTTAAAACCGAAGTATACTTATCAAACCTACACATGCTCAACCACTATGAAATTAATAAGAAGATTAAATTAGTCAGACATCCAAAATTGTATGATAATGACAAGCCTCAGCACCAAAATCACAATTCTTTGCCTTCAAGTTTGCTATCAGACAGTGAATTTGATTCAGGTATCTGCAAGTCAGCAGGCTAGTATCAAGTACATGGGTACATGGTGTTATTAACATGAACCGCTTTTTTGTCACTTTTCTCATTTAATAATCTCCATTTTTTTCACTTACTTCTCATGTGTGATACAGAGGTCCATCAGGTACGTGTAGCGAACCGTGTCCATGGTAGGCACCAAGATCTCACGGATCTTCTTATTGGCTGGAAGGTCAGAGCCTTTGACAAAGTCATTCCAGTGTCTCCACTGGCCGCGAGCTTTTTGCTGGAAATATCACAAGACAAATTAGCAATATAAGTAATACCTGCTATAGGGGTTAATTACTAGTAGGTTACTTTGATGAACATATTTTAAAAGTAGAGCTTAATGACTAGAACAAATATATGAATAACATTAAGTACCTAGTAAGCCTTAGTTTATAAAAACTGTTAAATATTGAGAGTCCTAGGATTTTCAAAACTGAATAATCAGTGTAGATTCAGACTGGAACTGTATCATTCTTTGTAAAAAAACTTTAGCAAATTTTAAAGCAATAATACGGATGTATTATCTTCTCCTTACCTCAAACATGTAGTCATAGACCATCCCGTTGTCAGGGAGAGGGATGTCCAGCTTCCCCAGGGACTTAGGGATGGGGTTATCTTCCTGCTTGCCTGCCAGAAGCTCACGGAAGAAAACATCAAACTTGGCTCGGCTGTCGTAGTCTGCAACGCCACCTATTGACCAGACGGCTGAGAAAATGATGGTGCTCTGGAAGAAATGTGAGAAATAATATTAGGTTGATGCAGGATAAAAATTGATTTTGATAATCCTGATAACAGGGTATTACAATATTGCATTTTATCACCGATGATAATTTTTGCTGTTAGCTGGTGCATACCATTATAAACTACTGTAAAAAACAATTTCAAAGCTTATTATGAAAAAAAAAATGTCATTTAAAAACTATTTTCAAGACAAAAGTTGAAATAATTCAAATCAAGCAAAATTTTTAGTCAAATTCCATACAGCATAACAAATATATTTCTGTAATACTTTCTACATAGATATCTATGAGTGTGTATATATTCCACGTACCACTAGGTATCCTCTGATATGTTTATTCTCCATGGCATCTTCCTTATTGACCACATCATGCATCAACATGTCAATGAAGTTCATGAAAGACTTCACCAAGTTGGCCATCTGAGTGGGACAGTACTCCTGGAATAGAGAGAGAAAAACAAATAAAACAATGAAAGAGTTATTGTGCAATGCTTGAAAATAACTTTCTGTGACAAAAATTCCAAATATTTTTAATACAGCAAGACGCTGCCGCTATCACAGACAGTTACTGGCACCAAATCACTACCAGACTCAATTAGATGAAGCACATCAAATACACATTGCATTTGCAAAACATCATTCTCTGATGAACATTAAAAAAATTCATACCTTGCACTGTTTCCTCATGAACTCCAGACAGGGGTCCACCATCCACTCAAACATCTCCTCTATCAGCTCCGACTCCACCTTGAGGGGCTCAGGGAGAACCTCCATCCACGACTTCCTCAGCGGTCTCCAGCCCAGGGTGGTAGGTTCTAGGTACACCATACCACACCTACTGACTGTAGCAGGCTGTGAGAGAGAGAAAGGGGAAAAACTGTTTTATAATGTCTGTGTTAGTTGAAATAAATAGATATAACTTCATAGGTAGTGTTTTAATACCTAGGAAGACCTTGATCAATTACTTTCTCATTGGTACTTATAATTAACGTGTGGAAAATAACTAAATACACAAATTACTAACATAAAAATATTTCATCTCGATGCCACTAAGTTGTCTCTAGAAAGCAATGACTCAACTTACAGAGGCCACAGACAGATCCATGGTCTCAAAGATCAGACTCATGGGGTTGGACATCTGAATGATCTCTCCACTCATCAGACACAGCTTCTTGTTGTCATCCAGCACCGTGTTCATGTTCTCAATCCACACGGCATCTACGGGACCGTCAAAGATGACCCACTTCCTGTCTGGCGTGTCTGTGGAGGCAAACTCTCTGAAGGTGTTGGCAACAATACCATCTGTCCACTGGAAGTGGTGGAAAAATAGGAATGTGTTATACAGGGATAACTCTGATTCATTAGAAAACATGTCTAATATTGAATGACAAAAATTGGAAATAAAATAAATCTTTGTTTCTTAGAAGTATATAATTTTGACGATATGTAATACTTGTATATTAAAAGACACTGTATCTGTAGCTACAAAATTGCTTAATATATTAAATCTCTAGCTTCACACTGCACCTTTTTTATAGAGGACAAACAAAATGGATAAATTAATTCTTGCAAAATATACTCCTAAATGTAGTACTGTTGTCATTTTGTCATCTTATCATTGCTTTATTTCCATATCTTTAACACAAAACACAAACTTCAGGTGCAGTTAAAACAGGAGTAGGATGGATGAGGCAGTAATATGAATAGAACAGAATCTTCATGCAGAAATAACCCATATTTTTCCCCAACAGAAAAGTTCTCTTTTTTTTACCAAGAGAAGTGTTTATACAGTCATTTGTGCAATAAAGTAATTTAGCCAGCTATAAAAACAAATGCTTTTAAATAAAATAAATATATTGGTCTAATGTCTGTGTCAGTTTTCATGGAGGTCAAGTGTCATGTGACCCTTGTCTGAGACAGTCTACAGTGCCATCTATAGGAGGTGTCTTAAAAAAGTACCAGCCACATGGTGGGCGGCTGATGTTTGCACCATTTACCGTGCACGAGAGACCTCTACCCTTACCTTGCCCTTAAATATTGAATTCTTTTGACAAACAAAGCAAATTTAGTCATTTATAGAAACTAATGCGTTTTTGGTATATCAGTGTTGCATATTCTTATTGTAAAATGCACTAAGAATGATGTTATTATAATTCAATTGTAAACATCAATTACATAATTTTTTGATCAATCAAGAAATTGTCACCTGGAAGCAATCAAAGTTAACAGATATAACACTATAAAACTAATGAAAAAACATAGAAGTTCTCTTTCAAGATAGATATTGACTACAGGAGACCTCACCTCGTGGGAGACAGGGTCAAACTGTCCATACAACTGCCCCATGGTGATGGACTTGGGATTGATGACCCTGAACATGACCTTCTCATACTCCTCCTCATGTCCCGTCTCATTCAGCAGTGTCATGGCCTCCGCCAGCACATTGAGGACCACCGTCTTGCCACCAAATGGTTCTCCAACCAACATGAATCTGTGGAAAAAGATATGACATTATATTACAGATAATATGTTGTCTGTTTGAAAATTAATTTTTTCAACTCCTTGATTCAAATGCACCATACATATTTATTATTATAACTGAAAAAAACTCATATACAATTCATACAATTATACAGATTTTAAAACATTCTTAGTTAAAATATAAACATGCTTAAATAACAACTTTAAACAATAACTTTGTGTGTGTCACTATATTTCTGATATCTATGTCTTAACACAGTGGAAGAAAAAATACCCATATACCCAAATATTTTTTCCTCTAAAAACTAAACAACTCTCTACTCACCCGTGTCTGACGATCATCATTTCATAAGTCTGGATCACTTTCTCCAGGAAGAAGTCCACGGTCTGGATGTGGCGTTTCTCTGCCACCGTGGAGACGGCGTCTAGGAATACCTTGTAGTCTGGCTTGGGCAGGACGACCCCGGGGAACAGATCAGAGATGATACCGTTAAACAGGGGGATGTCGTGGGCCAAGAATTTGGGCAGGTTAACGTCAATGATGGACCTCAGCAGCTGAGAAAAATAAAAGAGAATACTTTTATCATTTCACATGCTTTGCTTTTGTTGATCAACTGCAGAAACAAAAGGTTTTTTAAAAAACTGTCCATTTCACATTATGTTATACATTATCAAGAAGTATTAACAGGATAAAACATGTCACTGAAATTGATTTATAAACTTTGTACACTTTTATCTCTTCTGCTTACCAGTATATTTTCATTCTCATCAGGAAATTTGAGCTTGAGATTTCCAGCAGCTGACAAGACGGCTTTCACGGCTCTCATACCATAATCATAATGGAACTGTGACGACAGCTGCTCAGAACACAGACGATATGTCGTCACAATCTTCACTGCCAAGTTACGGGCATCCAAGAACCCGAACGAGTAGAGGGAAATTTCACCAATCATGGCGTAGTCCGGCACCATCATGGCTACAGTTCTAAAGAGAACCTTGAGGTTGTCGGGGAGCTCGGAGCGTCCTGCGTACCCAGGGTTCATTGTGATGCAGACGTAGCAGGTGGGGACCAGTTTGAGCTCTGTGCCCTCAAATATGAAGGTGTCAACATTCCCCTGTACTGCTCTGATGATACACAAGATCTGGAACAGACAGGGGGGGTTAGGATAAAAATGTCTAAAAAGCATCCATGAAAAATAATATATTATTAATCCATTTTTTTCTGTTGTCATGACTGGAAAAAATTAATTATTTTCAATTATCAACTACACTCACCATATGCAAGTACAACTGCAGTGCAGACCATTTCATAATATATATTTTCTGGATTTTACATATGTGACATATCTCTATTCAAAATTTTTTCCTCAAAATTAAGTACTCTTGGTCTACGAAAATCTATAAAACTTATATTTTCAGATTTATTACATACAGTATCAGAGTTGCCTCCCTACCTGTTGTGCCACTACAGACAACACTTCCAGCTCTATTCTGTTGAACTCATCAAAACATGCCCAGGCACCTGCTGAGGCAAGACCTTTGAAGAACTGGAAAAGACAATTGACTTCAATAATATGAGAGTAAAATAAACTAATTTTCATTGATACATACTGTAACACTTTCTACATGTATTTATGTCTTTTAACAGAATTTGTAATATCAGAAGGAAAGTCACAGTTACCGTCCACAGAATGGGAATCATCTAAGATATCCCAAAGTGTCATGACTTAGCATAATTAAAACAAAATTTAGAAGGTCCAGTAGCTTCAGATGATTTCCCTTCCACATTCTATTTTCCTGTACTTCAGATTCAGTCTCCCTTACCTTCCCCATGGCAATATAATCCAGACCATCTGAGCAGTTGAAGACCACACACTGCACCGCCAGGGCCTTGGCGAGATCCTTGGTGGTCTCTGTCTTTCCTGTCCCTGCAGGACCTTCAGGGGCGCCGTTCAGGTGGAGATGGTACGCCCCTATCAGGGTACGGTAACATCTGTCTGTCAGTGGGGTGATCACAAGACTGGAATGGAGATATGTAGGATATTGGAGATAACTTTCTTTATTAAGAAATTTCTTTGGAATCAAAAATTGTGGAATATGAAGAAAATCAAATAAAAAACAAATCTTTAGTCCCAGATACACAATTTGTAATCAAACGAGTTATAAATAATTTGTGAACTGATATCTGTTACATAAATGAATACTGAGTATAAAGTAACAAATATTCATACTTATTTAATAGAATATAATTTACCTGGCCCTGACTGAGGAATACAAGTCTATATTCTTATATACTTGTAAATAAATCAATTTCAGAAGATACAAAGAACATGGTAGTTACATTGATCTATATCAAAATATCTTGTGTTTAACCACCTATTGCTTACCGTGCTGAATTCCCAAGGTATTCATTGGCGTAACTGACCGTGGCATTGGTCAGCTTGACCTTGACCCTTTCATCTATCCAGTAATATCTGAGCTGGGCCAGCCACTGGAAGTCATTCTCTGAGGACACACCTGGGATTGGACAAATCAGATTTTATTTTCTTATTGAATGCATTTCATAAGAGACTTTTGTGTCTGTGAAAAGAGGAAATTAAAGTTATTTTCTTCTTCCAGAACTTTTGATACATCTAAATAAAGGTACTACCACCATTTTATGTATATGACAAAAGAAATTGAAAAGAAAAATTACAGAACATAAAATATTTAAATAATCACAAAGTAAAGTACTAAGATATACAAAAACATAATCATTTAGTGGTGTATTTGTAGTAAAACACCTTCCTATCCCTCTCTCACCTTTGTCGGCCATTTCCTTGGTCACATCTCTGGCGTGGACATCAATGACCACCAAGGCTCCGAGGGTCGTCCTCTGCTGTTTGGTCAGTTTTCCTCTGACTAGATCCACTATATGGGCCATCTGCTGCTTTAACTTCTCCCAATAGTCCAGAAGACCCTGCGGACCCCCTTTAATGGCTTCGTGGATCTCCAGGGTCCAGAAAATTTGGGACACGGCCAGGACCACCTGACCGGGCCAGTCCAGGACCCACTTTTCACGGGCCGTAGTTTCATAGGCCTCGCGAGAGTCAGCGATGACGTCCCTCACGGAGACCAACATAGTGTCCTGTACCTGTAGCAGCCATTTCTCCACGGCGCCTCTTGCCTCAGACGTAGAGATGACTTCGCTGAGTTTGACTTTCTCCCCCTCACTGCTGAACATGCTGTGGATGTCCAGGCTTTTGTCAAATTCTAGTTTTGCGATGCCTTCAAAACATTTCTTCAAGTGAGGCTGCACACGAGTTGGGTCTTTAGTCTCGGACAGAATCTCAAGCATTTCATCATTAGATAAGAAGAAGAACCTGGAATTACGTGATTAAAACAGAAATAACTAAACTTTTTTGACACATTTTTGTACCAAACATAACATTTTCATTTAGTTTAGACATAGCATCTAAATTTAGCTTATCATCTATCATAATCTCTCCTGCAACTTTAGTAGGATTTTTGTAGGATGTTTCTGATAATATCCCAAACAATTTCTTTTTAATTATAGATTGCAAATACAAGTAGTTACAGAAAACAACCAAGAGCCATGAACACCCATATAATTTCTAAATCAGTACCCACCTTGGAAAGAACAATCTCTTCTTCTCCAGGTAGGCATTCAAACCCTTGTTGATCTTGTCCAGGAGAGCATTGCTGTCCACTAGTTTCTCCAGAAGTCCATTGAGACTGGTGGCTGCCATCACCTGGACATGGACAAACAGGGGTTATAGCACTTATAACAAAACAACTTGTTTGCCTCATTTGCTCATTACATTCTATTTATACAGATTACCAATATCTTTATGTACAAATGATACTTTTTGGCATTATTCAGATACTTAAAAATTGATTTTTGAGCAAGAGTTTTTGAATTTCAATAATTCTAAGAATTCATAATGTGGAATTGTTTGCACCCAATTTTTAAAATAACCGTTTTTCACAATTTCACATTTTTTCTTACAACTTTGTTTTCTAAAACCATGTTATTACAATATTTTTCTTGAGAAAACTTATAAAGTCTAGAAATTGGTATACAGTTTACTTACAACTATTACAATAAAATTTTAACAAGACCCATGTTAGTAATGCTAAAACTAAAAGTCACCAGAGAGAAGTCAAAGAAGATAGAAAAGCTATAGTTACCTGGTCCACCTATGAGATGAAGAGAAAAAAGAGAGGAAAAGATATAAGACAAAGAAGCAGAGCAAGAAAAAATCTAGACAGACTACAAGAAAAATACTAAGTAGAAAGCCAAGAGAAGTGAGACCTGAAGCAAAATATTCTACATACATTGGCCTTTTTAAAACCAAGTATATGAAATGTAAAGAAGGCAATGGAGCAAGTTCATCTAATAAGCTTGTGCCTCTAGCAGCTAGGGCAATAGCAGGAGGATTCACCTGATTTCTAGTTCTCATCTTTCATGTTTTGATTGCTTTAGCATGTGGCAAAGATGTTATAAACTTGATGCAAGCTAAAGATGACACTCTACTACTGTTATTAATTAAAATGCATATGCCAGACCTGTATGAAGTAAATCACAGCAAAACCCCACCAAAACCATACCTTGGGATCCCTGACAGTGTGCTTCATCACATCCTTCCAGTTTCTGTCGACAGTCTGGAAAAGCCGTCCCTCCTCTGGCATCTGTGACATGATGTCCTCGGAGGAGAAGATGGGCTCCAGGTAGAGCCACTGTGCCTGTACCTTCAGCCACTCGTCTATTGTCTCCTGGATACGCATCAGACGGTCCTCCCATTCCTAGAGAGTGAAAAACAGGTCATATTTTCTAGATACAGAAAGATAGATTAATAACATTAAGTCTCATTTTGTCATAGTGACAATAAAAAATATCTTGGAGTGGTGTGTGTTACTTAACAGGGCCACCATTAAATAGAAATAAAATAGATTTCTTTTCATATTAAAATAAATTACTAACATAACTCAATTAATCAAAATACCATGCTCACTTAAATGATAGCAAAATTAATCGAGCACTGAATATCGTAATACTTTGTCAAAATATATATCTTGTGAAAGAAGACATTCAAAGATCTATACCACCCCTTAACCCATACGGACCTTGATTTCTTTCTCAAAAGGCTTAATGAAGGGTGACCCTCTGATGGTCTGTGTCTTCACAATCTGGTCGTCCAGCATGGTCTGAATCTCGTCCACAGAGGCCAGGATGCTGATCCCAGTGTCTCTGTATGCTGTAAGGCTGAAACTGATGTCTGCCCACTCCTCCTGCATCTTTAACATGGCCTTCTCAAGGGAGTGTTCCTGAGGGGAGAAGATTTGATTTGTAATAATAATAATATTGCTACACAAAAGAAAAGGTATTATATTGAAGCTGAATCCTTAATGTGGGCTTCTCTGGGTAGTGTTCCTTAGGGGAAAGTATTTGGTTTTGATAAGATTATATAATACAATATAGGACTTATATTGAGGTTGGAATTTAGTAGTGAAATTTTGTAGTCTTCTCCAGGGAGTGTTCCTACAGTGTTCCAACAGTGTTCCTATAGGAAAGTATCTGGCTTTAGATAATAATAACAATACTATAATGTAATCTGATAATAATTATACTGATACTTTTCAACTTGAACAAATCTATTTAAATATATTATCAAATATCATCCTTAAGAAAAGTGGATTTAGTTGCAATCTTTAATTCTTTTCAAACTAATAATTTCTGCCCATACCTTGGTGGCCGCAGCAGAGATCCCCTCAAAGCGTTCCATGTACTCATCCAGGTTCTGTTTGAGAACTTTCCTCAAGGTGGAGCCACTGTCTGGAGTGATATCAAAGCCTGCTATTTCAGACATCTTGGCCCAATGGCGTTCACGTATGCCTGGGTTACAGAGGATGGACACCACAGGGATGTACTCCTGGAAGATTATAGTAAATGGGAGAATGTAACTGATGAACAACAACAACAAATACTGATGTAAAACAAGTGTTTTAGTGGCCATTTTAGCTTCATGTCCCTTACAAAGTGGAGTATGGCAGATCACAGGTACAGGTTTGTCACTAGCTGAAGGGTGGAGTTTAAAATGCACTTAAATGTGGAAGTAATCAAACAGCAAAAAAGGCTTTTATATGACAAATTACACCTTTCTCAACTGTTTCATAAATTGATAATTCAATGCCTACAAGAAATCATTTTTCATACTATGTAGTAATAAGTAAAGGACCTGGTTTTGTAAACTCATGTTTGTTGGTAGACCAACTGTGGGTAACAGACATTCCCTTTCACTGCTAGTAATACCTAACAGAGTTATTAATTACAGCTATTAACACTGTGTATCATCAGAGCCCAGTCCACAGGACACCCACCTTGAACTCTTTCATCTCCTCCTGTACTATGGAGCACACCTTTACGGCAGCAGGGGGCACCACTTTGTCCTCGTCCTCCTCTTCTTTTTTCTCCCCATCCTCTCCCTCCACCTGCGCACGACGCCGCTTCTTCTTCTCGCGGTCGCGCTCTTCCTTCTCAGCCAGCATTTTCTTGAGTTTGTTGTTGAAGACTTTCTGTATTTTGTAGATTTCTCTGAAGTATTCGTCAGCTTCGGCCTCGATGGCTTCAGAGTTCAGGTCCAGGAATGCTCCATCCATCCACCTGGGAAAATAAAACACATTTTAATATTACAACAAAAGTAAAATGTTACAAAATATCTTGCTTTTCTGGGCTCTGTTTAGGATCACTCACATATAATATTATATCATACTCATTCTGTAAATTTTTTTTTTTTTAAATATGAAATATTCTTAGTAACAGTATATTAGAGCATGTCTACTGCCTGCAACTTATAGACTACGCTAATGAGTTTATTTTCGGTGTAAAAAATGTTCACCAGCAGCAAACCTACTTTTTGTTGGCTTTCTGCCACTTGAGGACAATATTGAAGAGCCTCTGGAAGGGATCAATGGCCACCTTGATCTCGTCCACGTCAGGATACGTACTGATAGGATATTTATACAGGACTTCCTCCTGAAATGTTCACAATGATAGAAGGATTAAAAACTGTTAATAATGATATCTAAATTTACTGGTGTAATAAAATTAACAGTAACTTTAACCAGAATAGATCAAAAGAAGTCCTTTATGCAAAACTGACTGTAAACTGAAAATGACAGATCTTAAAATTAAAGCTAGTCCTGTGGACTAACTGAACAGATTTTTCAACTGGTCCTTCAAAATTCTATCAGTCATGACAATTAGGGCCAACAAATTCAGCAGGTCTGATTTAACCCCAGCTAAGAAATCACTGTCCTGAGCTAGACCGCCTACCTTGTTAACCCACTCAATAGCCTCCTCGGCCTCTGTCAACCTCTTCTGCACAGCTCTGACGTCCTGGACGTACTGCACCATCATGTCCATCTCCCCGTAGTCATTGAACTCGTCTACCCTCTGTTTCAGTTTCTCCAGTTCCAGCATCAGTTTCTCCTTGCGTTCCAGGAGCTGCCTCTCACCGTCTTGTCTGGACTTTTCAACAAGCTGAAAGAAAGAAGTTTTGAGGAATTTAGTGGAAATTTCATTTGAAAACACACAGTTAATGACTATCTGCATAGAAATCTATTGAACAGAAACTTATGCAGTCAGAAAAACAGTTTTGGTTCAAAATTATCAATTTTCTTTTTTTCTACAACTGTAAAATGAAATGTTAATAAGGCTCCATTAATATTTCCACAAATTTTACATTCATTCTCTGAAAAGCAACACATTTTCTATAAGATTGGTCCTGACTGATGTTCTATCTCACCTCATCATTGGCATCAAACACTGGGTTGATTCTCTGTGGCCATGTGAGCACTTCACTATTAAGGTCAAGGTCCTCTTGAGAGAAGAAGTACGACTCCAGGAGGTAGTCCAACCTCTGCTGACATTCCTAGAGAGCAAATGTAAGAGGTGATTTACACATTTGTTCACTCATGGTAAATGTTTAATGTGCATTTTAAAAGTTTTTCATGTTATATGAACATGTTCATATAGATCAATATAAAATGAGAATGGTGTATTTCTATTTCTGTTTTTTCTTTGTATACATATATTAAATCTATAAAATGAGAATGGTGTATCTCTATTTGTTTTTTCTTTTCATACGTACATTAATTCTCTCTCGTAGTTTTATCATGCCAAAGGTCCTGGCCTGTTCCACGAAGGCCTGCATCTCCATCAGGTCCTCGCTGGTCTCTGGCTCCTTGGTGGCACGTGCCTTGATGTCTGCAAACTCATCACAAATACTGAAATAAAGGAAATATACCACATTGATATGACAGTATAAGAATGATAAATTATGATCATAAATTTTGACAATAGCCATTTAGTGATTCTACAGTACACATGGTTCTTGTTTAGATAATTTTATCACATATCATACAGAAATACAATATATTTCCACGACATAAAAAAATGTGTTTAAAATTTAGGCAATTAGCATTAAGATATTTGCATGACATGATTATAATAATGGTGTTTAAAATTTGGGCTTTTAGTATTAATGGGTTTGACAACTCATTAAGAGAAAAACTGTCTACCAATTCTTAACAGTCTTCATACAAAATCCATTTCAACAGACCTTGTGTTCTCAGTCCTGTGGTCCTGAGCCATTCTGTTCAGCAGGACGTCTGCCAGCTCCTTAGCCGCGTCTGCCAGACCTCTCTTCAGGTCCTCACAGTCCAGGCGGATCATGTCGAAAGTTTCTATACTGGGCAGACTGAGGATCTCCTTGGCCAGATTGCGGAAATGTTCCACATACTGAGATAAAGAAAACTGATTGCATCAATGTTTAGTAAATAAATTGAGGAAACATATTATAGGTAACATAACTGTTCTATTATGACTAACATAAGTTTCAACTTGAACACTGACAGCAGTACCTTAACATGCTTACTAAAAGCTTTGAAATGAGAGAGAGAGAGAGAGAGAGAGAGAGAGAGAGAGAGAGAGAGAGAGAGAGAGAGAGAGAGAGAGAGAGAGAGAGAGAGAGAGAGAGAGAGAGAGGTATATTACCTTGCAGTACTCATGGAAGGAGTGTTCCTCTGACATGAACTTCTGGATCTCTGCCATGTCTTCTCCATTTACAATATGGCTGAACCTGTCCACTACAAGTAGACATAAAATATTAGTACAATAAATCAGTGAGAGAATGTATTCAAGGTATAAAATGTTATTTAAAAATTGCAGAGGTGACCAAGACACAATTTATTATCATTTTTTTTTAAATCTGAAAACAATAATTTTAAAGGTGAGTAGAGCCATTATAATGTGCTTTTGTGGGAGACATTTACCTACTTTGAAAAAATAACCTACTTTCACCAGTATCAATCACACAATCAATCATGTCTCTGCCCACAAAACTTACCAAAGGACTGCAGATGTGCGTTAGGCTCCTCAAAGTTTCTCTTCACAGCGTCTCTGAGCGTCTTCAGCGCCCCCTGGACTAAATGCTCAGCCACGTTGGCGTTGATATGGTTGAGGGTGTTGCCCCCAGCCAGCCAGGAGGACACGGTGGGGACCTGCTGCATGGTTTTGGTGATCTGGTGAACAACAAACAAGATCAGCTCCTCCAGGTCCTCATAGGCAGGGTAGAACTGCATCTTCTGGTCGTCAAAGGTCAGCTCCATCTTCAGGATGGGCAGGTGCTCCTTGTTGTCCACGTCAAAGAGACAGAGCCAGCCACTGATGGTCCTCACTAGTAAGTCTTTCATCTGGGGAGAACATTGAGGTGATATGTACATTAGGAAATGACTTTATTTATTTATTAACTCACTCTCTCTCTCTCTCTCTCTCAGACAAAATTTATCCATGAATCAAGACTGCAAACTTGCAGAGTTTTTTCCAAAATCAAGAAAAAGCATGGCAAGGGTTCTATGTGATATTAATCATTTATTACAGATCAATAATCTATAACAGATCAATAACTGTTGTTGGTGGTTCTCACCTGGTTAGCCAGCAGTGTGGACACACAGTGGTAGAAGGACTCCAGCCTCTCTCCTCTCATGTCCTTGGAGATGTTTTTGTCAGCAAATATATTAATTACATGAGGGTACCAGCTGAAATGATGATTCAACTTGTATTCACAAATATTAATATGTAGTTAAATATTTATAGAACTTCAAACACTGGAATAAATTGTGTTAACTTTATAGGTGTCTTGTCCATCTAATATTACCAAAATTACAGAAACTGTATAATTGCAAAATTTACAAATAGATTAATTCATCAAAGTAATCTATCCCATTTCTGCTTGTAAGGAAGCTGATACTAATCATGGAACCTTTAACTGCCCAGGTTAAGTAAGCGTACAATAATGAATCTTAAAATGAATATCACTTCAGCCCAGATATCTGAAATGGCAGCCAACTCCAAGATGGCCGCCAACCTACCTTGCCATCAGCTTTTCCTCAGCTCTCTCACACTCCAGGATCACATTGTTCCTCAGCACTTCAAAGTCCATTGCACCCTGTTGTCTGAGAGAGGAGAGAAAATATAACAGGTAACAAATTTACATCGAAAAAGTCAAGTTGAAAATGGTAGCAATTAACAAAATAATATTACCAATGTACAAGTGCATGCAAGGTAAATATTTAATGTGCCTCAAAGATGTAATTTTTTCTTTAACAAATCATCATTTTTTCTGTAACAATCCTATCCAGACACCTTGTGGGGTAACTTACCTGTAGCCAGAGAAGTCCACTACCAGCATGTTCCCCAGGGACTGCTGACACAGGTCCAGGACTTTCTGTAGAGCAGGGTGGACAATGTGGAGGTTAGACCTGATGTTGTCCTTAGCGGCCACGTAGTCCTCATGCCACGGCCGAGAGTAGTCCAGGCCTCTGTGGACAGATACAGTGGGTAATTAGCTAAATTTATAATCAATTCGATCTAGGAACATCCTCATTTATAAAAGAAAAACAAAAAGAAAATTTTCTTAGTGAAAAAACATACAAAGTGTTCAAGTGTGTTTTCATTTTCTTTTTTTAAAGGTAGAATCCACATCTTGCATTCACCAAACACATGCTACCACCATTCACAAAAGCATTCACCCATGCAATTAAATAGAGACAAAATACATAATATACAAAGTAGCACATGTAAATAACCAAGACATGATTATTTTTAGCTACTATAATCATAAAACATATTTTAAATCTTTTTATACAAAGACAAGCAGGCATTGCCCAAAAGCAGATGCCCAAAACCTTGGAAAATGAGAAAAATAGACAAGGAAATTTACATATGGAGCCTTTTTTCTCCCGACCATAGAAATCCATACATAAAAAAAATTGGAACCCCATCCCAATCAACAAATAAAAGAACAGAAAATCTTAATAGCATTTCACTACACCTAAAGCAGAATATGTCAGAAAAATTGCAATAGTATGCACTTACAAGAGGATTCCATAAATAATAAGCTTTAAATAAGTTTTTTCATCTAATGCAATCAACTCATATATAAATATTCAATGTTATACTTCTTATGCGTCAAGTCAAATTTCACACTATGACAATTGGAACAAAATAGGATTACATAAAACAGGATCCCAACATCACAGAAAGCTATCAAACTCTTTAAAATGCACCATAAAATAAAATACAGCAATAAATGAAAAAAATACAAGTAAAACAAATAAAAAACAGCAATTATACCAATATACATACACAAAATAATACCAAGTTGTTTTTTACGAGAAACAAAATGCACCCATTATGCCATTTACCCATTAAAATGCTGCTGTAACTCAATCCTGTGTGGCAGCAAGCTGCTTGTGATAAAACATACAACATGTGTTACAAAAAGGGGTTAAACATCTAACTCAGAGTGAGGAACTTAAAAACTGGGAAGATTCTGTACCTCAGAAATGTGAGGTGGATCATTAATCGTCTATATGAATACCAGTACAACATTTCAGTGTCTTAATAAGATAAAAATGAGACAACAACCGACTCAGAGGGAAAGTGTACAATGTCAAACAAATGCCTGTTATCTCAATACGCATGCACGTGTTTTGGTGTTTTTTAAACTGCCATTGGGTCCACAGTGGCTATATGAAAAGGTTTACTCCAGAATTGATACTTTCATCTTTACACAGCAGCAGATATTCAGTACAACATGGACAGTTACACACAAATACCACCCGAACTGCAAAGTTTATTAGCAATGCTGTACTCGTCATAGGCCCTTTTCACATTGAATGGTATACTCCAGCAATACTGCTGTACTGATACACTTTGAGAGATGGACAAGTTATTCCATAAGAGATGCACTATACAGCAGGTCACAAACTTGTGAAAAAATAGTGAATGGAAGCAAAAACCCTGTAGTGTATTACATGTTCAGACCTCTTAAGGTGCACCATTATAGCTGTATTGTGAAGTATACTGCTCCATATAGAAAAAGAACCACACATGGCTGTTTGCAGTGAACTGCAGCATATAGGCAAGACAAAGTCTCCCAACACATTTTGTAATATATATAAATTCAAGATAATGGCATTTCGTCATTTTAATCTTGATTAGTGAATCCAGTCAAAAAGAAGAGTGTCTTACGTGGGTTCCTCTGGCATTCCACCAACATCCTCCCCCTCCAGACCTTTCACTGCTGGCTTGACCAAGGCTAGTTGAACTGGAATATTAAAATATTTCATCAAAAAATATTCACAACATTAACTGTGGTATTTGAAAGCCAAGGTATATTATGGATAAATTATTTCTGAACTTGTCATGTTGTTTATCTAACTAAATAAAAGATATATAGTAAATGTTAGTTCAAATGACGGTCAAAAGCACTTTGAAATTCTTGCTTTAGGTAATCTTTTTTACCATCAACTCTGAATTTCAAGTCAAACCAATGATAAAATGATTGAGAAAATATTTCTGGTGTTGGTGTTTCTATTCACATGTCAGAATGGTCCAATAAACATGTATCAATGTACTAGCCACCACCACGGCCCTACCTCGTGACATTTTCATGCTGTTTTCAAAGTTGACCTTGACCTCCTCAAAGGTCTCCTTGACCACGTATTTCATGCCGGGCAGTTTCTTCAGGTGGTCAGGGATCATGGTGAGGATGTTGTCAAACCACTGCTGTTGTATGGGAGTGGCTGGGGCACTCTCAACACACTTCTTCATGAACTGATAGTTGATCTGAACAATGATAATAAAAAACTTTTGAATGATCACATACACTCAAAAAATATATATATGTATTGATGATATTATTTTTATTAAAAATTTAATTTAATTCTTCTGATCAAAGAAAAAACATTCAACCAATTCAATATAAAAATTAGAATAATCTTCTCATCTATATATATATTACAAACCAATAAAAATTATTTGAGCTAAAAATGTTCTTAGTTTAACCATTTTGAATATATAATTTTAACTGAAAAAGTAAACTTACCCTGATTCTCCTGTCCTTACTCATCATCTACATGTGGGGCAAAAAGGAAAAAAGAAGGAAAGAAAAAAGGATGTAACTTATATAAAATGCTGCTGGGACAGGTTGAAATAAAATTTATTACACAGGCTACAGAAACTTAAAGTTTAACGTGAACAGGACTGTCAAAGTATCACACTATTAAAGACTAAACTTGACACAAAATGATATGTGCAAAGTGACATATAACTTTTCTCCTCCCCCCCCATCCCACACACACAGTCTGTATTTTACACCCATTTAGTATCCGCCTTTGAATAAGGTATAAAAACAATGCACTCACCTCAGCAGGGTAGTCTGGTAGCTGGTCTCCTGGGGGAGTTCTCGCATTGATTTCTGCCGTCTCCTCCATGGCTTGGTATGCATTGTCTTGACTAGAAATAATTAAAACAATATTCTTTAGCTCGTTACAAGACCACTAACCATGCATTGCTGGGAATTTTATTAAGGACAAATTAATCAAATGCAAACAAGATATCCCACTATTAAGTCATGCACTGACAAACTAATATTCTGAAGTTCATTGCTTTACAAACGAATGTAAAAGTTAGCTCCCCTAATGTGCTAAATGCATTGTGTATTTTTTTAAATCCAGTTAAACATACATAATCCTTTTCAGCAACTCCTGTCTGTGATCAGCCATGCGGAATGTCATCAGTTTGCTGTTTGCATAGGGGTCATCTCTGACACTGGGTTTTTCTATCGGAGGCAGTCTTGGTATCCCGTCTGGGCCTTTGCCTCTCCATTCTGTTCGGGATCGACTGCGACTGCTGTTGTGTCCATTACTCACATGACCAGTTCCATTTGGTGTATGTCCGTTTATTCCATTTGTGTGCCCATTGATTGATGTCATCTGGAAAATTTGAGAGTTTCAGTTGTTTGCGGATAGCACAGTTTTATTTTTAAGAGTAAAACTTACTCAGTAGTCTAATCTTAAATGGTATTTTTTCGTATCCTTATTTAATTTAACCTTTAAAATGAGTATTTTACTCGTCTAATAAAAAATAAAATTTAACAAAGAAGCACCCAAGCAGATTTAGCACTGTAAATGCAAGTGAATATGTGAAATAAATAGATGCATATCACGTCTTGCGTTAATTTTTCGGTTCTAAGGCAGCCATTTTGAAACAAATCTACTTTTGATAGCATCCACTTACCTTCGTTTTTGCGGCTTGATGAACCAATCAAAGGGGAAATTATGGGTAAAATAATATAAATCTAATCGTATTCTATCGTTTTTCTGCACACATGTTTCGTACGTGCATATATACTCTACAAAATCCACTTTTCTTTCATGCACTTTTCGACTCTTGTTGTTATGGACGGAATCGAATATGGCCGAATATTGTCGACAGAATACGGGAACCCCTTATCTTAGCGACTTTGTCATTGGTCAAGTTCCCAAGCTAAGCCAATGAGATATCTCCGTTCATAACCATGAGCTCGTGTCCTGGCAACCGAGACGTCACGTAAACAATAAGCTAAAAATTAGGTCAACGCGAATGCAAATGTCTGCAGGGAAAGGACGAGTGAATGTATAGTTAAAATACAGGTATGTTTATCGTTATATTTATATGATTTTTGTGTATGTTATAATTTCATTTATATATTTGATTAACACTCGATTGTCAGGGTATGTTTTTGATATTTAAATGTCAAATTCTGAATTAAAAATCGTAATTATTGAGGCGAATATCTGGATGGTGACTGCCATGTTTTCATTGATTAGCCACGTTCATCTTTGCCAATTTCAGTGACATTTTGGCAATAATCCTATGATTTTACTCTTTTTTCAAATTAATTCTTATTGTGGTTTTTGTACGACTGCCTGAGGTACTGATTATATTAGTATGGGGATAATGCCTGCAGGAGGGATAAAAACACTGTGTTGGCGTACACTAACAAATTCTACAGATTTTTAAATCATTTTGTCACCAAATTGAATTTGAAGAGAGTTGTATTGCCACAGCTGTAGACAAGAGAGGTTATTGATTAGTCCCTGTACTGTATTGCAATATTTTACATTTCACATTAAATTCAAGATTAAGATTATAATTAGAAATTACTGTCAGATATATCACGCAAAATAAATCACTGTTATTGCAAGGTGTTATTAACTGCAGGTTCATTTTTGTATTTATAATTTATTGACGTTAGAATGTGGTTAGAACTAAATTATATTAATTGTTACTTAATGAGAATTTTTTTTTCCACAGAAAAAAAAGAAATATCATGGCAGACCAGGAAGAAACTGCTCAGCCTGAAGCTACAGAGGAACAACAGCCAGCTCCTGCAGAAGAGCAAGCTCCAGAGACACAGAATGAGACAGAAGAAACTACTGCTACGGAAGCAGCAGAAGCAGCCCCTGCAGCAGAGGCTGAAGAAACAGCACCTGTCACAGAAACAGCAGAGACAGACCCTGCTGCAGAAACAACAGAAACTGCAGCAGAGCCAAATGGAACTGAACAGGAACAGGCAGCAGCCACAGAAAATGCAGAAGGAGAACAAGAAGCTGCAGCACCTGTAGAAGGGGAACAAGAGGCTGCAGTAGAAAATTCTGCAGAACAAGAAGCAGGAGAAACGCAGGAAGATACAGGTGATGCTGCGCAGACATCAGAAGAAGTTAAAGCTGAGGACACGGCAGAGGCACCCACCACAGAAGAACAACCAGAGGGTGAGGGAGTGGAGGAGGAGAGCCCCACTGCAGTTGTAGAAAACACAGACACTCAGGCTACTGAGGGTGAGACTGAGGCTGCTGGAGAGACACAGGAGGGTGTAGAGGAGGGTGCAGAAGAGGGGGCACCACAGGCTGAAGAGGCTCCTGAGGAGGCTCCAAAAGAAGGAGCTCCAGAGGGAGACGAGGCCACACCTGCAGATGATAAGCCAGCAGAGGGTGAGGCACAGGAGGAAGAAAAAGCCGAAGACGGTATGGAGACTGCAAAAGCCGATGAAGGAACAGCAGCAGCAGGAGAGGAAGAACAGAAAGCTGAGGAAGGGGAACAAGCAGATCAACCCACAGAACTGGCTCCTCCGGCTCAGGAAGGAGAGAGCAAACCAGCAGACACTGAGGGTATTGCTGGGGCATCAGAGGTCAGTCTGGGTGCCAAGGGTCCAGAGCCCCCCACCCCCACCCCTGAACCCCAGAAAGAGAGTCATGGCACAGAGACCGTGGAGGGGAGGGACCAGTTTGAGGTTGACCCCCAGGCTGTCTCCCCCAGTCCTCATGTTAACCTGGATGCCAATGTCACAGGTAAATACACTATTCAGGGATGTAATTTTTCCTTTTTTTTCAGATTTCCATTATTTTAAAACTTTGCTTTTTCTTTAACTATTTTTAAAACTTGATAATTGCACAACAGCGTCAATTTCAGATCCCCCCTCCCCCTACAAATCATATCTCTGAAAATTGTTTTATTGGATATTTTATTTTAAAATATATTGTGCATCGATATCTTTATAAAAGTTTCTGTCACACGTTAAAACATTTTAAAATTAGAGTACTGGTATACTTGAATTAGCAGATATTTTATATTTGAAAGTGTGTGAAATCTATAATGTCAAAATTATTATTACATTTTTTTCATATTTCCAGTAAAATTTGTCCTGATGCCCAGTGGTCAGGTGGCCACTCTGGCCTGTACTCTTGGTCAGACACTGTCAGAACTGAAGGCACATTTTGCTGCAGAACTGAAGATGCCAGCAAACACAATCCTCCTCATGTTTGATGGTGAGTGCTTGTCATATAGGCATTAAAATCTCCTGTCTTTAAAAAATGTCAAAGAAATTAGAAAGCTAAAAATATGATATATGTGTCCCGACTTTTGAAACAGTTGCTATTGGGTTCTCAGTACTGTTAAACACACCTTGTTCCTCTCTTTGAATGGTGCATTTGAATTGACAGCCAAGATGAACATCTGAAATACAAATTTGTTTTATTTTTGTTTAATTAATTAAGAGTAAACGTGAAAGTGTTACTAAGCATTGATATCACTGACAAAATCTTTTCCTTTGTGATGTCATAGTTATGATGTCACAAAGCAAAGACTATGAGGTCACAATCAGTCAAAAAACTTAGTAACATACAAGTAAAAACAAAACAAAATGTCCAAAGTACTAAAATGAGGTAAGGTTGATTAATTCTTCATATAGGATAAAGTCAATATTATTTATGGTAGCACAGTAAATGGAAAGCTTATTGTGAGTACTTGCTTTTATTGCTCTATTTTTTTTTCAAACATTTAAGGTAAAAACATGAATGATAAGACCACACTGGCAGACCTTGGAGTTGGTCCTAATGGTACGGTACAGCTGGAGATGCAGTCAGCTGACCCAGTAAACGCCCCCATCAAACCTTACAGACCTCGCCAAGAATACCACATGCCTGACGTCATCACTGTCAGGGTGCCTACAGGTGAATGATGGCTACCTTTTTAAATTGATTTTTATTTATTTATTATTTTACTTTATTTATTTGTTTTCTTTTAAATGTTTTCACAGTTGATTTCAGTAGGTGTGAGAAATGAAGACAAACATATGGATTCATTTCTCATGCAATGAACTCTTTTGTACTTTTATAGAAATAATTTTTTTATGATTTGAAAAAAAAAACTTGCGTATATTTTTATGAGAAATATTAGAATACCTTCATTATTTATTCATGCTGTTGAAAAAATGTTTTCTTGGCATATGTATTAAGCATGTTTACAAATTCATGAAAGATAATGTAAGAAATTGTGACTTCAGAGGATGGCAAGGACTACAGAGATGTAGTGGTGGAAATTGAGAGGACCACTTCCAAGAAGCCATTCCTGGGCGGTTACAAACACAAGAAGACCATGGTGGAGTACCACCACGCCTCCGCTCAGACCATGCAGAAGAGACCGCCCGAGTCTGGCGTGCAGAAGTTCTGCCGCGATACACAGACAGTACAGCAGCAAAACATGCGCATGCAGACCACAGAAGACACGTCCACACAGATGACCAAGATTGGGGTTTTTGTGTCCAATATGGCAGACAAGCTGTTGGTGCCTGGGAAATACACCACTGCAGATCAGCACCATGCTATGATCTTACAGAAGGTATGGTACTGGTATCTTTAAGAGATAAGATTTTTTCCATTATTGTTATTTATTTATTTTATTTTTTATTTTGGATAGATTGGGGGGGGGGGGAGGGGTAGTACAAAATGTGGTCATAATGAAAAGTACACTTAAAAAATTAACAACAGGGAAAATTTGAGAAGTTTTTGCTCTTGTTTGCATATGTATTAGAATAATCATTGGCTCTTATTGTGAACTGAGGTATTTTATAAGCTGTAGAATGTGATTGTGGTGAGGAAAAAAAATTACATTTTCATGAGTCTATTGGATTCTGTTTTCAGGTGATTATAATCCAGAAGTACTACCGGCGGTGGCTGGCCAAGCGCTATGTCCAGAGTGTGAGAGAGGATAGAAGGATGAGGTTGGAGTGGGAAAGGAAGGAAGAAATAAGGAAGAAAAAGGAAAAAGAGGATAGAATTAAGAGAGAATTTGAAAGGAGGATGAATCCCAAATCAAAGGAAGATTTTGATTTATTATATCATGCTTTGGAACGTGAGTGTACACTACTTATTGCTAGATTGTGTTGAGATGGGTCATAGAATTAATGGCTGCAATCATCAAGAAAAATTGTGATGTTGTTTTAACTTGGAAGCTCTTATGATTCATTTTATTTTTTATTTCTGTGTTATGGTTTTCATTTATGCATTTATAGACAGCATAATATTTTTAAAGTATTTTTTTATTTGTTTTTGAAGTGAATATAGAAAAATAAGAGATTGGATCTAAAAAAAAGGAAAATTTTGGCTACATTTATGAAAATATATTTGCTTATATAATAGAAAAACAGAAACACAAAGAGTTGAAAAGTTAAAACTCCAGTTTCACACAAGCAGCAGTTTTTTTCTTTTTGACATAATAATTATGATTAAATTTTTCAAATTTGATCCAATGTTAACTTTTAGAATGGCGGCAAGAGGAACTGGACAGAATCAACTCCAGTTTGTCAGGAGCAGAGAGGAAAGCTGCCCTCTGTCAACTCTTGGAGCAGGAGACACAACTCATAGCTTCTATAGGAAGACACAAACTGGAGGCCGACTCCGATAACAAGTCCAAAAATATTGAGAAATTCTTAGAAAAGGTGAGCTCTCTTTTATTTTCCACTGCTTAATGGATAATTAATAACATTTTTTTTCTGATTGAGTGTGTTTAAAAAAAACAAGCCCATTCATTTGGCTTTATGAGATCAGTTTTAAGATTGATTGTTTTATCCCACGCATCTATTTAGATGATAAATACCAATTTTTGTTAATGTTTAACAAATCAACAAATAAAATTCCAAGCTCTGATCTTTAAAATAGTTTCAAACACATACATGGTCATGAATGGAAGTTTTCTTTGAATTGACTATGTATGAATTTTTTAAATAAAGGTTAAGAACAAAATTTTTTTGAGATATATGATATTTTTAAAATAATTGAAGCCAATGACAATAATTTCAGGCTGCGGCTCCCAAGAGATGGAAGAGCGGTGATGGAAAGTACACGGAAATGGACACCCCGTTCACCATTAGAGCTCAGGAGCTGAAGGATATCTATAACAGTATCAATATGAAGTATTTAACACAAGACGAGAGACTGGACGTGTTACTTACTCTGAAACATACAGTAAAGGTGAGAGCAGCAGGATTGAGGTGGTATAGAATGTATCATAAAAAGAAATAATAATAAAAATAATAATAATAATAATTATTATTATTATTTTATGGCATTATACCTATATAGCGTACCCATTAGCTGTTTTCAGTAATATCTTAAAGGGATAATACTGTAGCTGTTTTTTTGGCAAAAAATGGATTTTCCTGAGGTAAATGGTACAATTTTCCCATATTTGCCAATGAATCCATTCCGACATTCATGGTTAGTCCCCTTTTTTCTCTAAAATTTTTTATTTTAATTTTTTTTAATATTTATTTATTTATTTATTTATTTATTGTTCTAGGAACACGACTGTAAGCTCACCCAGGAGATCATAGAGCTCATAGACAGAGAGGCAGATCTTTTGATGAGAGGAGTGAAGGAAAACAACCTGGAGGGACTTAGGAAAAGAATCTCTACGTTATTCCTACAGTACATCAAGACACCGACATTTAACCCAGAGGCCGCCAGGTTACTCAAGGTACGGGGTCTTTAGATTATTTTGTTAACTTTGTGAAAATGTACAACATCACATCCAGACTCCTGTATACCTTATCTACCGTCAGTTAATCATGATTTGAATGCTTGCATTTTTTTGCATTTGATTTGGTCGTGTCTGTGTCTTTAGTCTGTTTGGAGACAAAAGGTTTACTGTAAATGCAGATATATTTTCAATTTTTAAACTTATTAAAGGCTTACTTTTGTGTAAGAAAAAGGTGTTTATTTCA
The DNA here is from genome assembly GCF_051362555.1 of Lingula anatina. Taxonomy (NCBI): domain Eukaryota; kingdom Metazoa; phylum Brachiopoda; class Lingulata; order Lingulida; family Lingulidae; genus Lingula; species Lingula anatina. The sequence goes on from NC_141772.1 coordinate 23,713,405, forward strand.
CCTTCAAATTGGTTGAAAAAAATAGGAAGTCTGGGTGAGGGAGATTTAGCTAATATATACAACAATTAAAATATTTTTATTTCATTGAAAATTTCCTAATTTCTTTATTTGCTGATAAGATTTTTGAAAATTATTATTTTATCTATCCTTTAAAATCTTCATTTTATATATATTTATCTACAGGTCCCACAGGATCCGTCCACACTGCGCAAGAACATCTACTACTGCCGCAGCTGCAACAGCTATCTTCCGTCCACAGAATTCCAGTTGTCGTCCAACTCTCGGACCGTTGGCAAGTGTCGCAACTGCATGAAGATCGACAACGACGCCCGCGTCCGACAAGATCTCAGCCATTACCGCTTCATGCTCAAGACGCTGCGTCGCTCGGAAGAACAGTTCCAAGATGGCGCCAAGATTGCGTTCTTGTTACAGGTAAGCTTTGGTCGCAGTGCTAACGTTACAGCTAAAAGAGTATCCAGGGACTTCTACTCTTTACATTTTGTATACACTTTACATTTCATTGGCACTTCTTTTGGTATTTTAATAATAAAGTGTATTGCTAGCAGCTTTGTTATGCTGTACCTTGCACAAAATCTGAATTCTTTCTTAAAGCGAAAAGTTAAGATGTGTAAGTGTTCTAGTAGCACTTTATTTTATATAGCTTAGTCATACTTTGATTTAAAACTGGGGTTCATAATAATATTACTGAGTATTCATGCTTGTTTATGTAGGAATCTTGAACGCAAAAAAAACCCCGACTACGTTCGTACTTAGAAGACCATTGCTCGAGCGAAGTTGGTTGTTGAGTACATCGTTAATCATTTTAAGCTCCATATTCCCGTGTTATCTTTCTAGGAGAGTGACTTGCGTTACTTGATCGAGAACGTCTGGAACAGCCAGAGCGTCCTCAGTGCCTGGGAGGACCTCTACGACCTGGTGCTGTGCCGCTGGGACAAGTTTGAAGAGTGGGCCCCCTGGAACTGCGTCCTCCTGACCAAGGACGAGGCGTCCGCTCATATGAAGCTGGAGAACCTGGAGGAGGTGGGTGGTTAGAACTTTGACTTCAGATTTTTTTAAAGACGAAGAATTATTTCTGTGGCCAGTACATTGAAATACACGATGTCTGAGGATAATATTGTGTATTTTGTTTGAGTTAAGGCAGAAATTAGAGATGGTTTACAATTAAGTGTTACATGAAAAAACTAAATACTGTGATTCTGTAAGTGACTGATTGTATTTACGATTTTTAAGTGGAGTTACAAGATCTGGAATGTGCTTCATGATAAATTTATTTGCGTTTTTTTTTTATAGAATAAGTCGATCGGTTCTAATATTTATTATTCTATGACGAAAATATAAATAATAACACATAACATTCTACTTTCATCAGGGTTACGGCCAAGTCTTAATCCACAAGGTTAAGCACAAGCACACCTTGGCTCGGAACTATTTCTCTCGTCTGCCAGGAATGGCGGAGTACATGCACCAGAAGTCTAAAACAACTCTAACCAACCAAGACCAGTCTTCTCCGTCCATAGCGGGAAAAGCAGTGCCAAAACAGATGATAAAAGCTTGAACTACCAGTCATTTATAATTTTAGAAAGGGACAGTGATGGTGATTTGGGCTTGTGGATAAAGAATGTTTTCATGGAATTTATTGCCGCAATGTCATGATAAATTATTCCGCACCAATCGGACAAATTATACTACGTCAGAGCCGAAGGAATTTTTTTAAATCAGAACATGTGCTTAGGCCATTAAAAAACATTACCGGCATATTTTTATAAAACAAGCAAAAACACGTGGATTGATATGGCAAGTTCAACGATGCCGATGTGATATTGTCTAGTTCCGTTGGGATCGGGTGTATAATTATATATTTGTGAGAATATTTTGAATACGGTTATTCCAAACTATTTTAAAAATAAGTTGTGCGATTTGTATATAAATGCTTGTATATAAATTATATTGTATCTGATCTTTGAGTGTTGGTTTTATATATTTTATCGATTTGATACGCGAATAACAGAAACCGCGACGCCAAAAAAAGGTTTGGACAATTGCAATACTTAGTATTAAAACTCGACTCAATTATGAAAAGAGCATGCCACGCATACCATATAATAAATAAATAAATAAAATAAATAAATAAATGAATGAATAAATAAGAGATCCGAGCTTACGTGACAGTTCCTTACCCGCACGTGTCTACTGGGATGACGTTACCAGCTCATTAACAATCTACAGTGAATTTTGGCAGATGTCATTTTAATGTACCCTGAGTGTCAGAGCAACGTAAAAGCTAACTAGCTTAAATTTACCTTGTGATGGAGTCGCTTTTTGCGACATGGGTTATATATGAAATCAAGATCGAGCTGGCAATACCGGAATCTAGAACCTCGGGTATTTTAATGGGGCATACAATAACTATCATTGCAATACGTGTTGCCAGGCTTAAATAAAAAGGCAATATTGATATACTAAAAAAAATATTTGGAAGTAGTGTGACATTCTGTTTTTACTATGGAATTGTTTGAAGTGAAAATACCACAGAAGTATCACAAAATTTGAAAATCACCAAAATGAAATGTACGTCTCACGTTTCATCCTTTTATCAACCGCAACTGAAATGAAAAAAAAAGTAAAATGAAATCAGACATGTCTATAGTTTACATTTCCTGACCGACGATCCCGATATTACATGTAAGGTTCGTGACCAGATAAATCGACTTGTAGAACTGCAATTGTTTGTTCGTTTAAAAGGGTAACATTCAATAATCTGACACATTGCTGAGTGTAACTTTAATATAGGTAGCTTGCGCTATTTGTCTTATTTGATATTTAACAGGGGGTCACCTTGCTGAAACACGATTTTACCTGACATACTGCATGAGTAATTATTCTAATACATATGTAATCATATACTGCAGGCCTGCCTATATCCCATTTAATGTATGGTAAAACTTACCATTCATGATAAAGATTGGGGGTAGCTATTTACTCCAGCTGAGGGTCAGCCTTTTTCAGTATCTGCAATTGATTGCATATTGAACGAATATGAATAGAATTGCCTGGAATACCCTTCACTACAAATGATTATACCCATTTAATTTCGAGTTATTAAACATCGAAGGCTTTCGGTTTCCTAGTATTCAGATGACAATTCAGCTGGCAAGAAATGACTGATGATTATGAAGAGAAAAAATTATCTGAAACGTCTTTGCATTGAGATTATTTCTCTAAGTGAGGTACCTTATATCTTAATTCTACTGCAGATGCTTTAAAGAACTGATAAACCTAAACACGTTTTACTAGTCACAATATAATTTAACTCAAACAAAATTGTTAAAGTATGCATTAAAATAATAATAATAATAATAATAATAATAATTATGATAATGAAAGCATCGTTGTAATCAAACACTACCTTAACACATTCCTCGAAGCTTAGGAATCCATCATCTGGATAAGAAAACAACCACGTGCACCACTTTGAAAAGTTACCTTAATCAACACAGAACGTAACTGGCTCCGTTTATGTTAATTTTTGAAATTTAGTCTTAACCCGAAGGAATCAAACACGCTTACCATCGAGATCTAGTGAGAGCATCCTGTTTACATCGGCCGCGGTCAAAACACCATCGTTATTGAAATCAATTAGTTCCAAGATTGCATAGATCCACTTTGGTTTTAGCACAGAACTGGTCTTCATGTAATGTCTCACAGACTCCTTTGGCGTGACTTCATCATTATCTGAAAACACCGCAAAAGCGACAGGCATTGTCAATTATATGTTTCTGTCTCGCGTCATTTTATGATATCTATGTTCGGTTTAGACACTTTTGTATAAAACGATTACATATCATGTTAAGACAACCATATACTACTTTTATGAAATATTTAGCATATTTTATATTGCTTGTAACCGTCATCAATATTAAATAACCGTATTAAACCTACGATCAGTGTCAGCGGCATTTAAAAGTGCGGCCCATTCCAGTTTGCTGATCATTCCGTCGTTGTCGGAGTCAACGATATCGCAAAGCAACACCCCTATTTCCTTTGCTGTGAGAGGGGGCTTTTTGGCATCCGTACGACCACAATAACTACAAAAATGTGAAACAGCTCTGTTGAAAAGTATCTCCGACTACATAATGTGTTATTCATAAAGCATGGAAAGTCAAACGAAAAAAATATGAAACTGACAAAAAACCAATGCAACACGACAATTTTGGTGTATGACTGTAGATTGTTGTTTTAAATCACCGACCAAATGTCACAGAGTGTTGGAAACAATTAATTGCAATTGCTGTCACAAGAGTGCTGAACGGTGATTAACAATATATACATTATATGCTCACGTGTTTGTTGCCATGGAGGTAAGACACAGGCCCACGATCATCAAGTGGAACATCATATTGTATTTGCGGAACTTTTATAGAAATTAGAAATCAGTTCAACACAATAAGGCAAACTAATTATTGCTAAGGATAATAAAAATTGAATGATTTACACATAAATACCAGATTTATGACTTTTGACAGCATACTTTTAGGAAAAGTAGAACTGGCAAATGTATCATGAACTTCATTTTTCACCTGTTCCTTTTCTTCAAATGGACCTACATTTTGAGTATCAGTGTAAACAAATGTAAATAACCAAAAAGTAATTGAGCAACTGATATATCATATTGAAATAATTTCATTCCAAAACTTACTTGATATGAATGTTTACACCAGCGATGTCTATCAGTAGAGATCTCCGACTTAGATGACAAACAGAAGCGCTTCAGGTAGGTTAATTGCGACAGTCACGTCATCAGCAGACATACGGGTACTTCCGAAGTATTCAGTGACGTAGTCTATGGGCCAATGTAGACCCCCCTCCCCCCCCTTAGTGATTTTCGTTCACTATGTTTTTCTGATAGCTTAGGTCCTAAGCTTTGATTTTCCGCTTGTTTGCCATTAAACTGGTGGTGGGTGTGTGTGCTACAGCCGTTGCCATGGTAACATCTGAGATAAAAAATTGAAATTTCTGAGACCAAAAAAATATTAAATTATTCAAATGTGTTAAGTGAATGGAATTCAAAATCCTTTCAGATGTATAGTTTAAGAGCTGCACTATACTTTATGATCCTCAAAATATTCCAAGATGGCTGTAAATTCAAGATGGCGGCCAATTTTTGCTAATTTTTGAGTAATTTCAATTATTTTTCATATTTGAGTTTTTATTCAATAATAAAGGAATAAGAATGTGGGATATGTTTTGATGCGCCGGAATAGCATACAACCTCTTCTTGCTACCTACAGTATTTATTTTAGATGAAACCTTTTGATTTTGTTGTAAAATCCTGAAATCCAAAATGGTGGCCAAAATATAAGTCTGCTGTTCCAACTGGAAAGATGCCAGATTTATCATCAAAGTGTCATTCTTTATTACTTTTAATAAACTGAATTCGAGCTTAGAACTTTTTAAAACAATTTGCATTAATTCTGATCACTTTAAGACTTTCAAAATTCAAAATGGCCGCCAATATGCTTATACACACTGGCTTAAATTGATATAATATATTCTTCCAACAGAATATTAATTTAAATTATCTCCCACCAACTTAGTCCCATTAGTGATTTTTGTTTACTATTATTTTCTGGTAGGTTAGGCCCTTAGCTTTTATTTTTTGCTTGTTTGCCATTAACCTGGTGGTGGATATGAGTAACAGAGCTGTTGCCATGGTAATGTCTGGGGTTGAAAATTGATATTTTTGAGACCAAAAATAAAAATTAAATATTCCAAATGCATTTAAAATCATGGAATTCACAATTATACCAGATGTGTAAATTAAGAAGTGTGCTATACTTCACAATTATCAAAATGTCCCAAGATGGCAGCGAATTCAAGATGGCTGCCAATTATTGCTCATTTTTTAATAATTTTGGGAATTTTTTTATATTTGAGTTTTTATTTAATTATTAAGAAATTGCAATGTGGCATGTGTTTTGATGTTCCATAATGGTAAAAAGCCTCTGCTGTCTGCCTAAAGTGCTTGTTGAAGATGTAACCTTTTAATTTTGACGTAAAATCCTGAAATCCAAGGTGGCTGCCACAAAACATGTCTTTTACATACGGCTGTCCTAACTGGAAAGATGCCACATTAATCATCCCAAATTACATTCTTTATTACTTTTAGGTGTACTGAATATGGACCTAGGACCCTTTTCTATAAATTGTGTGAATTCAGATTGCATTATGACATTCGAAATTCAAAATGGTCGCCAATTTGCTTACACATGAAATGATATAATACATTATTCCAATACAAAATAAAATTTAATAAACTCAAGCTAGCTCAGCCCTATTAGCAATTTTTTTTTACTATGATTTTCTGATAGCTTGGGCCTTAAGTTCAAATATTCTGCTTGTTTGCCATGTAATAGGTGAAAGGTGTGACAGATTCAGCTGTTGCCATAGTAACACAGGGGTTTTAAAATTATAATTTCTGAGACCTTTAAATTGCCATGTATTTCAAATATATGATCTCACTGTATTGTAAACTTTTTAAAAAAATTAGACTTGGACCTCAGTTATCAACAAAATTATTTGAAAAAATTATCGTAGTTAAATTGCCAAAATGGCAGCCAATCCAAGATGACGATAGATTTATGTTAATTTTCTTCTTATTACTGAAAGTAGCTTTTTGTGAACTTTGAAAGCAGCATTGGAATTGAAATAATGTTAGGTTTTTGGATATGCTGATATGAACAGAATTGCATAATTACTGTTTACTGTGTTTGTTACTCCTATATCCTCTTTTTTAAGTGTAATAAAACCTAAAACCCATGGTGGCCATTACAAAACAGGGTTCATACATATTGCTGTGCTGACCGAATATATATTACATTTTCGTTTCAAAATGCCTCTTGTGCTCTTTCTGATAAACTGAATTAACCTATTAGGATATTATCTAAATATAAATCATTTCTATTCATTTTCAGCCAAATTATATTTACTTGGCTATTCCAAAATTCACCATGGCCACAAATGGCCATGACAGTGCAGGTATGAATTTTGCTGCAATAATTTTAAACAGTGCAACAAACAAATGATTCTAAAATTTGTGCAGTTAATTATAATCAAATATGCCCTTTCTACACTGCTTTCACGGAAACGCTTGTCCATATTTAGTTAAATATTTAGGATTAAGGCTTTTTGGAAATGGATGAAATGTCTTGGCTGTAGTCTTTTTTCATGAAGAATGTTCACTGGAAAGCCAATTAAAATTTGCTTTTACCTCTGAAACTGAGGTTTTGTTACAATCTAAGATGGTGTTCATCTATATGAATAAATGGAATAAAACATTTACATGTATATGCCATAACTCAGCTTCAAACTGCTAGAGAGGTAAAATTATATCCACGTTGTGATCCACTAACTTCAACTGAATATATAATTTAATTTTTTATAACATTTTACTTAAAATATAATTTATAGAAATGCAAAATCGCCATCTATATTTGCAAACTAGTTGCCTTTCACTCAAAATCAGACTATTTTGTGTCATTCAACTTGCCCAATAGATGGTAAGAGATGATCAAATAATTTCAGCCATCTACCGCACGATAATTTAAATACTTGTAGACCATATTGAGTTATTACAAATGTTCACGATCTTGGCTTCATATTATTCAAATTCAATATATCAAAAGGTAGCAACAAATACAAAAGAATAAAAGAAGGCAATTTCGGAGAACAATATACAATATTAGAAGTTTAATAGGACAGTAATATATACCAAGGTAAATCACCCAGGATTTGTTGGGGTCATTTTGGATTTCAAGTTTTTTTTTGTTCTTAAAATGATAATTATAGGAATAACAAACACTATAAGCCGTAAGTAAAGACTAAATACCATATGGATATCAAAATACTTAACATTTCTCGATCCCATTAAATTTATTAAATTTTCAACGTTAGTTACTTACAGTAGAAACAGGTTTAGAAATCAGCTTAAACCGGCCGCAATTTTGATATTGCTGCCATCTTGAAAAAAATCACATCATCTTGGATGTTCAAAGAATGTTTTGCCATCATACCACGAATACAGCTGTCTTCTTAAGTTTACATTATTGTTGAAGTTAATATATTTGAAATGTATGAAATTTTCTTAGTCTCAGAAATGTCAATTTCGAACCCCTGTGTTAGTATGGCAATGGCTGGGTTAATTGAATAGAAAACAAGCAGAAAATGGGATCTTAGGATGTAAGCGATATATAATAGTAAATAAAAGTCGCTAAAGGGGGATTCAGGTTAATAAAATCAATCTAAGTAACATTCTTTTGGAATATAATTTTCAATCAATTTTTTAGCAAGAGTGTATCATATTGACCATAAATATATAGTCCCCTATACTCATTGACAGCCATTTCTTTCAAATGCGACAGAATACATTAGTATTTCAACTCAAAAGTATTCTTTCCCATGTCAAATGTGAGTGATTAGCATGTACATGAAACTTTGTGTGATTTCTTAGGT